>NW_027660307.1:0-432500 GCF_963210335.1 Falco punctatus | reverse complement strand
TTCGCTAGATGGCAGCAGCGCTCCACCAACAGCGGCGGCTGCATTACCCAAATATATAGTACTGAGTCTAACCCTAACCCTAAGAGCCTGAGTCTAACCCTAACTCTAAGAGCCTGAGTCTAACCCTAACCCTAAGAGCCTGAGTCTAACCCTCACCCTAAGAGCCTGAGTCTAACCCTCACCCTAAGAGCCTGAGTCTAACCCTAACCCGAAGAGCCTGAGTCTAACCCTAACCCTAAGAGCCTGAGTCTAACCCTCACCCTAAGAGCCTGAGTCTAACCCTAACCCTAAGAGCCTGAGTCTAACCCTCACCCTAAGAGCCTGAGTCTAACCCTAACCCGAAGAGCCTGAGTCTAACCCTAACCCTAAGAGCCTGAGTCTAACCCTAACCCTAAGAGCCTGAGTCTAACCCTAACCCGAAGAGCCTGAGTCTAACCCTAACCCTAAGAGCCTGAGTCTAACCCTAACCCTAAGAGCCTGAGTCTAACCCTCACCCGAAGAGCCTGAGTCTAACCCTAAGAGCCTGAGTGTAACCCTAACCCTAAGAGCCTGAGTCTAACCCTCACCCTAAGAGCCTGAGTCTAACCGTCACCCTAAGAGCCTGAGTCTAACCCTAACCCTAAGAGCCTGAGTCTAACCCTAACCCTAAGAGCCTGAGTCTAACCCTAACCCTAAGAGCCTGAGTCTAACCCTAACCCTAAGAGCCTGAGTCTAACCCTAACCCTAAGAGCCTGAGTCTAACCCTAACCCTAAGAGCCTGAGTCTAACCCTAAGCCTAAGAGCCTGAGTCTAACCCTCACCCTAAGAGCCTGAGTCTAACCCTCACCCTAAGAGCCTGAGTCTAACCCTAACCCTAAGAGCCTGAGTCTAACCCTAACCCTAAGAGCCTGAGTCTAACCCTAACCCTACGAGTCTAACCCTAACCCTAACCCTAACCCTAACAGTCTAACCCTAACCCTAACCCTAACCCTAACCCTAACCCTAACCCTAACCCTAAGAGCCTAACCCTAACCCTAACCCTAAGTGTCTAACCCTAACCCTAACCCTAAGAGTCTAACCCTAACCCTGAGTCTAACCCTAACCCTAAGAGTCTAACCCTAACCCTAAGAGTCTAACCCTAACCCTAACCCTAACCCTAACAGTCTAACCCTAACCCTAAGAGTCTAACCCTAAGAGTCTAACCCTAACCCTAACTCTAACCCTAACAGTCTAACCCTAAACATAAGAGTTTAACCCTAAGAGTCTAACCCTAACCCTAACCCTAACCCTATCAGTCTAACCCTAACCCTAACCCTAACCCTAAGAGTCTATACCCTAACCCTGAGTCTAACCCTAACCCTAACCCTAACCCTAAGAGTCTAACCCTAACCCTAAGAGTCTAACCCTAACCCTAACCCTAAGAGTCTAACCCTAACCCTAAGAGTCTAACCCTAAGAGTCTAACCCTAACCCTAACTCTAACCCTAACAGTCTAACCCTAAACATAAGAGTTTAACCCTAAGAGTCTAACCCTAACCCTAACCCTAACAGTCTAACCCTAACCCTAACCCTAAGAGTCTAACCCTAACCCTAACCCTAACAGTCTAACCCTAACACTAAGAGTCTAACCTTAACCCTAACCCTAACCCTAAGAGTCTAACCCTAACCCTAACCCTAACCCTGACCCTAACCCTAAGAGTCTAACCCTAACCCTAACCCTAAACCTAACCCTAACAGTCTAACCCTAACCCTAAGAGTCTAACCCTAACCCTAACTCTAACCCTAACAGTCTAACCCTAAACATAAGAGTTTAACCCTAAGAGTCTAACCCTAACCCTAACCCTAACCCTAAGAGTCTAACCCTTACTTTAACTCTAAGAGTCTAACCCTAACCCTAACCCTAACCCTAAGAGTCTAACCCTAACACTAAGAGTCTAACCTTAACCCTAACCCTAAGCCTAAGAGTCTAACCCTAACCCTAACCCTAACCCTAACCCTGACCCTAACCCTAACTCTAACCCTAACCCTAACCCTAAGAGTCTAACCCTAACCCTACCCTAACCCTAAGAGTCTAAACCTAACCCTAAGAGTCTAACCCTAACCCTAACCCTAACCCTAAGAGTCTAACCCTAACCCTAAGAGTCTAACCCTAACCCTAACCCTAACCCTAAGAGTCTAACCCTAACCCTAAGAGTCTAACCCTAACCCTAACCCTAACCCTAACAGTCTAACCCTAACCCTAAGAGTCTAACCCTAACCCTAAGAGTCTAACCCTAAGAGTCTAACCCTAACCCTAACCCTAACAGTCTAACCTTAACCCTAACCCTAACCCCGGCTGAAGTACCCAAGTATATTTCGCTAGATGGCAGCAGCGCTCCACCAACAGAGCCGGCTGCAGTACCAAATATATTTCGCTAGATGGCAGCAGCGCTCCACCAAAAGGGCGGCTGCAGTACCCAAATATATTTCGCTAGATGGCAGCAGCGCTCCACCAAAAGGGCGGCTGCAGTACCCAATTACATTTCGCTAGATGGCAGCAGCGCTCCACCAACCGGGCGGCTGCAGTACCCAAGTATATTTCGCTAGATGGCAGCAGCGCTCCACCAACCGGCCGGCTGAAGTACCCAAGTATATTTCGCTAGATGGCAGCAGCGCTCCACCAACAGAGCCGGCTGCAGTACCCAATTATATTTCGCTAGATGGCAGCAGCGCTCCACCAAAAGGGGCCGCCTGCAGTACCAAAATATATTTCGCTAGATGGCAGCAGCGCTCCACCAACCGGTCGGCTGCAGTACCCAAGTATATTTCGCTAGATGGCAGCAGCGCTCCACCAAAAGGGCGGCTGAAGTACCCAAGTATATTTCGCTAGATGGCAGCAGCGCTCCACCAACCGGGCCGCCTGCAGTACCCAAGTATATGTCGCTAGATGGAAGCAGCGCTCCACCAACAGCGCCGGCTGCAGTACCCAATTACATTTCGCTAGATGGCAGCAGCGCTCCACCAAAAGGGCGGCTGCAGTACCCAATTACATTTCGCTAGATGGCAGCAGCGCTCCACAAAAAGGGCCGGCTGCAGTACCCGAATATATTTCGCTAGATGGCAGCAGCGCTCCACCAACGGGTCCGGTTGCAGTACCCAAGTATATTTCGCTAGATGGCAGCAGCGCTCCACCAAAAGGGCGGCTGCAGTACCCAAATATATTTCGCTAGATGGCAGCAGCGCTCCACCAGAAGGACGGCTGCAGTACCCAACTACATTTCGCTAGATGGCAGCAGCGCTCCACCAGAAGGACGGCTGCAGTACCCAACTACATTTCGCTAGATGGCAGCAGCGCTCCACCAACCGGGCGGCCGCAGTACCCAAATATATTTCGCTAGATGGCAGCAGCGCTCCACCAACAGCGCCGGCTGCAGTACCCAAGTATATGTCGCTAGATGGCAGCAGCGCTCCACCAACCGGGCGGCTGCAGTACCCAATACATTTCGCTAGATGGCAGCAGCGCTCCACCAAAAGGGCGGCTGCAGTACCCAATTACATTTCGCTAGATGGCAGCAGCGGTCCACCAACAGCGCCGGCTGCAGTACCCAAGTATATTTCGCTAGATGGCAGCAGCGCTACACCAAACGGGCGGCTGCAGTACCCAATTACATTTCGCTAGATGGCAGCAGCGCTCCACCAACAGGGCCGGCTGCACTACCCAAATATATTTCGCTAGATGGCAGCAGCGCTCCACCAGAAGGACGGCTGCAGTACCCAATTACATTTCGCTAGATGGCAGCAGCGCTCCACCAAAAAGGCGGCTGCAGTACCCAAGTATATTTCGCTAGATGGCAGCAGAGCTCCACCAACAGGGACGGCTGCAATACCCAAGTATATTTGGCTAGATGGCAGCAGAGCTCCACCAAAAGGGCGGCTGCAGTACCCAAATGTATTTCGCTAGACGGCAGCAGCGCTCCACCAACAGGGCCGGCTGCAGTACCCAAATATATTTCGCTAGATGGCAGCAGCGCTCCACCAACAGCGCCGGCTGCAGTACCCAAGTATATTTCGCTAGATGGCAGCAGCGCTCCACCAACAGCGGCGGCTGCAGTACCCAAATATATAGTACTGAGTCTAACCCTAACCCTAAGAGCCTGAGTCTAACCCTAACTCTAAGAGCCTGAGTCTAACCCTAACCCTAAGAGCCTGAGTCTAACCCTCACCCTAAGAGCCTGAGTCTAACCCTCACCCTAAGAGCCTGAGTCTAACCCTAACCCGAAGAGCCTGAGTCTAACCCTCACCCTAAGAGCCTGAGTCTAACCCTCACCCTAAGAGCCTGAGTCTAACCCTAACCCTAAGAGCCTGAGTCTAACCCTCACCCTAAGAGCCTGAGTCTAACCCTAACCCTAAGAGCCTGAGTCTAACCCTCACCCTAAGAGCCTGAGTCTAACCCTAACCCTAAGAGCCTGAGTCTAACCCTAACCCTAAGAGCCTGAGTCTAACCCTCACCCTAAGAGCCTGAGTCTAACCCTAACCCTAAGAGCCTGAGTCTAACCCTAACCCTAAGAGCCTGAGTCTAACCCTCACCCTAAGAGCCTGAGTCTAACCCTAACCCTAAGAGCCTGAGTCTAACCCTAACCCTAAGGGCCTGAGTCTAACCCTAACCCGAAGAGCCTGAGTCTAACCCTCACCCTAAGAGCCTGAGTCTAACCCAAACCCTAAGAGCCTGAGTCTAACCCTAACCCTAAGAGCCTGAGTCTAACCCTCACCCTAAGAGCCTGAGTCTAACCCTCACCCTAAGAGCCTGAGTCTAACCCTAACCCTAAGAGCCTGAGTCTAACCCTAACCCGAAGAGCCTGAGTCTAACCCTCACCCTAAGAGCCTGAGTCTAACCCTCACCCTAAGAGCCTGAGTCTAACCCTAACCCGAAGAGCCTGAGTCTAACCCTCACCCTAAGAGCCTGAGTCTAACCCTAACCCTAAGAGCCTGAGTCTAACCCTAACCCGAAGAGCCTGAGTCCAACCCTAACCCTAAGAGCCTGAGTCTAACCCTAACCCTAAGAGCCTGAGTCTAACCCTAACCCTTTTGGTGGAGCGCTGCTGCTATCTAGCGAAATATACTAGGGTACTGCAGCCGGCCCCGTTGGTGGAGCGCTGCTGCCATCTAGCGAAATATATTTGGGTACTGCAGCCGCCCGTTTAGTGGAGCGCTGCTGCCATCTAGCGAAATGTAATTGGGTAGTGCAGCCGGCCCGGTTGGTGGAGCGCTGCTGCCATCTAGCGTAATATATTTGGGTACTGCAGCCGGCCCTGTTGGTGGAGCTCTGCTGCCATCTAGCGAAATGTAATTGGGTACTGCAGCCGGCCGTTTGGTGGAGCGCTGCTGCCATCTAGCGAAATATATTTGGGTACTGCAGCCGGCCTTTTGGTGGAGCGCTGCTGCCATCTAGCGAAATATATTTGGGTACTGCAGCCGGCCCTGTTGGTGGAGTGCTGCTGCCATCTAGCGAAATGTAATTGGGTACTGTAGCCGCCCGGTTGGTGGAGCGCTGCTGCCATCTAGCGAAATATATTTGGGTACTGCAGCCGGCCCTGTTGGTGGAGCGCTGCTGCCATCTAGCGAAATATACTTGGGTACTGCAGCCGGCCCCGTTGGTGGAGCACTGCTGCCATCTAGCGAAATATACTTGGGTACTGCAGCCGCCCGGTTGGTGGAGCGCTGCTGCCATCTAGCGAAATATACTTGGGTACTGCAGCCGGCGCTGTTGGTGGAGCGCTGCTGCCATCTAGCGAAATATACTTGGGTACTGCAGCCGCCCGGTTGGTGGAGCGCTGCTGCCATCTAGCGAAACCTAAGAGCCTGAGTCTAACCCTCACCCTAAGAGCCTGAATCTAACCCTCACCCTAAGAGCCTGAGTCTAACCCTAACCCTAAGAGCCTGAGTCTAACCCTCACCCTAAGAGCCTGAGTCTAACCCTAACCCTAAGAGCCTGAGTCTAACCCTCACCCTAAGAGCCTGAGTCTAACCCTAACCCTAAGAGCCTGAGTCTAACCCTAACCCGAAGAGCCTGAGTCTAAGCCTAACCCGAAGAGCCTGAGTCTAACCCTAACCCTAAGAGCCTGAGTCTAACCCTAACCCTAAAAGCCTGAGTCTAACCCTAACCCTAAGAGCCTGAGTCTAAGCCTAACCCGAAGAGCCTGAGTCTAACCCTCACCCGAAGAGCCTGAGTCTAACCCTCACCCGAAGAGCCTGAGTCTAACCCTCACCCGAAGAGCCTGAGTCTAACCCTAACCCTAAGAGCCTGAGTCTAACCCTAACCCTAAGAGCCTGAGTCTAACCCTAACCCGAAGAGCCTGAGTCTAACCCTAACCCTAAGAGCCTGAGTCTAACCCTAACACTAAGAGCCTGAGTCTAACCCTCACCCTAAGAGCCTGAGTCTAACCCTCACCCTAAGAGCCTGAGTCTAACCCTAACCCTAAGAGCCTGAGTCTAACCCTAACCCTAAGAGCCTGAGTCTAACCCTAACCCTAAGAGCCTGAGTCTAACCCTAACCCTACGAGTCTAACCCTAACCCTAACCCTAACCCTAACAGTCTAACCCTAACCCTAACCCTAACCCTAACCCTAAGAGCCTAACCCTAACCCTGACCCTAAGTGTCTAACCCTAACCCTAACCCTAACCCTAAGAGTCTAACCCTAACCCTCAGTCTAACCCTAACCCTAAGAGTCTAACCCTAACCCTAAGAGTCTAACCCTAACCCTAACCCTAACCCTAACAGTCTAACCCTAACCCTAAGAGTCTAACCCTAAGAGTCTAACCCTAACCCTAACTCTAACCCTAACAGTCTAACCCTAAACATAAGAGTTTAACCCTAAGAGTCTAACCCTAACCCTAACCCTAACCCTAACAGTCTAACCCTAACCCTAACCCTAACCCTAAGAGTCTATACCCTAACCCTGAGTCTAACCCTAACCCTAACCCTAACCCTAAGAGTCTAACCCTAACCCTAAGAGTCTAACCCTAACCCTAACCCTAACAGTCTAACCCTAACCCTAAGAGTCTAACCCTAAGAGTCTAACCCTAACCCTAACTCTAACCCTAACAGTCTAACCCTAAACATAAGAGTTTAACCCTAAGAGTTTAACCCTAACCCTAACCCTAACCCTAACAGTCTAACCCTAACCCTAACCCTAACTCTAAGAGTCTAACCCTAACCCTGAGTCTAACCCTAAACCTAACCCTAACCCTAAGAGTCTAACCCTAACCCTAAGAGTCTAACCCTAACCCTAACCCTAACCCTAAGAGTCTAACCCTAACCCTAAGAGTCTAACCCTAAGAGTCTAACCCTAACCCTAACTCTAACCCTAACAGTCTAACCCTAAACATAAGAATTTAACCCTAAGAGTCTAACCCTAACCCTAACCCTAACCCTAACAGTCTAACCCTAACCCTAACCCTAAGAGTCTAACCCTAACCCTAACCCTAAGAGTCTAACCCTAACACTAAGAGTCTAACCTTAACCCTAACCCTAACCCTAAGAGTCTAACCCTAACCCTAACCCTAACCCTAACCCTGACCCTAACCCTAAGAGTCTAACCCTAACCCTAAGAGTCTAACCCTAACCCTAACCCTAACCCTAAGAGTCTAACCCTAACCCTGAGTCTAACCCTAACCCTAACCCTAACCCTAACCCTAACCCTAACCCTAACTCTAAGAGTCTAACCCTAACCCTAAGAGTCTAACCCTAACCCTAACCCTAACCCTAACAGTCTAACCCTAAACATAAGAGTTTAACCCTAAGAGTCTAACCCTAACCCTAACCCTAAGAGTCTAACCCTAACCCTAACCCTAACCCTAAGAGTCTAACCCTAACACTAAGAGTCTAACCTTAACCCTAACCCTAACCCTAAGAGTCTAACCCTAACCCTAACCCTAACCCTACCCTGACCCTAACCCTAAGAGTCTAACCCTAACCCTAACCCTAACCCTAACCCTAAGAGTCTAACCCTAACCCTACCCTAACCCTAAGAGTCTAACCCTAACCCTAAGAGTCTAACCCTAACCCTAACCCTAACCCTAAGAGTCTAACCCTAACCCTAAGAGTCTAACCCTAACCCTAACCCTAAGAGTCTAACCCTAACCCTAAGAGTCTAACCCTAAGAGTCTAACCCTAACCCTAACCCTAACAGTCTAACCTTAACCCTAACCCTAACCCCGGCTGAAGTACCCAAGTATATTTCGCTAGATGGCAGCAGCGCTCCACCAACAGAGCCGGCTGCAGTACCCAAATATATTTCGCTAGATGGCAGCAGCGCTCCACCAAAAGGGCGGCTGCAGTACCCAAATATATTTCGCTAGATGGCAGCAGCGCTCCACCAAAAGGGCGGCTGCAGTACCCAATTACATTTCGCTAGATGGCAGCAGCGCTCCACCAACCGGGCGGCTGCAGTACCCAATTATATTTCGCTAGATGGCAGCAGCGCTCCACCAACCGGCCGGCTGAAGTACCCAAGTATATTTCGCTAGATGGCAGCAGCGCTCCACCAACAGAGCCGGCTGCAGTACCCAAATATATTTCGCTAGATGTCAGCAGCGCTCCACCAAAAGGGGCCGCCTGCAGTACCCAAATACATTTCGCTAGATGGCAGCAGCGCTCCACCAAAAGGGCGGCTGCAGTACCCAATTACATTTCGCTAGATGGCAGCAGCGCTCCACCAAAAGGGCGGCTGCAGTACCCAAGTATATTTCGCTAGATGGCAGCAGCGCTCCACCAACCGGGCCGCCTGCAGTACCCAAGTATATTTCGCTAGATGGCAGCAGCGCTCCACCAACAGGGCCGGCTGCACTACCCAAATATATTTCGCTAGATGGCAGCAGCGCTCCACCAACAGAGCCGGCTGCACTACCCAAATATATTTCGCTAGATGGCAGCAGCGCTCCACCAACCGGGCGGCTGCAGTACCCAATTACATTTCGCTAGATGGCAGCAGCGCTCCACCAAGAGCGCCGGCTGCAGTACCCAAATATATTTCGCTAGATGGCAGCAGCGCTCCACCAACAGGGCCGGCTGCACTACCCAAATATATTTCGCTAGATAGCAGCAGCGCTCCACCAACCGGGCGGCTGCAGTACCCAATTACATTTCGCTAGATGGCAGCAGCGCTCCACCAACAGCGCCGGCTGCAGTACCCAAATATATTTCGCTAGATGGCAGCAGCGCTCCACCAACAGCGCCGGCTGCAGTACCCAAGTATATTTCGCTAGATGGCAGCAGCGCTCCACCAAAAGGGCGGCTGCAGTACCCAATTACATTTCGCTAGATGGCAGCAGCGCTCCACCAAAAGGGCGGCTGCAGTACCCAAGTATATTTCGCTAGATGGCAGCAGAGCTCCACCAACAGGGACGGCTGCAATACCCAAGTATATTTGGCTAGATGGCAGCAGCGCTCCACCAAAAGGGCGGCTGCAGTACCCAAATGTATTTCGCTAGACGGCAGCAGCGCTCCACCAACAGGGCCGGCTGCAGTACCAAAATATATTTCGCTAGATGGCAGCAGCGCTCCACCAAACGGGCGGCTGCAGTACCCAAGTATATTTCGCTAGATGGCAGCAGCGCTCCACAAAAAGGGCCGGCTGCAGTACCCAAATATATAGTACTGAGTCTAACCCTCACCCTAAGAGCCTGAGTCTAACCCTCACCCTAAGAGCCTGAGTCTAACCCTAACCCTAAGAGCCTGAGTCTAACCCTAACCCTAAGAGCCTGAGTCTAACCCTCACCCTAAGAGCCTGAGTCTAACCCTAACCCTAAGAGCCTGAGTCTAACCCTCACCCTAAGAGCCTGAGTCTAACCCTCACCCGAAGAGCCTGAGTCTAACCCTAACCCGAAGAGCCTGAGTCTAACCCTAACCCTAAGAGCCTGAGTCTAACCCTCACCCTAAGAGCCTGAGTCTAACCCTAACCCTAAGAGCCTGAGTCTAACCCTCACCCTAAGAGCCTGAGTCTAACCCTAACCCTAAGAGCCTGAGTCTAACCCTAACCCTAAGAGCCTGAGTCTAACCCTCACCCTAAGAGCCTGAGTCCAACCCTAACCCTAAGAGCCTGAGTCTAACCCTAACCCTAAGAGCCTGAGTCTAACCCTAACCCTAAGAGCCTGAGTCCAACCCTAACCCTAAGAGCCTGAGTCTAACCCTAACCCTAAGAGCCTGAGTCTAACCCTAACCCTAAGAGCCTGAGTCTAACCCTAACCCTTTTGGTGGAGCGCTGCTGCTATCTAGCGAAATATACTAGGGTACTGCAGCCGGCCCCGTTGGTGGAGCGCTGCTGCCATCTAGCGAAATATATTTGGGTACTGCAGCCGCCCTTTTGGTGGAGCGCTGCTGCCATCTAGCGAAATGTAATTTGGTAGTGCAACCGGCCCGGGTGTTGGAGCGCTGCTGCCATCTAGCGAAATATATTTGGGTACTGCAGCCGGCCCGGTTGGTGGAGCGCTGTTGCCGTCTCGCGAAATATATTTGGGTACTGCAGCCGGCCCTCTTGGTGGAGCTCTGCTGCCATCTAGCGAAATGTAATTGGGTACTGCAGCCGGCCGTTTGGTGGAGCGCTGCTGCCATCTAGCGAAATATATTTGGGTACTGCAGCCGCCCTTTTGGTGGAGCGCTGCTGCCATCTAGCGAAATATATTTGGGTACTGCAGCCGGCCCTGTTGGTGGAGTGCTGCTGCCATCTAGCGAAATGTAATTGGGTACTGTAGCCGCCCGTTTGGTGGAGCGCTGCTGCCATCTAGCGAAATATATTTGGGTACTGCAGCCGGCTCTGTTGGTGGAGCGCTGCTGCCATCTAGCGAAATATACTTGGGTACTGCAGCCGGCCCCGTTGGTGGAGCACTGCTGCCATCTAGCGAAATATACTTGGGTACTGCAGCCGGCGCTGTTGGTGGAGCGCTGCTGCCATCTAGCGAAATATATTTGGGTACTGCAGCCGCCCTTTTGGTGGAGCGCTGCTGCCATCTAGCGAAATATACTTGGGTACTGCAGCCGACCGGTTGGTGGAGCGCTGCTGCCATCTAGCGAAATATAATTGGGTACTGCAGCCGGCTCTGTTGGTGGAGCGCTGCTGCCATCTAGCGAAATATATTTGGGTACTGCAGCCGCCCTTTTGGTGGAGCGCTGCTGCCATCTAGCGAAATGTAATTGGGTACTGCAGCCGCCCTTTTGGTGGAGCGCTGCTGCCGTCTCGCGAAATATACTTGGGTACTGCAGCCGCCCCGTTGGTGGAGCGCTGCTGCCATCTAGCGAAATGTAATTGGGTACTGCAGCCGCCCTTTTGGTGGAGCGCTGCTGCCATCTAGCGAAATATATTTGGATACTGCAGCCGGCGCTGTTGGTGGAGCGCTGCTGCCATCTAGCGAAATATATTTGGGTACTGCAGCCGGCTCTGTTGGTGGAGCGCTGCTGCCATCTAGCGAAACCTAAGAGCCTGAGTCTAACCCTAACCCTAAGAGCCTGAGTCTAACCCTAACCCTAAGAGCCTGAGTCTAACCCTCACCCTAAGAGCCTGAGTCTAACCCTAACCCTAAGAGCCTGAGTCTAACCCTCACCCGAAGAGCCTGAGTCTAACCCTAACCCGAAGAGCCTGAGTCTAACCCTAACCCTAAGAGCCTGAGTCTAACCCTCACCCTAAGAGCCTGAGTCTAACCCTAACCCTAAGAGCCTGAGTCTAACCCTCACCCTAAGAGCCTGAGTCTAACCCTAACCCTAAGAGCCTGAGTCTAACCCTAACCCTAAGAGCCTTGTCTAACCCTCACCCTAAGAGCCTGAGTCCAACCCTAACCCTAAGAGCCTGAGTCTAACCCTAACCCTAAGAGCCTGAGTCTAACCCTAACCCTAAGAGCCTGAGTCCAACCCTAACCCTAAGAGCCTGAGTCTAACCCTAACCCTAAGAGCCTGAGTCTAACCCTAACCCTAAGAGCCTGAGTCTAACCCTAACCCTTTTGGTGGAGCGCTGCTGCCATCTAGCGAAATATATTTGGGTACTGCAGCCGCCCTTTTGGTGGAGCGCTGCTGCCATCTAGCGAAATGTAATTTGGTAGTGCAACCGGCCCGGGTGTTGGAGCGCTGCTGCCATCTAGCGAAATATATTTGGGTACTGCAGCCGGCCCGGTTGGTGGAGCGCTGTTGCCGTCTCGCGAAATATATTTGGGTACTGCAGCCGGCCCTCTTGGTGGAGCTCTGCTGCCATCTAGCGAAATGTAATTGGGTACTGCAGCCGGCCGTTTGGTGGAGCGCTGCTGCCATCTAGCGAAATATATTTGGGTACTGCAGCCGGCCTTTTGGTGGAGCGCTGCTGCCATCTAGCGAAATATATTTGGGTACTGCAGCCGGCCCTGTTGGTGGAGTGCTGCTGCCATCTAGCGAAATGTAATTGGGTACTGTAGCCGCCCGTTTGGTGGAGCGCTGCTGCCATCTAGCGAAATATATTTGGGTACTGCAGCCGGCTCTGTTGGTGGAGCGCTGCTGCCATCTAGCGAAATATACTTGGGTACTGCAGCCGGCCCCGTTGGTGGAGCACTGCTGCCATCTAGCGAAATATACTTGGGTACTGCAGCCGCCCGTTTGGTGGAGCGCTGCTGCCATCTAGCGAAATATATTTGGGTACTGCAGCCGGCCCTGTTGGTGGAGCGCTGCTGCCATCTAGCGAAATGTAATTGGGTACTGCAG
Source organism: Falco punctatus (assembly GCF_963210335.1). Classification (NCBI taxonomy): domain Eukaryota; kingdom Metazoa; phylum Chordata; class Aves; order Falconiformes; family Falconidae; genus Falco; species Falco punctatus. The sequence goes on along the minus strand of NW_027660307.1, from coordinate 419,828 downwards.
CCGCCCTTTTGGTGGAGCGCTGCTGCCATCTAGCGACATATACTTGGGTACTGCAGCCGCCCGGTTGGTGGAGCGCTGCTGCCATCTAGCGAAATATACTTGGGTACTGCAGCCGGCGCTGTTGGTGGAGCGCTGCTGCCATCTAGCGAAATATATTTGGGTACTGCAGCCGCCCTTTTGGTGGAGCGCTGCTGCCATCTAGCGAAATGTAATTGGGTACTGCAGCCGCCCTTTTGGTGGAGCGCTGCTGCCGTCTCGCGAAATATACTTGGGTACTGCAGCCGCCCCGTTGGTGGAGCGCTGCTGCCATCTAGCGAAATGTAATTGGGTACTGCAGCCGCCCTTTTGGTGGAGCGCTGCTGCCATCTAGCGAAATATATTTGGGTACTGCAGCCGGCGCTGTTGGTGGAGCGCTGCTGCCATCTAGCGAAATATACTTGGGTACTGCAGCCGGCGCTGTTGGTGGAGCGCTGCTGCCATCTAGCGAAACCTAAGAGCCTGAGTCTAACCCTAACCCTAAGAGCCTGAGTCTAACCCTAACCCTAAGAGCCTGAGTCTAACCCTCACCCTAAGAGCCTGAGTCTAACCCTAACCCTAAGAGCCTGAGTCTAACCCTCACCCTAAGAGCCTGAGTCTAACCCTCACCCTAAGAGCCTGAGTCTAACCCTCACCCTAAGAGCCTGAGTCTAACCCTAACCCTAAGAGCCTGAGTCTAACCCTAACCCGAAGAGCCTGAGTCTAACCCTAACCCTAAGAGCCTGAGTCTAACCCTAACCCTAAGAGCCTGTGTCTAACCCTAACCCTAAGAGCCTGAGTCTAACCCTAACCCGAAGAGCCTGAGTCTAACCCTCACCCTAAGAGCCTGAGTCTAACCCTAACCCGAAGAGCCTGAGTCTAACCCTAAGCCTAAGAGCCTGAGTCTAACCCTCACCCTAAGAGCCTGAGTCTAACCCTAACCCTAAGAGCCTGAGTCTATCCCTAACCCTAAGAGCCTGAGTCTAACCCTAACGCTACGAGTCTAACCCTAACCCTAACCCTAACCCTAACAGTCTAACCCTAACCCTAACCCTAACCCTAACCCTAACCCTAAGAGCCTAACCCTAACCCTAACCCTAAGAGTCTGACCCTAACCCTAACCCTAACCCTAAGAGTCTAACCCTAAACCTGAGTCTAACCCTAACCCTAACCCTAACCTTAAGAGTCTAACCCTAACCCTAAGAGTCTAACCCTAACCCTAACTCTAACCCTAACAGTCTAACCCTAAACATAAGAGTTTAACCCTAAGAGTTTAACCCTAACCCTAACCCTAAACCTAACAGTCTAACCCTAACCCTAACCCTAACCCTAAGAGTCTAACCCTAACCCTGAGTCTAACCCTAAACCTAACCCTAACCCTAAGAGTCTAACCCTAACCCTAAGAGTCTAACCCTAACCCTAACCCTAACCCTAAGAGTCTAACCCTAACCCTAAGAGTCTAACCCTAAGAGTCTAACCCTAACCCTAACTCTAACCCTAACAGTCTAACCCTAAACATAAGAGTTTAACCCTAAGAGTCTAACCCTAACCCTAACCCTAACCCTAACAGTCTAACCCTAACCCTAACCCTAAGAGTCTAACCCTAACCCTAACCCTAAGAGTCTAACCCTAACACTAAGAGTCTAACCTTAACCCTAACCCTAACCCTAAGAGTCTAACCCTAACCCTAACCCTAACCCTAACCCTGACCCTAACCCTAAGAGTCTAACCCTAACCCTAACCCTAACCCTAACCCTAAGAGTCTAACCCTAACCCTACCCTAACCCTAAGAGTCTAACCCTAACCCTAAGAGTCTAACCCTAACCCTAACCCTAACCCTAAGAGTCTAACCCTAACCCTGAGTCTAACCCTAACCCTAACCCTAACCCTAACCCTAACCCTAACCCTAACCCTAACAGTCTAACCCTAACCCTAAGAGTCTAACCCTAACCCTAACCCTAACCCTAACAGTCTAACCCTAAACATAAGAGTTTAACCCTAAGAGTCTAACCTTAACCCTAACCCTAAGAGTCTAACCCTAACCCTAACCCTAACCCTAACCCTAAGAGTCTAACCCTAACACTAAGAGTCTAACCTTAACCCTAACCCTAACCCTAAGAGTCTAACCCTAACCCTAACCCTAACCCTACCCTGACCCTAACCCTAAGAGTCTAACCCTAACTCTAACCCTAACCCTAACCCTAAGAGTCTAACCCTAACCCTACCCTAACCCTAAGAGTCTAACCCTAACCCTAAGAGTCTAACCCTAACCCTAACCCTAACCCTAAGAGTCTAACCCTAACCCTAAGAGTCTAACCCTAACCCTAACCCTAACCCTAACCCTAAGAGTCTAACCCTAACCCTAAGAGTCTAACCCTAAGAGTCTAACCCTAACCCTAACCCTAACAGTCTAACCTTAACCCTAACCCTAACCCCGGCTGAAGTACCCAAGTATATTTCGCTAGATGGCAGCAGCGCTCCACCAACAGAGCCGGCTGCAGTACCCAAATATATTTCGCTAGATGGCAGCAGCGCTCCACCAAAAGGGCGGCTGCAGTACCCAAATATATTTCGCTAGATGGCAGCAGCGCTCCACCAACAGGGCGGCTGCAGTACCCAATTACATTTCGCTAGATGGCAGCAGCGCTCCACCAACCGGGCGGCTGCAGTACCCAATTATATTTCGCTAGATGGCAGCAGCGCTCCACCAACCGGCCGGCTGAAGTACCCAAGTATATTTCGCTAGATGGCAGCAGCGCTCCACCAACAGAGCCGGCTGCAGTACCCAAATATATTTCGCTAGATGGCAGCAGCGCTCCACCAAAAGGGGCCGCCTGCAGTACCCAAATATATTTCGCTAGATGGCAGCAGCGCTCCACCAACCGGTCGGCTGCAGTACCCAATTACATTTCGCTAGATGGCAGCAGCGCTCCACCAAAAGGGCGGCTGCAGTACCCAATTACATTTCGCTAGATGGCAGCAGCGCTCCACCAACCGGGCCGCCTGCAGTACCCAAGTATATTTAGCTAGATGGCAGCAGCGCTCCACCAACAGGGCGGCTGCAGTACCCAATTACATTTCGCTAGATGGCAGCAGCGCTCCACCAAACGGGCGGCTGCAGTACCCAAGTATATTTCGCTAGATGGCAGCAGCGCTCCACAAAAAGGGCCGGCTGCAGTACCCAAATATATAGTACTGAGTCTAACCCTCACCCTAAGAGCCTGAGTCTAACCCTCACCCTAAGAGCCTGAGTCTAACCCTCACCCTAAGAGCCTGAGTCTAACCCTAACCCTAAGAGCCTGAGTCTAACCCTCACCCTAAGAGCCTGAGTCTAACCCTAACCCTAAGAGCCTGAGTCTAACCCTCACCCTAAGAGCCTGAGTCTAACCCTAACCCGAAGAGCCTGAGTCTAACCCTAACCCTAAGAGCCTGAACCTAACCCTAACCCTAAGAGCCTGAGTCTAACCCTAACCCTAAGAGCCTGAGTCTAACCCTCACGCTAAGAGCCTGAGTCTAACCCTAACCCGAAGAGCCTGAGTCTAACCCTAACTCGAAGAGCCTGAGTCTAACCCTAACCCTAAGAGCCTGAGTCTAACCCTAACCCTAAGAACCTGAGTCTAACCCTAACCCTAAGAGCCTGAGTCTAACCCTAACCCTAAGAGCCTGAGTCTAACCCTCACCCTAAGAGCCTGAGTCTAACCCTAACCCTAATAGCCTGAGTCTAACCCTAACCCGAAGAGCCTGAGTCTAACCCTCACCCTAAGAGCCTGAGTCTAACCCTAACCCGAAGAGCCTGAGTCTAACCCTCACCCTAAGAGCCTGAGTCTAACCCTAACCCTAAGAGCCTGAGTCTAACCCTAACCCGAAGAGCCTGAGTCTAACCCTAACCCTAAGAGCCTGAGTCTAACCCTCACCCTAAGAGCCTGAGTCTAACCCTAACCCTAAGAGCCTGAGTCTAACCCTAACACTAAGAGCCTGAGTCTAACCCTAACCCTTTTGGTGGAGCGCTGCTGCTATCTAGCGAAATATATTTGGGTACTGCAGCCGCCCTTTTGGTGGAGCGCTGCTGCCATCTAGCGAAATGTAATTGGGTACTGCAGCCGCCCGGTTGGTGGAGCGCTGCTGCCATCTAGCGAAATATATTTGGGTAGTGCAGCCGGCTCTGTTGGTGGAGCGCTGCTGCCATCTAGCGAAATATACTTGGGTACTGCAGCCGGCCCTGTTGGTGGAGCGCTGCTGCCGTCTCGCGAAATATATTTGGGTACTGCAGCCGGCTCTGTTGGTGGAGCGCTGCTGCCATCTAGCGAAATGTAATTGGGTACTGCAGCCGCCCGGTTGGTGGAGCGCTGCTGCCATCTAGCGAAATATATTTGGGTACTGCAGCCGGCCCTGTTGGTGGAGCGCTGCTGCCATCTAGCGAAATATACTTGGGTACTGCAGCCGGCCCCGTTGGTGGAGCACTGCTGCCATCTAGCGAAATATACTTGGGTACTGCACCCGCCCGTTTGGTGGAGCGCTGCTGCCATCTAGCGAAATATATTTGGGTACTGCAGCCGGCCCTGTTGGTGGAGCGCTGCTGCCATCTAGCGAAATGTAATTGGGTACTGCAGCCGCCCTTTTGGTGGAGCGCTGCTGCCATCTAGCGTAATATACTTGGGTAATGCAGCCGCCCTTTTGGTGGAGCGCTGCTGCCATCTAGCGAAATATACTTGGGTACTGCAGCCGGCGCTGTTGGTGGAGCGCTGATGCCATCTAGCGAAATATACTTGGGTACTGCAGCCGCCCGGTTGGTGGAGCGCTGCTGCCATCTAGCGAAATGTAATTGGGTACTGCAGCCGCCCTTTTGGTGGAGCGCTGCTGCCATCATGCGAAATATATTTGGGTACTGCAGCCGGCGCTGTTGGTGGAGCGCTGCTGCCATCTAGCGAAATATACTTGGGTACTGCAGCCGGCGCTGTTGGTGGAGCGCTGCTGCCATCTAGCGAAATGTAATTGGGTACTGCAGCCGCCCTTTTGGTGGAGCGCTGCTGCCATCTAGCGAAACCTAAGAGCCTGAGTCTAACCCTAACCCTAAGAGCCTGAGTCTAACCCTCACCCTAAGAGCCTGAGTCTAACCCTCACCCTAAGAGCCTGAGTCTAACCCTAACCCGAAGAGCCTGAGTCTAACCCTAACCCGAAGAGCCTGAGTCTAACCCTAACCCTAATAGCCTGAGTCCAACCCTAACCCTAAGAGCCTGAGTCTAACCCTAACCCTAAGAGCCTGAGTCTAACCCTAACCCTTTTGGTGGAGCGCTGCTGCTATCTAGCGAAATATACTAGGGTACTGCAGCCGGCGCTCTTGGTGGAACGCTGCTGCCATCTAGCGAAATATATTTGGGTACTGCAGACGACCTTTTGGTGGAGCGCTGCTGCCATCTAGCGAAATGTAATTGGGTACTGCAGCCGGCCCGGTTGGTGGAGCGCTGCTGCCATCTAGCGAAATATATTTGGGTAGTGCAGCCGGCCCTGTTGGTGGAGCGCTGCTGCCATCTAGCGAAATATATTTGGGTACTGCAGCCGCCCTTTTGGTGGAGCGCTGCTGCCATCTAGCGAAATGTAATTGGGTACTGCAGCCGGCCGTTTGGTGGAGCGCTGCTGCCATCTAGCGAAATATATTTGGGTACTGCAGCCGCCCTTTTGGTGGAGCGCTGCTGCCATCTAGCGAAATATATTTGGGTACTGCAGCCGCCCTTTTGGTGGAGCGCTGCTGCCATCTAGCGAAATGTAATTGGGTACTGCAGCCGGCCGTTTGGTGGAGCGCTGCTGCCATCTAGCGAAATATATTTGGGTACTGCAGCCGCCCTTTTGGTGGAGCGCTTCTGCCATCTAGCGAAATATATTTGGGTACTGCAGCCGGCCCTGTTGGTGGAGTGCTGCTGCCATCTAGCGAAATGTAATTGGGTACTGTAGCCGCCCGTTTGGTGGAGCGCTGCTGCCATCTAGCGAAATATATTTGGGTACTGCAGCCGGCTCTGTTGGTGGAGCGCTGCTGCCATCTAGCGAAATATACTTGGGTACTGCAGCCGGCCCCGTTGGTGGAGCACTGCTGCCATCTAGCGAAATATACTTGGGTACTGCAGCCGCCCGTTTGGTGGAGCGCTGCTGCCATCTAGCGAAATATATTTGGGTACTGCAGCCGGCCCTGTTGGTGGAGCGCTGCTGCCATCTAGCGAAATGTAATTGGGAACTGCAGCCGCCCTTTTGGTGGAGCGCTGCTGCCATCTAGCGAAATATACTTGGGTACTGCAGCCGCCCGGTTGGTGGAGCGCTGCTGCCATCTAGCGAAATATACTTGGGTACTGCAGCCGGCCCTGTTGGTGGAGCGCTGCTGCCATCTAGCGAAATATAATTGGGTACTGCAGCCGGCTCTGTTGGTGGAGCGCTGCTGGCATCTAGCGAAATATATTTGGGTACTGCAGCCGGCCCTGTTGGTGGAGCTCTGCTGCCATCTAGCGAAATGTAATTGGGTACTGCAGCCGCCCTTTTGGTGGAGCGCTGCTGCCATCTAGCGAAATATACTTGGGTACTGCAGCCGCCCGGTTGGTTGAGCGCTGCTGCCATCTAGCGAAATATACTTGGGTACTGCAGCCGGCGCTGTTGGTGGAGCGCTGCTGCCATCTAGCGAAATATATTTGGGTACTGCAGCCGGCTCTGTTGGTGGAGCGCTGCTGCCATCTAGCGAAATGTAATTGGGTACTGCAGCCGCCCTTTTGGTGGAGCGCTGCTGCCATCTAGCGAAATATAATTGGGTACTGCAGCCGGCTCTGTTGGTGGAGCGCTGCTGGCATCTAGCGAAATATATTTGGGTACTGCAGCCGCCCTTTTGGTGGAGCGCTGCTGCCATCTATCGAAATGTAATTGGGTACTGCAGCCGCCCTTTTGGTGGAGCGCTGCTGCCGTCTAGCGAAATATACTTGGGTACTGCAGCCGCCCCGTTGGTGGAGCGCTGCTGCCATCTAGCGAAATGTAATTGGGTACTGCAGCCGCCCTTTTGGTGGAGCGCTGCTGCCATCTAGCGAAATATACTTGGGTACTGCAGCCGGCCCCGTTGGTGGAGCGCTGCTGCCATCTAGCGAAATATACTTGGGTACTGCAGCCGGCGCTGTTGGTGGAGCGCTGCTGCCATCTAGCGAAATATACTTGGGTACTGCAGCCGCCCGGTTGGTGGAGCGCTGCTGCCATCTAGCGAAACCTAAGAGCCTGAGTCTAACCCTCACCCTAAGAGCCTGAGTCTAACCCTAACCCTAAGAGCCTGAGTCTAACCCTCACCCTAAGAGCCTGAGTCTAACCCTAACCCGAAGAGCCTGAGTCTAACCCTAACCCTAAGAGCCTGAGTCTAACCCTCACCCTAAGAGCCTGAGTCTAACCCTAACCCTAAGAGCCTGAGTCTAACCCTAACCCGAAGAGCCTGAGTCTAACCCTAACCCTAAGAGCCTGAGTCTAACCCTAACCCTAAAAGCCTGAGTCTAACCCTAACCCTAAGAGCCTGAGTCTAACCCTCACCCTAAGAGCCTGAGTCTAACCCTAACCCTAAGAGCCTGAGTCTAACCCTAACCCTAAGAGCCTGAGTCTAACCCTCACCCGAAGAGCCTGAGTCTAACCCTAACCCTAAGAGCCTGAGTCTAACCCTAACCCTAAGAGCCTGAGTCTAACCCTAACCCGAAGAGCCTGAGTCTAACCCTAACCCTAAGAGCCTGAGTCTAACCCTCACGCTAAGAGCCTGAGTCTAACCCTAACCCTAAGAGCCTGAGTCTAACCCTAACCCTAAGAGCCTGAGTCTAACCCTCACCCGAAGAGCCTGAGTCTAACCCTAACCCTAAGAGCCTGAGTCTAACCCTAACCCTAAGAGCCTGAGTCTAACCCTAACCCTAAGAGCCTGAGTCTAACCCTAACCCTACGAGTCTAATCCTAACCCTAACCCTAACCCTAATAGTCTAACCCTAACCCTAACCCTAACCCTAATCCTAAGAGTCTAACCCTAACCCTAACCATAACCCTAAGAGTCTAACCCTAACCCTAACCCTAACCCTAATAGTCTAACCCTAACCCTGAGTCTAACCCTAACCCTAACCCTAACCCTAAGAGTCTAACCCTAACCCTAAGAGTCTAACCCTAACCCTAACCCTAACCCTAAGCCTAACACTTCTAACCCTCACCCTAAGAGTCTAACCCTAAGAGTCTAACCCTAACCCTAAGAGTCTAACCCTAACCGTAACCCTAACCCTAACAGTCTAACCCTAACCCTAAGAGTCTAACCCTAAGAGTCTAACCCTAACCCTAACTCTAACCCTAACAGTCTAACCCTAAACATAAGAGTTTAACCCTAAGAGTCTAACCCTAACCCTAACCCTAACCCTAACAGTCTAACCCTAACCCTAACCCTAAGAGTCTAACCCTAACCCTAACCCTAAGAGTCTAACCCTAACCCTAAGAGTCTAACCCTAACTCTAACCCTAACCCTAACCCTAACAGTCTAACCCTAACCCTAACCCTAACCCTAACCCTGACCCTAACCCTAAGAGTCTAACCCTAACCCTAACCCTAACCCTAACCCTAAGAGTCTAACCCTAACCCTACCCTAACCCTAAGAGTCTAACCCTAACCCTAAGAGTCTAACCCTAACCCTAAGAGTCTAACCCTAACCCTAACCCTAACCCTAACCCTAACACTTCTAACCCTCACCCTAAGAGTCTAACCCTAAGAGTCTAACCCTAACCCTAAGAGTCTAACCCTAACCGTAACCCTAACCCTAACAGTCTAACCCTAACCCTAAGAGTCTAACCCTAAGAGTCTAACCCTAACCCTAACTCTAACCCTAACAGTCTAACCCTAAACATAAGAGTTTAACCCTAAGAGTCTAACCCTAACCCTAACCCTAACCCTAACAGTCTAACCCTAACCCTAACCCTAAGAGTCTAACCCTAACCCTAACCCTAAGAGTCTAACCCTAACCCTAAGAGTCTAACCCTAACTCTAACCCTAACCCTAACCCTAACAGTCTAACCCTAACCCTAACCCTAACCCTAACCCTGACCCTAACCCTAAGAGTCTAACCCTAACCCTAACCCTAACCCTAACCCTAAGAGTCTAACCCTAACCCTACCCTAACCCTAAGAGTCTAACCCTAACCCTAAGAGTCTAACCCTAACCCTAAGAGTCTAACCCTAACCCTGAGTCTAACCCTAACCCTAACCCTAACCCTAACCCTAACCCTAAGAGTCTAACCCTAACCCTAAGAGTCTAACCCTAACCCTAACCCTAACAGTCTAACCCTAACCCTAAGAGTCTAACCCTAACCCTAACTCTAACCCTAACAGTCTAACCCTAAACATAAGAGTTTAACCCTAAGAGTCTAACCCTAACCCTAAGAGTCTAACCCTAACCCTAACCCTAACCCTAACAGTCTAACCCTAACCCTAAGAGTCTAACCCTAACCCTAACTCTAACCCTTACAGTCTAACCCTAAACATAAGAGTTTAACCCTAAGAGTCTAACCCTAACCCTAACCCTAAGAGTCTAACCCTAACCCTAACCCTAAGAGTCTAACCCTAAACCTAACCCTAACCCTAAGAGTCTAACCCTAACACTAAGAGTCTAACCTTAACCCTAACCCTAACCCTAAGAGTCTAACCCTAACCCTAACCCTAACCCTAACCCTGACCCTAACCCTAAGAGTCTAACCCTAACTCTAACCCTAACCCTAAGAGTCTAACCCTAACCCTACCCTAACCCTAAGAGTCTAAACCTAACCCTAAGAGTCTAACCCTAACCCTAACCCTAACCCTAAGAGTCTAACCCTAACCCTAAGAGTCTAACCCTAACCCTAACCCTAACCCTAACCCTAAGAGTCTAACCCTAACCCTAAGAGTCTAACCCTAAGAGTCTAACCCTAACCCTAACCCTAACAGTCTAACCTTAACCCTAACCCTAACCCCGGCTGAAGTACCCAAGTATATTTCGCTAGATGGCAGCAGCGCTCCACCAACAGAGCCGGCTGCAGTACCCAAATATATTTCGCTAGATGGCAGCAGCGCTCCACCAACGGGGCCGGTTGCAGTACCCAAGTATATTTCGCTAGATGGCAGCAGCGCTCCACCAAAAGGGCGGCTGCAGTACCCAAATATATTTCGCTAGATGGCAGCAGCGCTCCACCAGAAGGACGGCTGCAGTACCCAACTACATTTCGCTAGATGGCAGCAGCGCTCCACCAACAGGGCCGGCTGCAGTACCCAATTATATTTCGCTAGATGGCAGCAGCGCTCCACCAACAGCGCCGGCTGCAGTACCCAAGTATATGTCGCTAGATGGCAGCAGCGCTCCACCAACAGCGCCGGCTGCAGTACCCAAGTATATGTCGCTAGATGGCAGCAGCGCTCCACCAAAAGGGCGGCTGCAGTACCCAAGTATATTTCGCTAGATGGCAGCAGCGCTCCACCAAAAGGGCGGCTGCAGTACCCAATTACATTTCGCTAGATGGCAGCAGCGCTCCACCAACAGCGCCGGCTGCAGTACCCAAGTATATTTCGCTAGATGGCAGCAGCGCTACACCAAAAGGGCGGCTGCAGTACCCAATTACATTTCGATAGATGGCAGCAGCGCTCCACCAACAGGGCCGGCTGCAGTACCCAAATATATTTCGCTAGATGGCAGCAGCGCTCCACCAACCGGGCGGCTGCAGTACCCAATTACATTTCGCTAGATGGCAGCAGCGCTCCACCAACAGCGCCGGCTGCAGTACCCAAGTATATTTCGCTAGATGGCAGCAGAGCTCCACCAACAGGGACGGCTGCAATACCCAAGTATATTTGGCTAGATGGCAGCAGCGCTCCACCAAAAGGGCGGCTGCAGTACCCAAATGTATTTCGCTAGACGGCAGCAGCGCTCCACCAACAGCGGCGGCTGCAGTACCCAAATATATAGTACTGAGTCTAACCCTAACCCTAAGAGCCTGAGTCTAACCCTAACCCTAAGAGCCTGAGTCTAACCCTCACCCTAAGAGCCTGAGTCTAACCCTAACCCTAAGAGCCTGAGTCTAACCCTCACCCTAAGAGCCTGAGTCTAACTCGAACCCTAAGAGCCTGAGTCTAACCCTAACCCTAAGAGCCTGAGTCTAACCCTCACCCTAAGAGCCTGAGTCTAACCCTCACCCTAAGAGCCTGAGTCTAACCCTAACCCTAAGAGCCTGAGTCTAACCCTAACCCTAAGAGCCTGAATCTAACCCTAACCCGAAGAGCCTGAGTCTAACCCTAACCCGAAGAGCCTGAGTCTAACCCTCACCCTAAGAGCCTGAGTCTAACCCTAACCCTAAGAGCCTGAGTCTAACCCTAACCCTAAGAGCCTGAGTCTAACCCTAACCCTACGAGTCTAACCCTAACCCTAACCCTAACCCTAATAGTCTAACCCTAACCCTAACCCTAATCCTAAGAGTCTAACCCTAACCCTAACCCTAACCCTAAGAGTCTAACCCTAACCCTAACCCTAACCCTAAGAGTCTAACCCTAACCCTGAGTCTAACCCTAACCCTAACCCTAACCCTAACAGTCTAACCCTAACCCTAAGAGTCTAACCCTAAGAGTCTAACCCTAACCCTAACTCTAACCCTAACAGTCTAACCCTAAACATAAGAGTTTAACCCTAAGAGTCTAACCCTAACCCTAAGAGTCTAACCCTAAGAGTCTAACCCTAACCCTAACCCTAACAGTCTAACCTTAACCCTAACCCTAACCCCGGCTGAAGTACCCAAGTATATTTCGCTAGATGGCAGCAGCGCTCCACCAACAGAGCCGGCTGCAGTACCCAAATATATTTCGCTAGATGGCAGCAGCGCTCCACCAACAGCGCCGGCTGCAGTACCCATATATATTTCGCTAGATGGCAGAAGCGCTCCACCAACAGGGCGGCTGCAGTACCCAATTACATTTCGCTAGATGGCAGCAGCGCTCCACCAACCGGGCGGCTGCAGTACCCAAGTATATGTCGCTAGATGGCAGCAGCGCTCCACCAACCGGCCGGCTGAAGTACCCAAGTATATTTCGCTAGATGGCAGCAGCGCTCCACCAACAGAGCCGGCTGCAGTACCCAAATATATTTCGCTAGATGGCAGCAGCGCTCCACCAACAGCGCCGGCTGCAGTACCCAAGTATATTTCGCTAGATGGCAGCAGCGCTCCACCAAAAGGGCGGCTGCAGTACCCAAGTATATTTCGCTAGATGGCAGCAGCGCTCCACCAACCGGGCGGCTGCAGTACCCAAGTATATTTCGCTAGATGGCAGCAGCGCTCCACCAACCGGGCCGGCTGCAGTACCCAAGTATATTTCGCTAGATGGCAGCAGCGCTCCACCAAACGGCCGGCTGCAGTACCCAATTACATTTCGCTAGATGGCAGCAGCGCTCCACCAAAAGGGCCGGCTGCAGTACCCAAATATATTTCGCGAGACGGCAACAGCGCTCCACCAACCGGGCCGGCTGCAGTACCCAATTACATTTCGCTAGATGGCAGCAGCGCTCCACCAGAAGGACGGCTGCAGTACCAAACTACATTTCGCTAGATGGCAGCAGCGCTCCACCAACAGGGCCGGCTGCAGTACCCAATTACATTTCGCTAGATGGCAGCAGCGCTCCACCAGAAGGACGGCTGCAGTACCAAACTACATTTCGCTAGATGGCAGCAGCGCTCCACCAACAGGGCCGCCTGCAGTACCCAAGTATATGTCGCTAGATGGCAGCAGCGCTCCACCAAAAGGGCGGCTGCAGTACCCAAGTATATTTCGCTAGATGGCAGCAGCGCTCCACCAAAAGGGCGGCTGCAGTACCCAATTACATTTCGCTAGACGGCAGCAGCGCTCCACCAACAGCGCCGGCTGCAGTACCCCAGTATATTTCGCTAGATGGCAGCAGCGCTACAGCAAAAGGGCGGCCGCAGTACCCAATTACATTTCGCTAAATGGCAGCAGCGCTCCACCAACAGGGCCGGCTGCAGTACCCAAATATATTTCGCTAGATGGCAGCAGCGCTCCACCAACCGGGCGGCTGCAGTACCCAAGTATATTTCGCTAGATGGCAGCAGCGCTCCACCAAAAGGGCGGCTGCAGTACCCAATTACATTTCGCTAGATGGCAGCAGCGATCCACCAAAAGGGCGGCTGCAGTACCCAAATGTATTTCGCTAGATGGCAGCAGCGCTCCACCAAACGGCCGGCTGCAGTACCCAAATATATAGTACTGAGTCTAACCCTAACCCTAAGAGCCTGAGTCTAACCCTAACTCTAAGAGCCTGAGTCTAACCCTAACCCTAAGAGCCTGAGTCTAACCCTCACCCTAAGAGCCTGAGTCTAACCCTAACCCGAAGAGCCTGAGTCTAACCCTAACCCGAAGAGCCTGAGTCTAACCCTCACCCTAAGAGCCTGAGTCTAACCCTAACCCGAAGAGCCTGAGTCTAACCCTCACCCTAAGAGCCTGAGTCAAACCCTCACCCTAAGAGCCTGAGTCTAACCCTCACCCTAAGAGCCTGAGTCTAACCCTAACCCGAAGAGCCTGAGTCTAACCCTCACCCTAAGAGCCTGAGTCTAACCCTCACCCTAAGAGCCTGAGTCTAACCCTAACCCTAAGAGCCTGAGTCTAACCCTCACCCTAAGAGCCTGAGTCTAACCCTAACCCGAAGAGCCTGAGTCTAACCCTAACCCGAAGAGCCTGAGTCTAACCCTAACCCTAAGAGCCTGAGTCTAACCCAAACCCTAAGAGCCTGAGTCTAAACCTAACCCTAAGAGCCTGAGTCTAACCCTAACCCTAAGAGCCTGAGTCTAACCCTCACCCGAAGAGCCTGAGTCTAACCCTAACCCGAAGAGCCTGAGTCTAACCCTCACCCTAAGAGCCTGAGTCTAACCCTAACCCTAAGAGCCTGAGTCTAACCCTCACCCTAAGAGCCTGAGTCTAACCCTAACCCTAAGAGCCTGAGTCTAAGCCTAACCCTAAGAGCCTGAGTCTAACCCTCACCCTAAGAGCCTGAGTCCAACCCTAACCCTAAGAGCCTGAGTCTAACCCTAACCCTAAGAGCCTGAGTCTAACCCTAACCCTAAGAGCCTGAGTCTAACCCTAACCCTTTTGGTGGAGCGCTGCTGCTATCTAGCGAAATATACTAGGGTACTGCAGCCGGCCCCGTTGGTGGAGCGCTGCTGCCATCTAGCGAAATATATTTGGGTACTGCAGCCGCCCTTTTGGTGGAGCGCTGCTGCCATCTAGCGAAATGTAATTGGGTAGTGCAACCGGCCCGGTTGGTGGAGCGCTGCTGCCATCTAGCGAAATATATTTGGGTACTGCAGCCGGCCCGGTTGGTGGAGCGCTGTTGCCGTCTCGCGAAATATATTTGGGTACTGCAGCCGGCCCTGTTGGTGGAGCTCTGCTGCCATCTAGCGAAATGTAATTGGGTCCTGCAGCCGGCCGTTTGGTGGAGCGCTGCTGCCATCTAGCGAAATATATTTGGGTACTGCAGCCGCCCTTTTGGTGGAGCGCTGCTGCCATCTAGCGAAATATATTTGGGTACTGCAGCCGGCCCTGTTGGTGGAGTGCTGCTGCCATCTAGCGAAATGTAATTGGGTACTGTAGCCGCCCGTTTGGTGGAGCGCTGCTGCCATCTAGCGAAATATATTTGGGTACTGCAGCCGGCTCTGTTGGTGGAGCGCTGCTGCCATCTAGCGAAATATACTTGGGTACTGCAGCCGGCCCCGTTGGTGGAGCACTGCTGCCATCTAGCGAAATATACTTGGGTACTGCAGCCGCCCTTTTGGTGGAGCGCTGCTGCCATCTAGCGAAATATATTTGGGTACTGCAGCCGGCCCTGTTGGTGGAGCGCTGCTGCCATCTAGCGAAATGTAATTGGGTACTGCAGCCGCCCTTTTTGTGGAGCGCTGCTGCCATCTAGCGAAATATACTTGGGTACTGCAGCCGCCCGGTTGGTGGAGCGCTGCTGCCATCTAGCGAAATATACTTGGGTACTGCAGCCGGCGCTGTTGGTGGAGCGCTGCTGCCATCTAGCGAAATATATTTGGGTACTGCAGCCGCCCTTTTGGTGGAGCGCTGCTGCCATCTAGCGAAATGTAATTGGGTACTGCAGCCGACCGGTTGGTGGAGCGCTGCTGCCATCTAGCGAAATATAATTGGGTACTGCAGCCGGCTCTGTTGGTGGAGCGCTGCTGGCATCTAGCGAAATATATTTGGGTACTGCAGCCGCCCTTTTGGTGGAGCGCTGCTGCCATCTAGCGAAATGTAATTGGGTACTGCAGCCGCCCTTTTGGTGGAGCGCTGCTGCCATCTAGCGAAATATATTTGGGTACTGCAGCCGGCGCTGTTGGTGGAGCGCTGCTGCCATCTAACGAAATATACTTGGGTACTGCAGCCGGCGCTGTTGGTGGAGCGCTGCTGCCATCTAGCGAAACCTAAGAGCCTGAGTCTAACCCTAACCCTAAGAGCCTGAGTCTAACCCTAACCCTAAGAGCCTGAGTCTAACCCTCACCCTAAGAGCCTGAGTCTAACCCTAACCCTAAGAGCCTGAGTCTAACCCTCACCCTAAGAGCCTGAGTCTAACCCTAACCCTAAGAGCCTGAGTCTAACCCTCACCCTAAGAGCCTGAGTCTAACCCTCACCCTAAGAGCCTGAGTCTAACCCTAACCCTAAGAGCCTGAGTCTAACCCTAACCCGAAGAGCCTGAGTCTAACCCTAACCCGAAGAGCCTGAGTCTAACCCTAACCCTAAGAGCCTGTGTCTAACCCTAACCCTAAGAGCCTGAGTCTAACCCTAACCCTAAGAGCCTGAGTCTAACCCTCACCCTAAGAGCCTGAGTCTAACCCTAACCCTAAGAGCCTGAGTCTAACCTTAAGCCTAAGAGCCTGAGTCTAACCCTCACCCTAAGAGCCTGAGTCTAACCCTAACCCTAAGAGCCTGAGTCTAACCCTAACCCTAAGAGCCTGAGTCTAACCCTAACGCTACGAGTCTAACCCTAACCCTAACCCTAACAGTCTAACCCTAACCCTAACCCTAACCCTAACCCTAACCCTAAGAGCCTAACCCTAACCCTAACCCTAAGAGTCTAACCCTAACCCTAACCCTAACCCTAAGAGTCTAACCCTAACCCTGAGTCTAACCCTAACCCTAACCCTAACCTTAAGAGTCTAACCCTAACCCTAAGAGTCTAACCCTAACCCTAACTCTAACCCTAACAGTCTAACCCTAAACATAAGAGTTTAACCCTAAGAGTTTAACCCTAAACCTAACAGTCGAACCCTAACCCTAACCCTAACCCTAAGAGTCTAACCCTAACCCTGAGTCTAACCCTAACCCTAACCCTAACCCTAAGAGTCTAACCCTAACCCTAAGAGTCTAACCCTAACCCTAACCCTAACAGTCTAACCCTAACCCTAAGAGTCTAACCCTAACCCTAACTCTAACCCTAACAGTCTAACCCTAAACAAAAGAGTTTAACCCTAAGAGTCTAACCCTAACCCTAACCCTAACCCTAACAGTCTAACCCTAACCCTAACCCTAAGAGTCTAACCCTAACCCTAACCCTAAGAGTCTAACCCTAACACTAAGAGTCTAACCTTAACCCTGACCCTAACCCTAAGAGTCTAACCCTAACCCTAACCCTAACCCTAAGAGTCTAACCCTAACACTACCCTAACCCTAAGAGTCTAACCCTAACCCTAAGAGTCTAACCCTAACCCTAACCCTAACCCTAAGAGTCTAACCCTAACCCTGAGTCTAACCCTAACCCTAACCCTAACCCTAACCCTAACCCTAACCCTAAGAGTCTAACCCTAACCCTAAGAGTCTAACCGTAACCCTAACCCTAACCCTAACAGTCTAACCCTAAACATAAGAGTTTAACCCTAAGAGTCTAACCTTAACACTAACCCTAAGAGTCTAACCCTAACCCTAACCCTAACCCTAACCCTAAGAGTCTAACCCTAACACTAAGAGTCTAACCTTAACCCTAACCCTAACCCTAAGAGTCTAACCCTAACCCTAACCCTAACCCTACCCTGACCCTAACTCTAAGAGTCTAACCCTAACCCTAACCCTAACCCTAAGAGTCTAACCCTAACCCTACCCTAACCCTAAGAGTCTAACCCTAACCCTAAGAGTCTAACCCTAACCCTAACCCTAACCCTAAGAGTCTAACCCTAACCCTAAGAGTCTAACCCTAACCCTAACCCTAACCCTAACCCTAACCCTAAGAGTCTAACCCTAACCCTAAGAGTCTAACCCTAAGAGTCTAACCCTAACCCTAACCCTAACAGTCTAACCTTAACCCTAACCCTAACCCCGGCTGAAGTACCCAAGTATATTTCGCTAGATGGCAGCAGCGCTCCACCAACAGAGCCGGCTGCAGTACCCAAATATATTTCGCTAGATGGCAGCAGCGCTCCACCAAAAGGGCGGCTGCAGTACCCAAATATATTTCGCTAGATGGCAGCAGCGCTCCACCAAAAGGGCGGCTGCAGTACCCAATTACATTTCGCTAGATGGCAGCAGCGCTCCACCAAAAGGGCGGCTGCAGTACCCAAATATATGTCGCTAGATGGCAGCAGCGCTCCACCAACAGGGCGTCTGCAGTACCCAATTACATTTCGCTAGATGGCAGCAGCGCTCCACCAAGAGCGCCGGCTGCAGTACCCAAATATATTTCGCTAGATGGCAGCAGCGCTCCACCAACAGGGCCGGCTGCAGTACCCAAATATATTTCGCTAGATGGCAGCAGCGCTCCACCAACCGGGCGGCTGCAGTACCCAATTACATTTCGCTAGATGGCAGCAGCGCTCCACCAACAGCGCCGGCTGCAGTACCCAAGTATATTTCGCTAGATGGCAGCAGCGCTCCACCAACAGCGCCGGCTGCAGTACCCAAGTATATTTCGCTAGATGGCAGCAGCGCTCCACCAAAAGGGTGGCTGCAGTACCCAATTACATTTCGCTAGATGGCAGCAGCGCTCCACCAAAAGGGCGGCTGCAGTACCCAAATATATTTCGCTAGATGGCAGCAGAGCTCCACCAACACGGACGGCTGCAATACCCAAGTATATTTGGCTAGATGGCAGCAGCGCTCCACCAAAAGGGCGGCTGCAGTACCCAAATGTATTTCGCTAGACGGCAGCAGCGCTCCACCAACAGGGCCGGCTGCAGTACCCAAATATATTTCGCTAGATGGCAGCAGCGCTCCACCAAACGGGCGGCTGCAGTACCCAAGTATATTTCGCTAGATGGCAGCAGCGCTCCACAAAAAGGGCCGGCTGCAGTACCCAAATATATAGTACTGAGTCTAACCCTCACCCTAAGAGCCTGAGTCTAACCCTAACCCTAAGAGCCTGAGTCTAACCCTCACCCTAAGAGCCTGAGTCTAACCCTAACCCGAAGAGCCTGAGTCTAACCCTCACCCTAAGAGCCTGAGTCTAACCCTCACCCTAAGAGCCTGAGTCTAACCCTAACCCGAAGAGCCTGAGTCTAACCCTAACCCTAAGAGCCTGAACCTAACCCTAACCCTAAGAGCCTGAGTCTAACCCTAACCCTAAGAGCCTGAGTCTAACCCTCACGCTAAGAGCCTGAGTCTAACCCTAACCCTAAGAGCCTGAGTCTAACCCTAACCCTAAGAGCCTGAGTCTAACCCTAACCCGAAGAGCCTGAGTCTAACCCTAACCCTAAGAGCCTGAGTCTAACCCTAACCCTAAGAACCTGAGTCTAACCCTAACCCGAAGAGCCTGAGTCTAACCCTAACCCTAAGAGCCTGAGTCTAACCCTCACCCTAAGAGCCTGAGTCTAACCCGAACCCTAAGAGCCTGAGTCTAACCCTAAGCCTAAGAGCCTGAGTCTAACCCTAACCCTAAGAGCCTGAGTCTAACCCTCACCCTAAGAGCCTGAGTCTAACCCTAACCCTAAGAGCCTGAGTCTAACCCTAACCCGAAGAGCCTGAGTCTAACCCTAACCCTAAGAGCCTGAGTCTAACCCTCACCCTAAGAGCCTGAGTCTAACCCTCACCCTAAGAGCCTGAGTCTAACCCTAACCCTAAGAGCCTGAGTCTAACCCTAACACTAAGAGCCTGAGTCTAACCCTAACCCTTTTGGTGGAGCGCTGCTGCTATCTAGCGAAATATATTTGGGTACTGCAGCCGCCCTTTTGGTGGAGCGCTGCTGCCATCTAGCGAAATGTAATTGGGTACTGCAGCCGCCCGGTTGGTGGAGCGCTGCTGCCATCTAGCGAAATATATTTGGGTAGTGCAGCCGGCCCTGTTGGTGGAGCGCTGCTGCCATCTAGCGAAATATATTTGGGTAGTGCAGCCGGCCCTGTTGGTGGAGCGCTGCTGCCGTCTCGCGAAATATATTTGGGTACTGCAGCCGGCGCTTTTGGTGGAGCGCTGCTGCCATCTAGCGAAATGTAATTGGGTACTGCAGCCGCCCGGTTGGTGGAGCGTTGCTGCCATCTAGCGAAATATATTTGGGTAGTGCAGCCGGCCCTGTTGGTGGAGCGCTGCTGCCATCTAGCGAAATATACTTGGGTACTGCAGCCGGCGCTGTTGGTGGAGCACTGCTGCCATCTAGCGAAATATACTTGGGTACTGCAGCCGCCCGTTTGGTGGAGCGCTGCTGCCATCTAGCGAAATATATTTGGGTACTGCAGCCGGCCCTGTTGGTGGAGCGCTGCTGCCATCTAGCGAAATGTAATTGGGTACTGCAGCCGCCCTTTTGGTGGAGCGCTGCTGCCATCTAGCGTAATATACTTGGGTACTGCAGCCGCCCTTTTGGTGGAGCGCTGCTGCCATCTAGCGAAATATACTTGGGTACTGCAGCCGGCGCTGTTGGTGGAGCGCTGCTGCCATCTAGCGAAATATACTTGGGTACTGCAGCCGCCCGGTTGGTGGAGCGCTGCTGCCATCTAGCGAAATGTAATTGGGTACTGCAGCCGCCCTTTTGGTGGAGCGCTGCTGCCATCATGCGAAATATATTTGGGTACTGCAGCCGGCGCTGTTGGTGGAGCGCTGCTGCCATCTAGCGAAATATACTTGGGTACTGCAGCCGGCGCTGTTGGTGGAGCGCTGCTGCCTTCTAGCGAAATATACTTGGGTACTGCAGCCGCCCGGTTGGTGGAGCGCTGCTGCCATCTAGCGAAACCTAAGAGCCTGAGTCTAACCCTAACCCTAAGAGCCTGAGTCTAACCCTCACCCTAAGAGCATGAGTCTAACCCTAACCCGAAGAGCCTGAGTCTAACCCTAACCCTAAGAGCCTGAGTCTAACCCTAACCCGAAGAGCCTGAGTCTAACCCTCACCCTAAGAGCCTGAGTCTAACCCTAACCCTAAGAGCCTGAGTCTAACCCTAACCCTAAGAGCCTGAGTCTAACCCTAACCCTAAGAGCCTGAGACTAACCCTAACCCGAAGAGCCTGAGTTCTAACCCTAACCCTAAGAGCCTGAGTCTAACCCTAACCCTAAGAGCCTGAGTCTAACCCTCACCCTAAGAGCCTGAGTCGAACCCTCACCCTAAGAGCCTGAGTCTAACCCTAACCCTAAGAGCCTGAGTCTAACCCTAACCCTAAGAGCCTGAGTCTAACCCTAACCCTAAGAGCCTGAGTCTAACCCTCACCCTAAGAGCCTGAGTCTAACCCTCACCCTAAGAGCCTGAGTCTAACCCTAACCCTAAGAGCCTGAGTCTAACCCTCACCCTAAGAGCCTGAGTCTAACCCTAACCCTAAGAGCCTGAGTCTAACCCTCACCCTAAGAGCCTGAGTCTAACCCTAACCCTAAGAGCCTGAGTCTAACCCTAACCCTAAGAGCCTGAGTCTAACCCTAACCCGAAGAGCCTGAGTCCAACCCTAACCCTAAGAGCCTGAGTCTAACCCTAACACTAAGAGCCTCAGTCTAACCCTAACCCTAAGAGCCTGAGTCTAACCCTAACCCTTTTGGTGGAGCGCTGCTGCTATCTAGCGAAATATACTAGGGTACTGCAGCCGGCGCTCTTGGTGGAACGCTGCTGCCATCTAGCGAAATATATTTGGGTACTGCAGACGACCTTTTGGTGGAGCGCTGCTGCCATCTAGCGAAATGTAATTGGGTACTGCAGCCGGCCCGGTTGGTGGAGCGCTGCTGCCATCTAGCGAAATATATTTGGGTAGTGCAGCCGGCCCTGTTGGTGGAGCGCTGCTGCCATCTAGCGAAATATATTTGGGTACTGCAGCCGCCCTTTTGGTGGAGCGCTGCTGCCATCTAGCGAAATGTAATTGGGTACTGCAGCCGGCCGTTTGGTGGAGCGCTGCTGCCATCTAGCGAAATATATTTGGGTACTGCAGCCGCCCTTTTGGTGGAGCGCTGCTGCCATCTAGAGAAATATATTTGGGTACTGCAGCCGGCGCTCTTGGTGGAGTGCTGCTGCCATCTAGCGAAATGTAATTGGGTACTGTAGCCGCCCGTTTGGTGGAGCGCTGCTGCCATCTAGCGAAATATATTTGGGTACTGCAGCCGGCTCTGTTGGTGGAGCGCTGCTGCCATCTAGCGAAATATACTTGGGTACTGCAGCCGGCCCCGTTGGTGGAGCACTGCTGCCATCTAGCGAAATATACTTGGGTACTGCAGCCGCCCGTTTGGTGGAGCGCTGCTGCCATCTAGCGAAATATATTTGGGTACTGCAGCCGGCCCTGTTGGTGGAGCGCTGCTGCCATCTAGCGAAATGTAATTGGGTACTGCAGCCGCCCGGATGGTGGAGCGCTGCTGCCATCTAGCGAAATATACTTGGGTACTGCAGCCGCCCGGTTGGTGGAGCGCTGCTGCCATCTAGCGAAATATACTTGGGTACTGCAGCCGGCGCTGTTGGTGGAGCGCTGCTGCCATCTAGCGAAATATATTTGGGTACTGCAGCCGCCCTTTTGGTGGAGCGCTGCTGCCATCTAGCGAAATGTAATTGGGTACTGCAGCCGACTGGTTGGTTGAGCGCTGCTTCCATCTAGCGAAATATAATTGGGTACTGCAGCCGGCTCTGTTGGTGGAGCGCTGCTGCCATCTAGCGAAATATATTTGGGTACTGCAGCCGGCCCTTTTGGTGGAGCGCTGCTGCCATCTAGCGAAATGTAATTGGGTACTGCAGCCGCCCTTTTGGTGGAGCGCTGCTGCCATCTAGCGAAATATACTTGGGTACTGCAGCCGCCCGGTTGGTGGAGCGCTGCTGCCATCTAGCGAAATATACTTGGGTACTGCAGCCGGCGCTGTTGGTGGAGCGCTGCTGCCATCTAGCGAAATATATTTGGGTACTGCAGCCGGCTCTGTTGGTGGAGCGCTGCTGCCATCTAACGAAATGTAATTGGGTACTGCAGCCGCCCTTTTGGTGGAGCGCTGCTGCCATCTAGCGAAATATAATTGGGTACTGCAGCCGGCTCTGTTGGTGGAGCGCTGCTGGCATCTAGCGAAATATATTTGGGTACTGCAGCCGCCCTTTTGGTGGAGCGCTGCTGCCATCTATCGAAATGTAATTGGGTACTGCAGCCGCCCTTTTGGTGGAGCGCTGCTGCCGTCTAGCGAAATATACTTGGGTACTGCAGCCGCCCCGTTGGTGGAGCGCTGCTGCCATCTAGCGAAATGTAATTGGGTACTGCAGCCGCCCTTTTGGTGGAGGCTGCTGCCATCTAGCGAAATATACTTGGGTACTGCAGCCGGCGCTGTTGGTGGAGCGCTGCTGCCATCTAGCGAAATATACTTGGGTACTGCAGCCGCCCGGTTGGTGGAGCGCTGCTGCCATCTAGCGAAACCTAAGAGCCTGAGTCTAACCCTCACCCTAAGAGCCTGAGTCTAACCCTAACCCTAAGAGCCTGAGTCTAACCCTAACCCTAAGAGCCTGAGTCTAACCCTAACCCTAAGAGCCTGAGTCTAACCCTAACCCTAAGAGCCTGAGTCTAACCCTAACCCGAAGAGCCTGAGTCTAACCCTAACCCTAAGAGCCTGAGTCTAACCCTAACCCTAAGAGCCTGAGTCTAACCCTAACCCTAAGAGCCTGAGTCTAACCCTAACCCTAAGAGCCTGAGTCTAACCCTCACCCTAAGAGCCTGAGTCTAACCCTCACCCTAAGAGCCTGAGTCTAACCCTAACCCTAAGAGCCTGAGTCTAACCCTCACCCTAAGAGCCTGAGTCTAACCCTCACCCTAAGAGCCTGAGTCTAACCCTCACCCTAAGAGCCTGAGTCTAACCCTCACCCTAAGAGCCTGAGTCTAACCCTAACCCTAAGAGCCTGAGTCTAACCCTAACCCTAAGAGCCTGAGTCTAACCCTAACCCGAAGAGCCTGAGTCCAACCCTAACCCTAAGAGCCTGAGTCTAACCCTAACCCTAAGAGCCTGAGTCTAACCCTAACCCTAAGAGCCTGAGTCTAACCCTAACCCTTTTGGTGGAGCGCTGCTGCTATCTAGCGAAATATACTAGGGTACTGCAGCCGGCGCTCTTGGTGGAACGCTGCTGCCATCTAGCGAAATATATTTGGGTACTGCACACGACCTTTTGGTGGAGCGCTGCTGCCATCTAGCGAAATGTAATTGGGTACTGCAGCCGGCCCGGTTGGTGGAGCGCTGCTGCCATCTAGCGAAATATATTTGGGTAGTGCAGCCGGCCCTGTTGGTGGAGCGCTGCTGCCATCTAGCGAAATATATTTGGGTACTGCAGCCGGCCCGGTTGGTGGAGCGCTGTTGCCGTCTCGCGAAATATATTTGGGTACTGCAGCCGGCCCTTTTGGTGGAGCGCTGCTGCCATCTAGCGAAATGTAATTGGGTACTGCAGCCGGCCGTTTGGTGGAGCGCTGCTGCCATCTAGCGAAATATATTTGGGTACTGCAGCCGCCCTTTTGGTGGAGCGCTGCTGCCATCTAGAGAAATATATTTGGGTACTGCAGCCGGCGCTCTTGGTGGAGTGCTGCTGCCATCTAGCGAAATGTAATTGGGTACTGTAGCCGCCCGTTTGGTGGAGCGCTGCTGCCATCTAGCGAAATATATTTGGGTACTGCAGCCGGCTCTGTTGGTGGAGCGCTGCTGCCATCTAGCGAAATATACTTGGGTACTGCAGCCGGCCCCGTTGGTGGAGCACTGCTGCCATCTAGCGAAATATACTTGGGTACTGCAGCCGCCCGTTTGGTGGAGCGCTGCTGCCATCTAGCGAAATATATTTGGGTACTGCAGCCGGCCCTGTTGGTGGAGCGCTGCTGCCATCTAGCGAAATGTAATTGGGTACTGCAGCCGCCCGGATGGTGGAGCCCTGCTGCCATCTAGCGAAATATACTTGGGTACTGCAGCCGCCCGGTTGGTGGAGCGCTGCTGCCATCTAGCGAAATATACTTGGGTACTGCAGCCGGCGCTGTTGGTGGAGCGCTGCTGCCATCTAGCGAAATATATTTGGGTACTGCAGCCGCCCTTTTGGTGGAGCGCTGCTGCCATCTAGCGAAATATACTTGGGTACTGCAGCCGGCGCTGTTGGTGGAGCGCTGCTGCCATCTAGCGAAATATATTTGGGTACTGCAGCCGCCCTTTTGGTTGAGCGCTGCTGCCATCTAGCGAAATATAATTGGGTACTGCAGCCGGCTCTGTTGGTGGAGCGCTGCTGCCATCTAGCGAAATATATTTGGGTACTGCAGCCGGCCCTTTTGGTGGAGCGCTGCTGCCATCTAGCGAAATGTAATTGGGTACTGCAGACGACCTTTTGGTGGAGCTCTGCTGCCATCTAGCGAAATATACTTGGGTACTGCAGCCGCCCGGTTGGTGGAGCGCTGCTGCCATCTAGCGAAATATACTTGGGTACTGCAGCCGGCGCTGTTGGTGGAGCGCTGCTGCCATCTAGCGAAATATATTTGGGTACTGCAGCCGGCTCTGTTGGTGGAGCGCTGCTGCCATCTAGCGAAATGTAATTGGGTACTGCAGCCGCCCTTTTGGTGGAGCGCTGCTGCCATCTAGCGAAATATAATTGGGTACTGCAGCCGGCTCTGTTGGTGGAGCGCTGCTGGCATCTAGCGAAATATATTTGGGTACTGCAGCCGCCCTTTTGGTGGAGCGCTGCTGCCATCTATCGAAATGTAATTGGGTACTGCAGCCGCCCTTTTGGTGGAGCGCTGCTGCCGTCTAGGGAAATATACTTGGGTACTGCAGCCGCCCCGTTGGTGGAGCGCTGCTGCCATCTAGCGAAATGTAATTGGGTACTGCAGCCGCCCTTTTGGTGGAGGCTGCTGCCATCTAGCGAAATATACTTGGGTACTGCAGCCGGCCCCGTTGGTGGAGCGCTGCTGCCATCTAGCGAAATATATTTGGGTACTGCAGCCGGCGCTGTTGGTGGAGCGCTGCTGCCATCTAGCGAAATATACTTGGGTACTGCAGCCGCCCGGTTGGTGGAGCGCTGCTGCCATCTAGCGAAACCTAAGAGCCTGAGTCTAACCCTCACCCTAAGAGCCTGAGTCTAACCCTAACCCTAAGAGCCTGAGTCTAACCCTAACCCTAAGAGCCTGAGTCTAACCCTCACCCTAAGAGCCTGAGTCTAACCCTAACCCGAAGAGCCTGAGTCTAACCCTCACCCTAAGAGCCTGAGTCTAACCCTAACCCTAAGAGCCTGAGTCTAACCCTAACCCTAAGAGCCTGAGTCTAACCCTAACCCTAAGAGCCTGAGTCTAACCCTAACCCTAAGAGCCTGAGTCTAACCCTAACCCTAAGAGCCTGAGACTAACCCTAACCCGAAGAGCCTGAGTTCTAACCCTAACCCTAAGAGCCTGAGTCTAACCCTAACCCTAAGAGCCTGAGTCTAACCCTCACCCTAAGAGCCTGAGTCGAACCCTCACCCTAAGAGCCTGAGTCTAACCCTAACCCTAAGAGCCTGAGTCTAACCCTAACCCTAAGAGCCTGAGTCTAACCCTAACCCTAAGAGCCTGAGTCTAACCCTAACCCTAAGAGCCTGAGTCTAACCCTCACCCTAAGAGCCTGAGTCTAACCCTCACCCTAAGAGCCTGAGTCTAACCCTAACCCTAAGAGCCTGAGTCTAACCCTCACCCTAAGAGCCTGAGTCTAACCCTAACCCTAAGAGCCTGAGTCTAACCCTCACCCTAAGAGCCTGAGTCTAACCCTAACCCTAAGAGCCTGAGTCTAACCCTAACCCGAAGAGCCTGAGTCTAACCCTAACCCGAAGAGCCTGAGTCCAACCCTAACCCTAAGAGCCTGAGTCTAACCCTAACACTAAGAGCCTCAGTCTAACCCTAACCCTAAGAGCCTGAGTCTAACCCTAACCCGGTTGGTGGAGCGCTGCTGCCATCTAGCGAAATATATTTGGGTAGTGCAGCCGGCCCTGTTGGTGGAGCGCTGCTGCCATCTAGCGAAATATATTTGGGTACTGCAGCCGCCCTTTTGGTGGAGCGCTGCTGCCATCTAGCGAAATGTAATTGGGTACTGCAGCCGGCCGTTTGGTGGAGCGCTGCTGCCATCTAGCGAAATATATTTGGGTACTGCAGCCGCCCTTTTGGTGGAGCGCTGCTGCCATCTAGAGAAATATATTTGGGTACTGCAGCCGGCGCTCTTGGTGGAGTGCTGCTGCCATCTAGCGAAATGTAATTGGGTACTGTAGCCGCCCGTTTGGTGGAGCGCTGCTGCCATCTAGCGAAATATATTTGGGTACTGCAGCCGCCCTTTTGGTGGAGCGCTGCTGCCATCTAGAGAAATATATTTGGGTACTGCAGCCGGCGCTCTTGGTGGAGTGCTGCTGCCATCTAGCGAAATGTAATTGGGTACTGTAGCCGCCCGTTTGGTGGAGCGCTGCTGCCATCTAGCGAAATATATTTGGGTACTGCAGCCGGCTCTGTTGGTGGAGCGCTGCTGCCATCTAGCGAAATATACTTGGGTACTGCAGCCGGCCCCGTTGGTGGAGCACTGCTGCCATCTAGCGAAATATACTTGGGTACTGCAGCCGCCCGTTTGGTGGAGCGCTGCTGCCATCTAGCGAAATATATTTGGGTACTGCAGCCGGCCCTGTTGGTGGAGCGCTGCTGCCATCTAGCGAAATGTAATTGGGTACTGCAGCCGCCCGGATGGTGGAGCGCTGCTGCCATCTAGCGAAATATACTTGGGTACTGCAGCCGCCCGGTTGGTGGAGCGCTGCTGCCATCTAGCGAAATATACTTGGGTACTGCAGCCGGCGCTGTTGGTGGAGCGCTGCTGCCATCTAGCGAAATATATTTGGGTACTGCAGCCGCCCTTTTGGTGGAGCGCTGCTGCCATCTAGCGAAATGTAATTGGGTACTGCAGCCGACTGGTTGGTTGAGCGCTGCTTCCATCTAGCGAAATATAATTGGGTACTGCAGCCGGCTCTGTTGGTGGAGCGCTGCTGCCATCTAGCGAAATATATTTGGGTACTGCAGCCGGCCCTTTTGGTGGAGCGCTGCTGCCATCTAGCGAAATGTAATTGGGTACTGCAGCCGCCCTTTTGGTGGAGCGCTGCTGCCATCTAGCGAAATATACTTGGGTACTGCAGCCGGCGCTGTTGGTGGAGCGCTGCTGCCATCTAGCGAAATATATTTGGGTACTGCAGCCGGCTCTGTTGGTGGAGCGCTGCTGCCATCTAACGAAATGTAATTGGGTACTGCAGCCGCCCTTTTGGTGGAGCGCTGCTGCCATCTAGCGAAATATAATTGGGTACTGCAGCCGGCTCTGTTGGTGGAGCGCTGCTGGCATCTAGCGAAATATATTTGGGTACTGCAGCCGCCCTTTTGGTGGAGCGCTGCTGCCATCTATCGAAATGTAATTGGGTACTGCAGCCGCCCTTTTGGTGGAGCGCTGCTGCCGTCTAGCGAAATATACTTGGGTACTGCAGCCGCCCCGTTGGTGGAGCGCTGCTGCCATCTAGCGAAATGTAATTGGGTACTGCAGCCGCCCTTTTGGTGGAGGCTGCTGCCATCTAGCGAAATATACTTGGGTACTGCAGCCGGCGCTGTTGGTGGAGCGCTGCTGCCATCTAGCGAAATATACTTGGGTACTGCAGCCGCCCGGTTGGTGGAGCGCTGCTGCCATCTAGCGAAACCTAAGAGCCTGAGTCTAACCCTCACCCTAAGAGCCTGAGTCTAACCCTAACCCTAAGAGCCTGAGTCTAACCCTAACCCTAAGAGCCTGAGTCTAACCCTCACCCTAAGAGCCTGAGTCTAACCCTAACCCTAAGAGCCTGAGTCTAACCCTAACCCTAAGAGCCTGAGTCTAACCCTAACCCTAAGAGCCTGAGTCTAACCCTAACCCGAAGAGCCTGAGTCTAACCCTAACCCTAAGAGCCTGAGTCTAACCCTAACCCTAAGAGCCTGAGTCTAACCCTAACCCTAAGAGCCTGAGTCTAACCCTAACCCTAAGAGCCTGAGTCTAACCCTCACCCTAAGAGCCTGAGTCTAACCCTCACCCTAAGAGCCTGAGTCTAACCCTAACCCTAAGAGCCTGAGTCTAACCCTCACCCTAAGAGCCTGAGTCTAACCCTCACCCTAAGAGCCTGAGTCTAACCCTCACCCTAAGAGCCTGAGTCTAACCCTCACCCTAAGAGCCTGAGTCTAACCCTAACCCTAAGAGCCTGAGTCTAACCCTAACCCTAAGAGCCTGAGTCTAACCCTAACCCGAAGAGCCTGAGTCCAACCCTAACCCTAAGAGCCTGAGTCTAACCCTAACCCTAAGAGCCTGAGTCTAACCCTAACCCTAAGAGCCTGAGTCTAACCCTAACCCTTTTGGTGGAGCGCTGCTGCTATCTAGCGAAATATACTAGGGTACTGCAGCCGGCGCTCTTGGTGGAACGCTGCTGCCATCTAGCGAAATATATTTGGGTACTGCACACGACCTTTTGGTGGAGCGCTGCTGCCATCTAGCGAAATGTAATTGGGTACTGCAGCCGGCCCGGTTGGTGGAGCGCTGCTGCCATCTAGCGAAATATATTTGGGTAGTGCAGCCGGCCCTGTTGGTGGAGCGCTGCTGCCATCTAGCGAAATATATTTGGGTACTGCAGCCGGCCCGGTTGGTGGAGCGCTGTTGCCGTCTCGCGAAATATATTTGGGTACTGCAGCCGGCCCTTTTGGTGGAGCGCTGCTGCCATCTAGCGAAATGTAATTGGGTACTGCAGCCGGCCGTTTGGTGGAGCGCTGCTGCCATCTAGCGAAATATATTTGGGTACTGCAGCCGCCCTTTTGGTGGAGCGCTGCTGCCATCTAGAGAAATATATTTGGGTACTGCAGCCGGCGCTCTTGGTGGAGTGCTGCTGCCATCTAGCGAAATGTAATTGGGTACTGTAGCCGCCCGTTTGGTGGAGCGCTGCTGCCATCTAGCGAAATATATTTGGGTACTGCAGCCGGCTCTGTTGGTGGAGCGCTGCTGCCATCTAGCGAAATATACTTGGGTACTGCAGCCGGCCCCGTTGGTGGAGCACTGCTGCCATCTAGCGAAATATACTTGGGTACTGCAGCCGCCCGTTTGGTGGAGCGCTGCTGCCATCTAGCGAAATATATTTGGGTACTGCAGCCGGCCCTGTTGGTGGAGCGCTGCTGCCATCTAGCGAAATGTAATTGGGTACTGCAGCCGCCCGGATGGTGGAGCCCTGCTGCCATCTAGCGAAATATACTTGGGTACTGCAGCCGCCCGGTTGGTGGAGCGCTGCTGCCATCTAGCGAAATATACTTGGGTACTGCAGCCGGCGCTGTTGGTGGAGCGCTGCTGCCATCTAGCGAAATATATTTGGGTACTGCAGCCGCCCTTTTGGTGGAGCGCTGCTGCCATCTAGCGAAATATACTTGGGTACTGCAGCCGGCGCTGTTGGTGGAGCGCTGCTGCCATCTAGCGAAATATATTTGGGTACTGCAGCCGCCCTTTTGGTTGAGCGCTGCTGCCATCTAGCGAAATATAATTGGGTACTGCAGCCGGCTCTGTTGGTGGAGCGCTGCTGCCATCTAGCGAAATATATTTGGGTACTGCAGCCGCCCTTTTGGTGGAGCGCTGCTGCCATCTAGAGAAATATATTTGGGTACTGCAGCCGGCGCTCTTGGTGGAGTGCTGCTGCCATCTAGCGAAATGTAATTGGGTACTGTAGCCGCCCGTTTGGTGGAGCGCTGCTGCCATCTAGCGAAATATATTTGGGTACTGCAGCCGCCCTTTTGGTGGAGCGCTGCTGCCATCTAGAGAAATATATTTGGGTACTGCAGCCGGCGCTCTTGGTGGAGTGCTGCTGCCATCTAGCGAAATGTAATTGGGTACTGTAGCCGCCCGTTTGGTGGAGCGCTGCTGCCATCTAGCGAAATATATTTGGGTACTGCAGCCGGCTCTGTTGGTGGAGCGCTGCTGCCATCTAGCGAAATATACTTGGGTACTGCAGCCGGCCCCGTTGGTGGAGCACTGCTGCCATCTAGCGAAATATACTTGGGTACTGCAGCCGCCCGTTTGGTGGAGCGCTGCTGCCATCTAGCGAAATATATTTGGGTACTGCAGCCGGCCCTGTTGGTGGAGCGCTGCTGCCATCTAGCGAAATGTAATTGGGTACTGCAGCCGCCCGGATGGTGGAGCGCTGCTGCCATCTAGCGAAATATACTTGGGTACTGCAGCCGCCCGGTTGGTGGAGCGCTGCTGCCATCTAGCGAAATATACTTGGGTACTGCAGCCGGCGCTGTTGGTGGAGCGCTGCTGCCATCTAGCGAAATATATTTGGGTACTGCAGCCGCCCTTTTGGTGGAGCGCTGCTGCCATCTAGCGAAATGTAATTGGGTACTGCAGCCGACTGGTTGGTTGAGCGCTGCTTCCATCTAGCGAAATATAATTGGGTACTGCAGCCGGCTCTGTTGGTGGAGCGCTGCTGCCATCTAGCGAAATATATTTGGGTACTGCAGCCGGCCCTTTTGGTGGAGCGCTGCTGCCATCTAGCGAAATGTAATTGGGTACTGCAGCCGCCCTTTTGGTGGAGCGCTGCTGCCATCTAGCGAAATATACTTGGGTACTGCAGCCGGCGCTGTTGGTGGAGCGCTGCTGCCATCTAGCGAAATATATTTGGGTACTGCAGCCGGCTCTGTTGGTGGAGCGCTGCTGCCATCTAACGAAATGTAATTGGGTACTGCAGCCGCCCTTTTGGTGGAGCGCTGCTGCCATCTAGCGAAATATAATTGGGTACTGCAGCCGGCTCTGTTGGTGGAGCGCTGCTGGCATCTAGCGAAATATATTTGGGTACTGCAGCCGCCCTTTTGGTGGAGCGCTGCTGCCATCTATCGAAATGTAATTGGGTACTGCAGCCGCCCTTTTGGTGGAGCGCTGCTGCCGTCTAGCGAAATATACTTGGGTACTGCAGCCGCCCCGTTGGTGGAGCGCTGCTGCCATCTAGCGAAATGTAATTGGGTACTGCAGCCGCCCTTTTGGTGGAGGCTGCTGCCATCTAGCGAAATATACTTGGGTACTGCAGCCGGCGCTGTTGGTGGAGCGCTGCTGCCATCTAGCGAAATATACTTGGGTACTGCAGCCGCCCGGTTGGTGGAGCGCTGCTGCCATCTAGCGAAACCTAAGAGCCTGAGTCTAACCCTCACCCTAAGAGCCTGAGTCTAACCCTAACCCTAAGAGCCTGAGTCTAACCCTAACCCTAAGAGCCTGAGTCTAACCCTCACCCTAAGAGCCTGAGTCTAACCCTAACCCTAAGAGCCTGAGTCTAACCCTAACCCTAAGAGCCTGAGTCTAACCCTAACCCTAAGAGCCTGAGTCTAACCCTAACCCGAAGAGCCTGAGTCTAACCCTAACCCTAAGAGCCTGAGTCTAACCCTAACCCTAAGAGCCTGAGTCTAACCCTAACCCTAAGAGCCTGAGTCTAACCCTAACCCTAAGAGCCTGAGTCTAACCCTCACCCTAAGAGCCTGAGTCTAACCCTCACCCTAAGAGCCTGAGTCTAACCCTAACCCTAAGAGCCTGAGTCTAACCCTCACCCTAAGAGCCTGAGTCTAACCCTCACCCTAAGAGCCTGAGTCTAACCCTCACCCTAAGAGCCTGAGTCTAACCCTCACCCTAAGAGCCTGAGTCTAACCCTAACCCTAAGAGCCTGAGTCTAACCCTAACCCTAAGAGCCTGAGTCTAACCCTAACCCGAAGAGCCTGAGTCCAACCCTAACCCTAAGAGCCTGAGTCTAACCCTAACCCTAAGAGCCTGAGTCTAACCCTAACCCTAAGAGCCTGAGTCTAACCCTAACCCTTTTGGTGGAGCGCTGCTGCTATCTAGCGAAATATACTAGGGTACTGCAGCCGGCGCTCTTGGTGGAACGCTGCTGCCATCTAGCGAAATATATTTGGGTACTGCACACGACCTTTTGGTGGAGCGCTGCTGCCATCTAGCGAAATGTAATTGGGTACTGCAGCCGGCCCGGTTGGTGGAGCGCTGCT
The DNA here is from genome assembly GCF_963210335.1 of Falco punctatus. Taxonomy (NCBI): domain Eukaryota; kingdom Metazoa; phylum Chordata; class Aves; order Falconiformes; family Falconidae; genus Falco; species Falco punctatus. The sequence continues at coordinate 387,385 of NW_027660307.1, read as the reverse complement.
GCCATCTAGCGAAATATATTTGGGTAGTGCAGCCGGCCCTGTTGGTGGAGCGCTGCTGCCATCTAGCGAAATATATTTGGGTACTGCAGCCGGCCCGGTTGGTGGAGCGCTGTTGCCGTCTCGCGAAATATATTTGGGTACTGCAGCCGGCCCTTTTGGTGGAGCGCTGCTGCCATCTAGCGAAATGTAATTGGGTACTGCAGCCGGCCGTTTGGTGGAGCGCTGCTGCCATCTAGCGAAATATATTTGGGTACTGCAGCCGCCCTTTTGGTGGAGCGCTGCTGCCATCTAGAGAAATATATTTGGGTACTGCAGCCGGCGCTCTTGGTGGAGTGCTGCTGCCATCTAGCGAAATGTAATTGGGTACTGTAGCCGCCCGTTTGGTGGAGCGCTGCTGCCATCTAGCGAAATATATTTGGGTACTGCAGCCGGCTCTGTTGGTGGAGCGCTGCTGCCATCTAGCGAAATATACTTGGGTACTGCAGCCGGCCCCGTTGGTGGAGCACTGCTGCCATCTAGCGAAATATACTTGGGTACTGCAGCCGCCCGTTTGGTGGAGCGCTGCTGCCATCTAGCGAAATATATTTGGGTACTGCAGCCGGCCCTGTTGGTGGAGCGCTGCTGCCATCTAGCGAAATGTAATTGGGTACTGCAGCCGCCCGGATGGTGGAGCCCTGCTGCCATCTAGCGAAATATACTTGGGTACTGCAGCCGCCCGGTTGGTGGAGCGCTGCTGCCATCTAGCGAAATATACTTGGGTACTGCAGCCGGCGCTGTTGGTGGAGCGCTGCTGCCATCTAGCGAAATATATTTGGGTACTGCAGCCGCCCTTTTGGTGGAGCGCTGCTGCCATCTAGCGAAATATACTTGGGTACTGCAGCCGGCGCTGTTGGTGGAGCGCTGCTGCCATCTAGCGAAATATATTTGGGTACTGCAGCCGCCCTTTTGGTTGAGCGCTGCTGCCATCTAGCGAAATATAATTGGGTACTGCAGCCGGCTCTGTTGGTGGAGCGCTGCTGCCATCTAGCGAAATATATTTGGGTACTGCAGCCGGCCCTTTTGGTGGAGCGCTGCTGCCATCTAGCGAAATGTAATTGGGTACTGCAGCCGCCCTTTTGGTGGAGCTCTGCTGCCATCTAGCGAAATATACTTGGGTACTGCAGCCGCCCGGTTGGTGGAGCGCTGCTGCCATCTAGCGAAATATACTTGGGTACTGCAGCCGGCGCTGTTGGTGGAGCGCTGCTGCCATCTAGCGAAATATATTTGGGTACTGCAGCCGGCTCTGTTGGTGGAGCGCTGCTGCCATCTAGCGAAATGTAATTGGGTACTGCAGCCGCCCTTTTGGTGGAGCGCTGCTGCCATCTAGCGAAATATAATTGGGTACTGCAGCCGGCTCTGTTGGTGGAGCGCTGCTGGCATCTAGCGAAATATATTTGGGTACTGCAGCCGCCCTTTTGGTGGAGCGCTGCTGCCATCTATCGAAATGTAATTGGGTACTGCAGCCGCCCTTTTGGTGGAGCGCTGCTGCCGTCTAGGGAAATATACTTGGGTACTGCAGCCGCCCCGTTGGTGGAGCGCTGCTGCCATCTAGCGAAATGTAATTGGGTACTGCAGCCGCCCTTTTGGTGGAGGCTGCTGCCATCTAGCGAAATATACTTGGGTACTGCAGCCGGCCCCGTTGGTGGAGCGCTGCTGCCATCTAGCGAAATATATTTGGGTACTGCAGCCGGCGCTGTTGGTGGAGCGCTGCTGCCATCTAGCGAAATATACTTGGGTACTGCAGCCGCCCGGTTGGTGGAGCGCTGCTGCCATCTAGCGAAACCTAAGAGCCTGAGTCTAACCCTCACCCTAAGAGCCTGAGTCTAACCCTAACCCTAAGAGCCTGAGTCTAACCCTAACCCTAAGAGCCTGAGTCTAACCCTCACCCTAAGAGCCTGAGTCTAACCCTAACCCGAAGAGCCTGAGTCTAACCCTCACCCTAAGAGCCTGAGTCTAACCCTAACCCTAAGAGCCTGAGTCTAACCCTAACCCGAAGAGCCTGAGTCTAACCCTAACCCGAAGAGCCTGAGTCTAACCCTAACCCTAAGAGCCTGAGTCTAACCCTAACCCTTAAAGCCTGAGTCTAACCCTAACCCTAAGAGCCTGAGTCTAACCCTCACCCTAAGAGCCTGAGTCTAACCCTCACCCTAAGAGCCTGAGTCTAACCCTAACCCTAAGAGCCTGAGTCTAACCCTCACCCTAAGAGCCTGAGTCTAACCCTAACCCTAAGAGCCTGAGTCTAACCCTAACCCTAAGAGCCTGAGTCTAACCCTAACCCTAAGAGCCTGAGTCTAACCCTAACCCTAAGAGCCTGAGTCTAACCCTAACCCTAAGAGCCTGAGTCTAACCCTCACGCTAAGAGCCTGAGTCTAACCCTAACCCTAAGAGCCTGAGTCTAACCCTAACCCTAAGAGCCTGAGCCTAACCCTAACCCGAAGAGCCTGAGTCTAACCCTAACCCTAAGAGCCTGAGTCTAACCCTAACCCTAAGAGCCTGAGTCTAACCCTAACCCTACGAGTCTAATCCTAACCCTAACCCTAACCCTAATAGTCTAACCCTAACCCTAACCCTAACCCTTATCCTAAGAGTCTAACCCTAACCCTAACCATAACCCTAAGAGTCTAACCCTAACCCTAACCCTAACCCTAAGAGTCTAACCCTAACCCTGAGTCTAACCCTAACCCTAACCCTAAGAGTCTAACCCTAACCCTAAGAGTCTAACCCTAACCCTAACCCTAACCCTAACACTTCTAACCCTCACCCTAAGAGTCTAACCCTAAGAGTCTAACCCTAACCCTAAGAGTCTAACCCTAACCCTAACCCTAACCCTAACAGTCTAACCCTAACCCTAAGAGTCTAACCCTAAGAGTCTAACCCTAACCCTAACTCTAACCCTAACAGTCTAACCCTAAACATAAGAGTTTAACCCTAAGAGTCTAACCCTAACCCTAACAGTCTAACCCTAACCCTAACCCTAAGAGTCTAACCCTAACCCTAACCCTAAGAGTCTAACCCTAACCCTAAGAGTCTAACCCTAACTCTAACCCTAACCCTAACCCTAACAGTCTAACCCTAACCCTAACCCTAACCCTAACCCTGACCCTAACCCTAAGAGTCTAACCCTAACCCTAACCCTAACCCTAACCCTAAGAGTCTAACCCTAACCCTACCCTAACCCTAAGAGTCTAACCCTAACCCTAAGAGTCTAACCCTAACCCTAAGAGTCTAACCCTAACCCTGAGTCTAACCCTAACCCTAACCCTAACCCTAACCCTAACCCTAACCCTAACCCTAACCCTAAGAGTCTAACCCTAACCCTAAGAGTCTAACCCTAACCCTAACCCTAACAGTCTAACCCTAACCCTAAGAGTCTAACCCTAACCCTAACTCTAACCCTAACAGTCTAACCCTAAACATAAGAGTTTAACCCTAAGAGTCTAACCCTAACCCTAAGAGTCTAACCCTAACCCTAACCCTAACCCTAAGAGTCTAACCCTAACCCTAAGAGTCTAACCCTAACCCTAACTCTAACCCTAACAGTCTAACCCTAAACATAAGAGTTTAACCCTAAGAGTCTAACCCTAACCCTAACCCTAACCCTAAGAGTCTAACCCTAACCCTAACCCTAAGAGTCTAACCCTAACCCTAACCCTAAACCTAACCCTAAGAGTCTAACCCTAACACTAAGAGTCTAACCTTAACCCTAACCCTAACCCTAAGAGTCTAACCCTAACCCTAACCCTAACCCTAACCCTGACCCTAACCCTAAGAGTCTAACCCGAACTCTAACCCTAAACCTAAGAGTCTAACCCTAACCCTACCCTAACCCTAAGAGTCTAACCCTAACCCTAAGAGTCTAACCCTAACCCTAACCCTAACCCTAAGAGTCTAACCCTAACCCTAAGAGTCTAACCCTAACCCTAACCCTAACCCTAACCCTAAGAGTCTAACCCTAACCCTAAGAGTCTAACCCTAAGAGTCTAACCCTAACCCTAACCCTAACAGTCTAACCTTAACCCTAACCCTAACCCCGGCTGAAGTACCCAAGTATATTTCGCTAGATGGCAGCAGCGCTCCACCAACAGAGCCGGCTGCAGTACCCAAATATATTTCGCTAGATGGCAGCAGCGCTCCACCAAAAGGGCGGCTGCAGTACCCAAATATATTTCGCTAGATGGCAGCAGCGCTCCACCAAAAGGGCGGCTGCAGTACCCAATTACATTTCGCTAGATGGCAGCAGCGCTCCACCAACCGGCCGGCTGAAGTACCCAATTATATTTCGCTAGATGGCAGCAGCGCTCCACCAAACGGCCGGCTGAAGTACCCAAGTATATTTCGCTAGATGGCAGCAGCGCTCCACCAACAGAGCCGGCTGCAGTACCCAAATATATTTCGCTAGATGGCAGCAGCGCTCCACCAAAAGGGGCCGCCTGCAGTACCCAAATATATTTCGCTAGATGGCAGCAGCACTCCACCAACCGGTCGGCTGCAGTACCCAAGTATATTTCGCTAGATGGCAGCAGCGCTCCACCAAAAGGGCGGCTGCAGTACCCAAGTATATTTGGCTAGATGGCAGCAGCGCTCCACCAACCGGGTCGCCTGCAGTACCCAAGTATATGTCGCTAGATGGCAGCAGCGCTCCACCAACAGCGCCGGCTGCAGTACCCAATTACATTTCGCTAGATGGCAGCAGCGCTCCACCAAAAGGGCGGCTGCAGTACCGAATTACATTTCGCTAGATGGCAGCAGCGCTCCACCAAAAGGGCGGCTGCAGTACCCAAATATATTTCGCTAGATGGCAGCAGCGCTCCACCAACAGGGCCGGCTGCAGTACCCAAATATATAGTACTGAGTCTAACCCTAACCCTAAGAGCCTGAGTCTAACCCTAAGCCTAAGAGCCTGAGTCTAACCCTCACCCTAAGAGCCTGAGTCTAACCCTAACCCTAAGAGCCTGAGTCTAACCCTCACCCTAAGAGCCTGAGTCTAACCCTCACCCTAAGAGCCTGAGTCTAACCCTAACCCTAAGAGCCTGAGTCTAACCCTAACCCGAAGAGCCTGAGTCTAACCCTAACCCTAAGAGCCTGAGTCTAACCCTCACCCTAAGAGCCTGAGTCTAACCCTCACCCTAAGAGCCTGAGTCTAACCCTAACCCTAAGAGCCTGAGTCTAACCCTAACCCGAAGAGCCTGAGTCTAACCCTAACCCGAAGAGCCTGAGTCCAACCCTAACCCTAAGAGCCTGAGTCTAACCCTAACCCTAAGAGCCTGAGTCTAACCCTAACCCTTTTGGTGGAGCGCTGCTGCTATCTAGCGAAATATACTAGGGTACTGCAGCCGGCGCTCTTGGTGGAACGCTGCTGCCATCTAGCGAAATATATTTGGGTACTGCATACGACCTTTTGGTGGAGCGCTGCTGCCATCTAGCGAAATGTAATTGGGTACTGCAGCCGGCCCGGTTGGTGGAGCGCTGCTGCCATCTAGCGAAATATATTTGGGTACTGCAGCCGCCCTTTTGGTGGAGCGCTGCTGCCATCTAGCGAAATGTAATTGGGTAGTGCAACCGGCCCGGTTGGTGGAGCGCTGCTGCCATCTAGCGAAATATATTTGGGTACTGCAGCCGGCCCGGTTGGTGGAGCGCTGTTGCCGTCTCGCGAAATATATTTGGGTACTGCAGCCGGCCCTGTTGGTGGAGCTCTGCTGCCATCTAGCGAAATGTAATTGGGTCCTGCAGCCGTCCGTTTGGTGGAGCGCTGCTGCCATCTAGCGAAATATATTTGGGTACTGCAGCCGCCCTTTTGGTGGAGCGCTGCTGCCATCTAGCGAAATATACTTGGGTACTGCAGCCGGCCCTGTTGGTGGAGTGCTGCTGCCATCTAGCGAAATGTAATTGGGTACTGTAGCCGCCCGTTTGGTGGAGCGCTGCTGCCATCTAGCGAAATATATTTGGGTACTGCAGCCGGCCCTGTTGGTGGAGCGCTGCTGCCATCTAGCGACATATACTTGGGTACTGCAGCCGGCCCCGTTGGTGGAGCACTGCTGCCATCTAGCGAAATATACTTGGGTACTGCAGCCGCCCGTTTGGTGGAGCGCTGCTGCCATCTAGCGAAATATATTTGGGTACTGCAGCCGGCCCTGTTGGTGGAGCGCTGCTGCCATCTAGCGAAATATATTTGGGTACTGCAGCCGCCCTTTTTGTGGAGCGCTGCTGCCATCTAGCGAAATATACTTGGGTACTGCAGCCGCCCGGTTGGTGGAGCGCTGCTGCCATCTAGCGAAATATACTTGGGTACTGCAGCCGCCCTTTTGGTGGAGCGCTGCTGCCATCTAGCGAAATGTAATTGGGTACTGCAGCCGACCGGTTGGTGGAGCGCTGCTGCCATCTAGCGAAATATAATTGGGTACTGCAGCCGGCTCTGTTGGTGGAGCGCTGCTGGTATCTAGCGAAATATATTTGGGTACTGCAGCCGCCCTTTTGGTGGAGCGCTGCTGCCATCTAGCGAAATGTAATTGGGTACTGCAGCCGCCCTTTTGGTGGAGCGCTGCTGCCGTCTCGCGAAATATACTTGGGTACTGCAGCCGCCCCGTTGGTGGAGCGCTGCTGCCATCTAGCGAAATGTAATTGGGTACTGCAGCCGCCCTTTTGGTGGAGCGCTGCTGCCATCTAGCGAAATATATTTGGGTACTGCAGCCGGCGCTGTTGGTGGAGCGCTGCTGCCATCTAACGAAATATACTTGGGTACTGCAGCCGGCGCTGTTGGTGGAGCGCTGCTGCCATCTAGCGAAACCTAAGAGCCTGAGTCTAACCCTAACCCTAAGAGCCTGAGTCTAACCCTCACCCTAAGAGCCTGAGTCTAACCCTAACCCTAAGAGCCTGAGTCTAACCCTCACCCTAAGAGCCTGAGTCTAACCCTAACCCTAAGAGCCTGAGTCTAACCCTCACCCTAAGAGCCTGAGTCTAACCCTAACCCTAAGAGCCTGAGTCTAACCCTAACCCGAAGAGCCTGAGTCTAACCCTAACCCTAAGAGCCTGAGTCTAACCCTAACCCTAAGAGCCTGTGTCTAACCCTAACCCTAAGAGCCTGAGTCTAACCCTAACCCTAAGAGCCTGAGTCTAACCCTCACCCTAAGAGCCTGAGTCTAACCCTAACCCTAAGAGCCTGAGTCTAACCCTAAGCCTAAGAGCCTGAGTCTAACCCTCACCCTAAGAGCCTGAGTCTAACCCTAACCCTAAGAGCCTGAGTCTAACCCTAACCCTAAGAGCCTGAGTCTAACCCTAACGCTACGAGTCTAACCCTAACCCTAACCCTAACCCTAACAGTCTAACCCTAACCCTAACCCTAACCCTAACCCTAACCCTAAGAGCCTAACCCTAACCCTAACCCTAAGAGTCTAACCCTAACCCTAACCCTAACCCTAAGAGTCTAACCCTAACCCTGAGTCTAACCCTAACCCTAACCCTAACCTTAAGAGTCTAACCCTAACCCTAAGAGTCTAACCCTAACCCTAACTCTAACCCTAACAGTCTAACCCTAAACATAAGAGTTTAACCCTAAGAGTTTAACCCTAACCCTAACCCTAAACCTAACAGTCGAACCCTAACCCTAACCCTAAGAGTCTAACCCTAACCCTGAGTCTAACCCTAACCCTAACCCTAACCCTAAGAGTCTAACCCTAACCCTAAGAGTCTAACCCTAACCCTAACCCTAACAGTCTAACCCTAACCCTAAGAGTCTAACCCTAAGAGTCTAACCCTAACTCTAACCCTAACCCTAACCCTAACAGTCTAACCCTAACCCTAACCCTAACCCTAACCCTGACCCTAACCCTAAGAGTCTAACCCTAACCCTAACCCTAACCCTAACCCTAAGAGTCTAACCCTAACCCTACCCTAACCCTAAGAGTCTAACCCTAACCCTAAGAGTCTAACCCTAACCCTAAGAGTCTAACCCTAACCCTAACCCTAACCCTAACCCTAACCCTAACCCTAACCCTAACCCTAACCCTAACCCTAAGAGTCTAACCCTAACCCTAAGAGTCTAACCCTAACCCTAACCCTAACAGTCTAACCCTAACCCTAAGAGTCTAACCCTAACCCTAACTCTAACCCTAACAGTCTAACCCTAAACATAAGAGTTTAACCCTAAGAGTCTAACCCTAACCCTAAGAGTCTAACCCTAACCCTAACCCTAAGAGTCTAACCCTAACCCTAAGAGTCTAACCCTAACCCTAACTCTAACCCTAACAGTCTAACCCTAAACATAAGAGTTTAACCCTAAGAGTCTAACCCTAACCCTAACCCTAACCCTAAGAGTCTAACCCTAACCCTAACCCTAAGAGTCTAACCCTAACCCTAACCCTAAACCTAACCCTAAGAGTCTAACCCTAACACTAAGAGTCTAACCTTAACCCTAACCCTAACCCTAAGAGTCTAACCCTAACCCTAACCCTAACCCTAACCCTGACCCTAACCCTAAGAGTCTAACCCGAACTCTAACCCTAAACCTAAGAGTCTAACCCTAACCCTACCCTAACCCTAAGAGTCTAACCCTAACCCTAAGAGTCTAACCCTAACCCTAACCCTAACCCTAAGAGTCTAACCCTAACCCTAAGAGTCTAACCCTAACCCTAACCCTAACCCTAACCCTAAGAGTCTAACCCTAACCCTAAGAGTCTAACCCTAAGAGTCTAACCCTAACCCTAACCCTAACAGTCTAACCTTAACCCTAACCCTAACCCCGGCTGAAGTACCCAAGTATATTTCGCTAGATGGCAGCAGCGCTCCACCAACAGAGCCGGCTGCAGTACCCAAATATATTTCGCTAGATGGCAGCAGCGCTCCACCAAAAGGGCGGCTGCAGTACCCAAATATATTTCGCTAGATGGCAGCAGCGCTCCACCAAAAGGGCGGCTGCAGTACCCAATTACATTTCGCTAGATGGCAGCAGCGCTCCACCAACCGGCCGGCTGAAGTACCCAATTATATTTCGCTAGATGGCAGCAGCGCTCCACCAAACGGCCGGCTGAAGTACCCAAGTATATTTCGCTAGATGGCAGCAGCGCTCCACCAACAGAGCCGGCTGCAGTACCCAAATATATTTCGCTAGATGGCAGCAGCGCTCCACCAAAAGGGGCCGCCTGCAGTACCCAAATATATTTCGCTAGATGGCAGCAGCACTCCACCAACCGGTCGGCTGCAGTACCCAAGTATATTTCGCTAGATGGCAGCAGCGCTCCACCAAAAGGGCGGCTGCAGTACCCAAGTATATTTGGCTAGATGGCAGCAGCGCTCCACCAACCGGGCCGCCTGCAGTACCCAAGTATATGTCGCTAGATGGCAGCAGCGCTCCACCAACAGCGCCGGCTGCAGTACCCAATTACATTTCGCTAGATGGCAGCAGCGCTCCACCAAAAGGGCGGCTGCAGTACCGAATTACATTTCGCTAGATGGCAGCAGCGCTCCACCAAAAGGGCGGCTGCAGTACCCAAATATATTTCGCTAGATGGCAGCAGCGCTCCACCAACAGGGCCGGCTGCAGTACCCAAATATATAGTACTGAGTCTAACCCTAACCCTAAGAGCCTGAGTCTAACCCTAAGCCTAAGAGCCTGAGTCTAACCCTCACCCTAAGAGCCTGAGTCTAACCCTAACCCTAAGAGCCTGAGTCTAACCCTCACCCTAAGAGCCTGAGTCTAACCCTCACCCTAAGAGCCTGAGTCTAACCCTAACCCTAAGAGCCTGAGTCTAACCCTAACCCGAAGAGCCTGAGTCTAACCCTAACCCTAAGAGCCTGAGTCTAACCCTCACCCTAAGAGCCTGAGTCTAACCCTCACCCTAAGAGCCTGAGTCTAACCCTAACCCTAAGAGCCTGAGTCTAACCCTAACCCGAAGAGCCTGAGTCTAACCCTAACCCGAAGAGCCTGAGTCCAACCCTAACCCTAAGAGCCTGAGTCTAACCCTAACCCTAAGAGCCTGAGTCTAACCCTAACCCTTTTGGTGGAGCGCTGCTGCTATCTAGCGAAATATACTAGGGTACTGCAGCCGGCGCTCTTGGTGGAACGCTGCTGCCATCTAGCGAAATATATTTGGGTACTGCATACGACCTTTTGGTGGAGCGCTGCTGCCATCTAGCGAAATGTAATTGGGTACTGCAGCCGGCCCGGTTGGTGGAGCGCTGCTGCCATCTAGCGAAATATATTTGGGTACTGCAGCCGCCCTTTTGGTGGAGCGCTGCTGCCATCTAGCGAAATGTAATTGGGTAGTGCAACCGGCCCTGTTGGTGGAGCGCTGCTGCCATCTAGCGAAATATATTTGGGTACTGCAGCCGGCCCGGTTGGTGGAGCGCTGTTGCCGTCTCGCGAAATATATTTGGGTACTGCAGCCGGCCCTGTTGGTGGAGCTCTGCTGCCATCTAGCGAAATGTAATTGGGTCCTGCAGCCGTCCGTTTGGTGGAGCGCTGCTGCCATCTAGCGAAATATATTTGGGTACTGCAGCCGCCCTTTTGGTGGAGCGCTGCTGCCATCTAGCGAAATATATTTGGGTACTGCAGCCGGCCCTGTTGGTGGAGTGCTGCTGCCATCTAGCGAAATGTAATTGGGTACTGTAGCCGCCCGTTTGGTGGAGCGCTGCTGCCATCTAGCGAAATATATTTGGGTACTGCAGCCGGCTCTGTTGGTGGAGCGCTGCTGCCATCTAGCGACATATACTTGGGTACTGCAGCCGGCCCCGTTGGTGGAGCACTGCTGCCATCTAGCGAAATATACTTGGGTACTGCAGCCGCCCGTTTGGTGGAGCGCTGCTGCCATCTAGCGAAATATATTTGGGTACTGCAGCCGGCTCTGTTGGTGGAGCGCTGCTGCCATCTAACGAAATGTAATTGGGTACTGCAGCCGCCCTTTTGGTGGAGCGCTGCTGCCATCTAGCGAAATATAATTGGGTACTGCAGCCGGCTCTGTTGGTGGAGCGCTGCTGGCATCTAGCGAAATATATTTGGGTACTGCAGCCGCCCTTTTGGTGGAGCGCTGCTGCCATCTATCGAAATGTAATTGGGTACTGCAGCCGCCCTTTTGGTGGAGCGCTGCTGCCGTCTAGCGAAATATACTTGGGTACTGCAGCCGCCCCGTTGGTGGAGCGCTGCTGCCATCTAGCGAAATGTAATTGGGTACTGCAGCCGCCCTTTTGGTGGAGGCTGCTGCCATCTAGCGAAATATACTTGGGTACTGCAGCCGGCGCTGTTGGTGGAGCGCTGCTGCCATCTAGCGAAATATACTTGGGTACTGCAGCCGCCCGGTTGGTGGAGCGCTGCTGCCATCTAGCGAAACCTAAGAGCCTGAGTCTAACCCTCACCCTAAGAGCCTGAGTCTAACCCTAACCCTAAGAGCCTGAGTCTAACCCTAACCCTAAGAGCCTGAGTCTAACCCTCACCCTAAGAGCCTGAGTCTAACCCTAACCCTAAGAGCCTGAGTCTAACCCTAACCCTAAGAGCCTGAGTCTAACCCTAACCCGAAGAGCCTGAGTCTAACCCTAACCCTAAGAGCCTGAGTCTAACCCTAACCCTAAGAGCCTGAGTCTAACCCTAACCCTAAGAGCCTGAGTCTAACCCTAACCCTAAGAGCCTGAGTCTAACCCTCACCCTAAGAGCCTGAGTCTAACCCTCACCCTAAGAGCCTGAGTCTAACCCTAACCCTAAGAGCCTGAGTCTAACCCTCACCCTAAGAGCCTGAGTCTAACCCTAACCCTAAGAGCCTGAGTCTAACCCTCACCCTAAGAGCCTGAGTCTAACCCTCACCCTAAGAGCCTGAGTCTAACCCTAACCCTAAGAGCCTGAGTCTAACCCTAACCCTAAGAGCCTGAGTCTAACCCTAACCCGAAGAGCCTGAGTCCAACCCTAACCCTAAGAGCCTGAGTCTAACCCTAACCCTAAGAGCCTGAGTCTAACCCTAACCCTAAGAGCCTGAGTCTAACCCTAACCCTTTTGGTGGAGCGCTGCTGCTATCTAGCGAAATATACTAGGGTACTGCAGCCGGCGCTCTTGGTGGAACGCTGCTGCCATCTAGCGAAATATATTTGGGTACTGCACACGACCTTTTGGTGGAGCGCTGCTGCCATCTAGCGAAATGTAATTGGGTACTGCAGCCGGCCCGGTTGGTGGAGCGCTGCTGCCATCTAGCGAAATATATTTGGGTAGTGCAGCCGGCCCTGTTGGTGGAGCTCTGCTGCCATCTAGCGAAATATATTTGGGTACTGCAGCCGGCCCGGTTGGTGGAGCGCTGTTGCCGTCTCGCGAAATATATTTGGGTACTGCAGCCGGCCCTTTTGGTGGAGCGCTGCTGCCATCTAGCGAAATGTAATTGGGTACTGCAGCCGGCCGTTTGGTGGAGCGCTGCTGCCATCTAGCGAAATATATTTGGGTACTGCAGCCGCCCTTTTGGTGGAGCGCTGCTGCCATCTAGAGAAATATATTTGGGTACTGCAGCCGGCGCTCTTGGTGGAGTGCTGCTGCCATCTAGCGAAATGTAATTGGGTACTGTAGCCGCCCGTTTGGTGGAGCGCTGCTGCCATCTAGCGAAATATATTTGGGTACTGCAGCCGGCTCTGTTGGTGGAGCGCTGCTGCCATCTAGCGAAATATACTTGGGTACTGCAGCCGGCCCCGTTGGTGGAGCACTGCTGCCATCTAGCGAAATATACTTGGGTACTGCAGCCGCCCGTTTGGTGGAGCGCTGCTGCCATCTAGCGAAATATATTTGGGTACTGCAGCCGGCCCTGTTGGTGGAGCGCTGCTGCCATCTAGCGAAATGTAATTGGGTACTGCAGCCGCCCGGATGGTGGAGCCCTGCTGCCATCTAGCGAAATATACTTGGGTACTGCAGCCGCCCTTTTGGTGGAGCGCTGCTGCCATCTAGCGAAATATACTTGGGTACTGCAGCCGGCGCTGTTGGTGGAGCGCTGCTGCCATCTAGCGAAATATATTTGGGTACTGCAGCCGCCCTTTTGTTGGAGCGCTGCTGCCATCTGCGAAATATACTTGGGGTACTGCAGCCGGCGCTGTTGGTGGAGCGCTGCTGCCATCTAGCGAAATATATTTGGGTACTGCAGCCGGCCCTTTTGGTGGAGCGCTGCTGCCATCTAGCGAAATGTAATTGGGTACTGCAGCCGCCCTTTTGGTGGAGCTCTGCTGCCATCTAGCGAAATATACTTGGGTACTGCAGCCGCCCGGTTGGTGGAGCGCTGCTGCCATCTAGCGAAATATACTTGGGTACTGCAGCCGGCGCTGTTGGTGGAGCGCTGCTGCCATCTAGCGAAATATATTTGGGTACTGCAGCCGGCTCTGTTGGTGGAGCGCTGCTGCCATCTAGCGAAATGTAATTGGGTACTGCAGCCGCCCTTTTGGTGGAGCGCTGCTGCCATCTAGCGAAATATAATTGGGTACTGCAGCCGGCTCTGTTGGTGGAGCGCTGCTGGCATCTAGCGAAATATATTTGGGTACTGCAGCCGCCCTTTTGGTGGAGCGCTGCTGCCATCTATCGAAATGTAATTGGGTACTGCAGCCGCCCTTTTGGTGGAGCGCTGCTGCCGTCTAGGGAAATATACTTGGGTACTGCAGCCGCCCCGTTGGTGGAGCGCTGCTGCCATCTAGCGAAATGTAATTGGGTACTGCAGCCGCCCTTTTGGTGGAGGCTGCTGCCATCTAGCGAAATATACTTGGGTACTGCAGCCGGCCCCGTTGGTGGAGCGCTGCTGCCATCTAGCGAAATATATTTGGGTACTGCAGCCGGCGCTGTTGGTGGAGCGCTGCTGCCATCTAGCGAAATATACTTGGGTACTGCAGCCGCCCGGTTGGTGGAGCGCTGCTGCCATCTAGCGAAACCTAAGAGCCTGAGTCTAACCCTCACCCTAAGAGCCTGAGTCTAACCCTAACCCTAAGAGCCTGAGTCTAACCCTAACCCTAAGAGCCTGAGTCTAACCCTCACCCTAAGAGCCTGAGTCTAACCCTAACCCGAAGAGCCTGAGTCTAACCCTCACCCTAAGAGCCTGAGTCTAACCCTAACCCTAAGAGCCTGAGTCTAACCCTAACCCTAAGAGCCTGAGTCTAACCCTAACCCGAAGAGCCTGAGTCTAACCCTAACCCTAAGAGCCTGAGTCTAACCCTAACCCTTAAAGCCTGAGTCTAACCCTAACCCTAAGAGCCTGAGTCTAACCCTCACCCTAAGAGCCTGAGTCTAACCCTCACCCTAAGAGCCTGAGTCTAACCCTAACCCTAAGAGCCTGAGTCTAACCCTCACCCTAAGAGCCTGAGTCTAACCCTAACCCTAAGAGCCTGAGTCTAACCCTAACCCTAAGAGCCTGAGTCTAACCCTAACCCTAAGAGCCTGAGTCTAACCCTAACCCTAAGAGCCTGAGTCTAACCCTAACCCTAAGAGCCTGAGTCTAACCCTAACCCTAAGAGCCTGAGTCTAACCCTCACGCTAAGAGCCTGAGTCTAACCCTAACCCTAAGAGCCTGAGTCTAACCCTAACCCTAAGAGCCTGAGCCTAACCCTAACCCGAAGAGCCTGAGTCTAACCCTAACCCTAAGAGCCTGAGTCTAACCCTAACCCTAAGAGCCTGAGTCTAACCCTAACCCTACGAGTCTAATCCTAACCCTAACCCTAACCCTAATAGTCTAACCCTAACCCTAACCCTAACCCTTATCCTAAGAGTCTAACCCTAACCCTAACCATAACCCTAAGAGTCTAACCCTAACCCTAACCCTAACCCTAAGAGTCTAACCCTAACCCTGAGTCTAACCCTAACCCTAACCCTAAGAGTCTAACCCTAACCCTAAGAGTCTAACCCTAACCCTAACCCTAACCCTAACACTTCTAACCCTCACCCTAAGAGTCTAACCCTAAGAGTCTAACCCTAACCCTAAGAGTCTAACCCTAACCCTAACCCTAACCCTAACAGTCTAACCCTAACCCTAAGAGTCTAACCCTAAGAGTCTAACCCTAACCCTAACTCTAACCCTAACAGTCTAACCCTAAACATAAGAGTTTAACCCTAAGAGTCTAACCCTAACCCTAACCCTAACCCTAACAGTCTAACCCTAACCCTAACCCTAAGAGTCTAACCCTAACCCTAACCCTAAGAGTCTAACCCTAACCCTAAGAGTCTAACCCTAACTCTAACCCTAACCCTAACCCTAACAGTCTAACCCTAACCCTAACCCTAACCCTAACCCTGACCCTAACCCTAAGAGTCTAACCCTAACCCTAACCCTAACCCTAACCCTAAGAGTCTAACCCTAACCCTACCCTAACCCTAAGAGTCTAACCCTAACCCTAAGAGTCTAACCCTAACCCTAAGAGTCTAACCCTAACCCTGAGTCTAACCCTAACCCTAACCCTAACCCTAACCCTAACCCTAACCCTAACCCTAAGAGTCTAACCCTAACCCTAAGAGTCTAACCCTAACCCTAACCCTAACAGTCTAACCCTAACCCTAAGAGTCTAACCCTAACCCTAACTCTAACCCTAACAGTCTAACCCTAAACATAAGAGTTTAACCCTAAGAGTCTAACCCTAACCCTAAGAGTCTAACCCTAACCCTAACCCTAACCCTAAGAGTCTAACCCTAACCCTAAGAGTCTAACCCTAACCCTAACTCTAACCCTAACAGTCTAACCCTAAACATAAGAGTTTAACCCTAAGAGTCTAACCCTAACCCTAACCCTAACCCTAAGAGTCTAACCCTAACCCTAACCCTAAGAGTCTAACCCTAACCCTAACCCTAAACCTAACCCTAAGAGTCTAACCCTAACACTAAGAGTCTAACCTTAACCCTAACCCTAACCCTAAGAGTCTAACCCTAACCCTAACCCTAACCCTAACCCTGACCCTAACCCTAAGAGTCTAACCCGAACTCTAACCCTAAACCTAAGAGTCTAACCCTAACCCTACCCTAACCCTAAGAGTCTAACCCTAACCCTAAGAGTCTAACCCTAACCCTAACCCTAACCCTAAGAGTCTAACCCTAACCCTAAGAGTCTAACCCTAACCCTAACCCTAACCCTAACCCTAAGAGTCTAACCCTAACCCTAAGAGTCTAACCCTAAGAGTCTAACCCTAACCCTAACCCTAACAGTCTAACCTTAACCCTAACCCTAACCCCGGCTGAAGTACCCAAGTATATTTCGCTAGATGGCAGCAGCGCTCCACCAACAGAGCCGGCTGCAGTACCCAAATATATTTCGCTAGATGGCAGCAGCGCTCCACCAAAAGGGCGGCTGCAGTACCCAAATATATTTCGCTAGATGGCAGCAGCGCTCCACCAAAAGGGCGGCTGCAGTACCCAATTACATTTCGCTAGATGGCAGCAGCGCTCCACCAACCGGCCGGCTGAAGTACCCAATTATATTTCGCTAGATGGCAGCAGCGCTCCACCAAACGGCCGGCTGAAGTACCCAAGTATATTTCGCTAGATGGCAGCAGCGCTCCACCAACAGAGCCGGCTGCAGTACCCAAATATATTTCGCTAGATGGCAGCAGCGCTCCACCAAAAGGGGCCGCCTGCAGTACCCAAATATATTTCGCTAGATGGCAGCAGCACTCCACCAACCGGTCGGCTGCAGTACCCAAGTATATTTCGCTAGATGGCAGCAGCGCTCCACCAAAAGGGCGGCTGCAGTACCCAAGTATATTTGGCTAGATGGCAGCAGCGCTCCACCAACCGGGCCGCCTGCAGTACCCAAGTATATGTCGCTAGATGGCAGCAGCGCTCCACCAACAGCGCCGGCTGCAGTACCCAATTACATTTCGCTAGATGGCAGCAGCGCTCCACCAAAAGGGCGGCTGCAGTACCGAATTACATTTCGCTAGATGGCAGCAGCGCTCCACCAAAAGGGCGGCTGCAGTACCCAAATATATTTCGCTAGATGGCAGCAGCGCTCCACCAACAGGGCCGGCTGCAGTACCCAAATATATAGTACTGAGTCTAACCCTAACCCTAAGAGCCTGAGTCTAACCCTAAGCCTAAGAGCCTGAGTCTAACCCTCACCCTAAGAGCCTGAGTCTAACCCTAACCCTAAGAGCCTGAGTCTAACCCTCACCCTAAGAGCCTGAGTCTAACCCTCACCCTAAGAGCCTGAGTCTAACCCTAACCCTAAGAGCCTGAGTCTAACCCTAACCCGAAGAGCCTGAGTCTAACCCTAACCCTAAGAGCCTGAGTCTAACCCTCACCCTAAGAGCCTGAGTCTAACCCTCACCCTAAGAGCCTGAGTCTAACCCTAACCCTAAGAGCCTGAGTCTAACCCTAACCCGAAGAGCCTGAGTCTAACCCTAACCCGAAGAGCCTGAGTCCAACCCTAACCCTAAGAGCCTGAGTCTAACCCTAACCCTAAGAGCCTGAGTCTAACCCTAACCCTTTTGGTGGAGCGCTGCTGCTATCTAGCGAAATATACTAGGGTACTGCAGCCGGCGCTCTTGGTGGAACGCTGCTGCCATCTAGCGAAATATATTTGGGTACTGCATACGACCTTTTGGTGGAGCGCTGCTGCCATCTAGCGAAATGTAATTGGGTACTGCAGCCGGCCCGGTTGGTGGAGCGCTGCTGCCATCTAGCGAAATATATTTGGGTACTGCAGCCGCCCTTTTGGTGGAGCGCTGCTGCCATCTAGCGAAATGTAATTGGGTAGTGCAACCGGCCCGGTTGGTGGAGCGCTGCTGCCATCTAGCGAAATATATTTGGGTACTGCAGCCGGCCCGGTTGGTGGAGCGCTGTTGCCGTCTCGCGAAATATATTTGGGTACTGCAGCCGGCCCTGTTGGTGGAGCTCTGCTGCCATCTAGCGAAATGTAATTGGGTCCTGCAGCCGTCCGTTTGGTGGAGCGCTGCTGCCATCTAGCGAAATATATTTGGGTACTGCAGCCGCCCTTTTGGTGGAGCGCTGCTGCCATCTAGCGAAATATATTTGGGTACTGCAGCCGGCCCTGTTGGTGGAGTGCTGCTGCCATCTAGCGAAATGTAATTGGGTACTGTAGCCGCCCGTTTGGTGGAGCGCTGCTGCCATCTAGCGAAATATATTTGGGTACTGCAGCCGGCCCTGTTGGTGGAGCGCTGCTGCCATCTAGCGACATATACTTGGGTACTGCAGCCGGCCCCGTTGGTGGAGCACTGCTGCCATCTAGCGAAATATACTTGGGTACTGCAGCCGCCCGTTTGGTGGAGCGCTGCTGCCATCTAGCGAAATATATTTGGGTACTGCAGCCGGCCCTGTTGGTGGAGCGCTGCTGCCATCTAGCGAAATGTAATTGGGTACTGCAGCCGCCCTTTTTGTGGAGCGCTGCTGCCATCTAGCGAAATATACTTGGGTACTGCAGCCGCCCGGTTGGTGGAGCGCTGCTGCCATCTAGCGAAATATACTTGGGTACTGCAGCCGCCCTTTTGGTGGAGCGCTGCTGCCATCTAGCGAAATGTAATTGGGTACTGCAGCCGACCGGTTGGTGGAGCGCTGCTGCCATCTAGCGAAATATAATTGGGTACTGCAGCCGGCTCTGTTGGTGGAGCGCTGCTGGTATCTAGCGAAATATATTTGGGTACTGCAGCCGCCCTTTTGGTGGAGCGCTGCTGCCATCTAGCGAAATGTAATTGGGTACTGCAGCCGCCCTTTTGGTGGAGCGCTGCTGCCGTCTCGCGAAATATACTTGGGTACTGCAGCCGCCCCGTTGGTGGAGCGCTGCTGCCATCTAGCGAAATGTAATTGGGTACTGCAGCCGCCCTTTTGGTGGAGCGCTGCTGCCATCTAGCGAAATATATTTGGGTACTGCAGCCGGCGCTGTTGGTGGAGCGCTGCTGCCATCTAACGAAATATACTTGGGTACTGCAGCCGGCGCTGTTGGTGGAGCGCTGCTGCCATCTAGCGAAACCTAAGAGCCTGAGTCTAACCCTAACCCTAAGAGCCTGAGTCTAACCCTCACCCTAAGAGCCTGAGTCTAACCCTAACCCTAAGAGCCTGAGTCTAACCCTCACCCTAAGAGCCTGAGTCTAACCCTAACCCTAAGAGCCTGAGTCTAACCCTCACCCTAAGAGCCTGAGTCTAACCCTCACCCTAAGAGCCTGAGTCTAACCCTAACCCTAAGAGCCTGAGTCTAACCCTAACCCTAAGAGCCTGAGTCTAACCCTAACCCTAAGAGCCTGTGTCTAACCCTAACCCTAAGAGCCTGAGTCTAACCCTAACCCTAAGAGCCTGAGTCTAACCCTCACCCTAAGAGCCTGAGTCTAACCCTAACCCTAAGAGCCTGAGTCTAACCCTAAGCCTAAGAGCCTGAGTCTAACCCTCACCCTAAGAGCCTGAGTCTAACCCTAACCCTAAGAGCCTGAGTCTAACCCTAACCCTAAGAGCCTGAGTCTAACCCTAACGCTACGAGTCTAACCCTAACCCTAACCCTAACCCTAACAGTCTAACCCTAACCCTAACCCTAACCCTAACCCTAAGAGCCTAACCCTAACCCTAACCCTAAGAGTCTAACCCTAACCCTAACCCTAACCCTAAGAGTCTAACCCTAACCCTGAGTCTAACCCTAACCCTAACCCTAACCTTAAGAGTCTAACCCTAACCCTAAGAGTCTAACCCTAACCCTAACTCTAACCCTAACAGTCTAACCCTAAACATAAGAGTTTAACCCTAAGAGTTTAACCCTAACCCTAACCCTAAACCTAACAGTCGAACCCTAACCCTAACCCTAACCCTAACCCTAAGAGTCTAACCCTAACCCTGAGTCTAACCCTAACCCTAACCCTAACCCTAAGAGTCTAACCCTAACCCTAAGAGTCTAACCCTAACCCTAACCCTAACAGTCTAACCCTAACCCTAAGAGTCTAACCCTAAGAGTCTAACCCTAACTCTAACCCTAACCCTAACCCTAACAGTCTAACCCTAACCCTAACCCTAACCCTAACCCTGACCCTAACCCTAAGAGTCTAACCCTAACCCTAACCCTAACCCTAACCCTAAGAGTCTAACCCTAACCCTACCCTAACCCTAAGAGTCTAACCCTAACCCTAAGAGTCTAACCCTAACCCTAAGAGTCTAACCCTAACCCTGAGTCTAACCCTAACCCTA
Organism: Falco punctatus; assembly: GCF_963210335.1. NCBI lineage: Eukaryota > Metazoa > Chordata > Aves > Falconiformes > Falconidae > Falco > Falco punctatus. The sequence goes on along the minus strand of NW_027660307.1, from coordinate 367,251 downwards.
ACCCTAACCCTAACCCTAACCCTAACCCTAACCCTAACCCTAACCCTAAGAGTCTAACCCTAACCCTAAGAGTCTAACCCTAACCCTAACCCTAACAGTCTAACCCTAACCCTAAGAGTCTAACCCTAACCCTAACTCTAACCCTAACAGTCTAACCCTAAACATAAGAGTTTAACCCTAAGAGTCTAACCCTAACCCTAAGAGTCTAACCCTAACCCTAACCCTAACCCTAAGAGTCTAACCCTAACCCTAAGAGTCTAACCCTAACCCTAACTCTAACCCTAACAGTCTAACCCTAAACATAAGAGTTTAACCCTAAGAGTCTAACCCTAACCCTAACCCTAACCCTAAGAGTCTAACCCTAACCCTAACCCTAAGAGTCTAACCCTAACCCTAACCCTAAACCTAACCCTAAGAGTCTAACCCTAACACTAAGAGTCTAACCTTAACCCTAACCCTAACCCTAAGAGTCTAACCCTAACCCTAACCCTAACCCTAACCCTGACCCTAACCCTAAGAGTCTAACCCGAACTCTAACCCTAAACCTAAGAGTCTAACCCTAACCCTACCCTAACCCTAAGAGTCTAACCCTAACCCTAAGAGTCTAACCCTAACCCTAACCCTAACCCTAAGAGTCTAACCCTAACCCTAAGAGTCTAACCCTAACCCTAACCCTAACCCTAACCCTAAGAGTCTAACCCTAACCCTAAGAGTCTAACCCTAAGAGTCTAACCCTAACCCTAACCCTAACAGTCTAACCTTAACCCTAACCCTAACCCCGGCTGAAGTACCCAAGTATATTTCGCTAGATGGCAGCAGCGCTCCACCAACAGAGCCGGCTGCAGTACCCAAATATATTTCGCTAGATGGCAGCAGCGCTCCACCAAAAGGGCGGCTGCAGTACCCAAATATATTTCGCTAGATGGCAGCAGCGCTCCACCAAAAGGGCGGCTGCAGTACCCAATTACATTTCGCTAGATGGCAGCAGCGCTCCACCAACCGGCCGGCTGAAGTACCCAATTATATTTCGCTAGATGGCAGCAGCGCTCCACCAAACGGCCGGCTGAAGTACCCAAGTATATTTCGCTAGATGGCAGCAGCGCTCCACCAACAGAGCCGGCTGCAGTACCCAAATATATTTCGCTAGATGGCAGCAGCGCTCCACCAAAAGGGGCCGCCTGCAGTACCCAAATATATTTCGCTAGATGGCAGCAGCACTCCACCAACCGGTCGGCTGCAGTACCCAAGTATATTTCGCTAGATGGCAGCAGCGCTCCACCAAAAGGGCGGCTGCAGTACCCAAGTATATTTGGCTAGATGGCAGCAGCGCTCCACCAACCGGGCCGCCTGCAGTACCCAAGTATATGTCGCTAGATGGCAGCAGCGCTCCACCAACAGCGCCGGCTGCAGTACCCAATTACATTTCGCTAGATGGCAGCAGCGCTCCACCAAAAGGGCGGCTGCAGTACCGAATTACATTTCGCTAGATGGCAGCAGCGCTCCACCAAAAGGGCGGCTGCAGTACCCAAATATATTTCGCTAGATGGCAGCAGCGCTCCACCAACAGGGCCGGCTGCAGTACCCAAATATATAGTACTGAGTCTAACCCTAACCCTAAGAGCCTGAGTCTAACCCTAAGCCTAAGAGCCTGAGTCTAACCCTCACCCTAAGAGCCTGAGTCTAACCCTAACCCTAAGAGCCTGAGTCTAACCCTCACCCTAAGAGCCTGAGTCTAACCCTCACCCTAAGAGCCTGAGTCTAACCCTAACCCTAAGAGCCTGAGTCTAACCCTAACCCGAAGAGCCTGAGTCTAACCCTAACCCTAAGAGCCTGAGTCTAACCCTCACCCTAAGAGCCTGAGTCTAACCCTCACCCTAAGAGCCTGAGTCTAACCCTAACCCTAAGAGCCTGAGTCTAACCCTAACCCGAAGAGCCTGAGTCTAACCCTAACCCGAAGAGCCTGAGTCCAACCCTAACCCTAAGAGCCTGAGTCTAACCCTAACCCTAAGAGCCTGAGTCTAACCCTAACCCTTTTGGTGGAGCGCTGCTGCTATCTAGCGAAATATACTAGGGTACTGCAGCCGGCGCTCTTGGTGGAACGCTGCTGCCATCTAGCGAAATATATTTGGGTACTGCATACGACCTTTTGGTGGAGCGCTGCTGCCATCTAGCGAAATGTAATTGGGTACTGCAGCCGGCCCGGTTGGTGGAGCGCTGCTGCCATCTAGCGAAATATATTTGGGTACTGCAGCCGCCCTTTTGGTGGAGCGCTGCTGCCATCTAGCGAAATGTAATTGGGTAGTGCAACCGGCCCTGTTGGTGGAGCGCTGCTGCCATCTAGCGAAATATATTTGGGTACTGCAGCCGGCCCGGTTGGTGGAGCGCTGTTGCCGTCTCGCGAAATATATTTGGGTACTGCAGCCGGCCCTGTTGGTGGAGCTCTGCTGCCATCTAGCGAAATGTAATTGGGTCCTGCAGCCGTCCGTTTGGTGGAGCGCTGCTGCCATCTAGCGAAATATATTTGGGTACTGCAGCCGCCCTTTTGGTGGAGCGCTGCTGCCATCTAGCGAAATATATTTGGGTACTGCAGCCGGCCCTGTTGGTGGAGTGCTGCTGCCATCTAGCGAAATGTAATTGGGTACTGTAGCCGCCCGTTTGGTGGAGCGCTGCTGCCATCTAGCGAAATATATTTGGGTACTGCAGCCGGCTCTGTTGGTGGAGCGCTGCTGCCATCTAGCGACATATACTTGGGTACTGCAGCCGGCCCCGTTGGTGGAGCACTGCTGCCATCTAGCGAAATATACTTGGGTACTGCAGCCGCCCGTTTGGTGGAGCGCTGCTGCCATCTAGCGAAATATATTTGGGTACTGCAGCCGGCTCTGTTGGTGGAGCGCTGCTGCCATCTAACGAAATGTAATTGGGTACTGCAGCCGCCCTTTTGGTGGAGCGCTGCTGCCATCTAGCGAAATATAATTGGGTACTGCAGCCGGCTCTGTTGGTGGAGCGCTGCTGGCATCTAGCGAAATATATTTGGGTACTGCAGCCGCCCTTTTGGTGGAGCGCTGCTGCCATCTATCGAAATGTAATTGGGTACTGCAGCCGCCCTTTTGGTGGAGCGCTGCTGCCGTCTAGCGAAATATACTTGGGTACTGCAGCCGCCCCGTTGGTGGAGCGCTGCTGCCATCTAGCGAAATGTAATTGGGTACTGCAGCCGCCCTTTTGGTGGAGGCTGCTGCCATCTAGCGAAATATACTTGGGTACTGCAGCCGGCGCTGTTGGTGGAGCGCTGCTGCCATCTAGCGAAATATACTTGGGTACTGCAGCCGCCCGGTTGGTGGAGCGCTGCTGCCATCTAGCGAAACCTAAGAGCCTGAGTCTAACCCTCACCCTAAGAGCCTGAGTCTAACCCTAACCCTAAGAGCCTGAGTCTAACCCTAACCCTAAGAGCCTGAGTCTAACCCTCACCCTAAGAGCCTGAGTCTAACCCTAACCCTAAGAGCCTGAGTCTAACCCTAACCCTAAGAGCCTGAGTCTAACCCTAACCCGAAGAGCCTGAGTCTAACCCTAACCCTAAGAGCCTGAGTCTAACCCTAACCCTAAGAGCCTGAGTCTAACCCTAACCCTAAGAGCCTGAGTCTAACCCTAACCCTAAGAGCCTGAGTCTAACCCTCACCCTAAGAGCCTGAGTCTAACCCTCACCCTAAGAGCCTGAGTCTAACCCTAACCCTAAGAGCCTGAGTCTAACCCTCACCCTAAGAGCCTGAGTCTAACCCTCACCCTAAGAGCCTGAGTCTAACCCTCACCCTAAGAGCCTGAGTCTAACCCTCACCCTAAGAGCCTGAGTCTAACCCTAACCCTAAGAGCCTGAGTCTAACCCTAACCCTAAGAGCCTGAGTCTAACCCTAACCCGAAGAGCCTGAGTCCAACCCTAACCCTAAGAGCCTGAGTCTAACCCTAACCCTAAGAGCCTGAGTCTAACCCTAACCCTAAGAGCCTGAGTCTAACCCTAACCCTTTTGGTGGAGCGCTGCTGCTATCTAGCGAAATATACTAGGGTACTGCAGCCGGCGCTCTTGGTGGAACGCTGCTGCCATCTAGCGAAATATATTTGGGTACTGCACACGACCTTTTGGTGGAGCGCTGCTGCCATCTAGCGAAATGTAATTGGGTACTGCAGCCGGCCCGGTTGGTGGAGCGCTGCTGCCATCTAGCGAAATATATTTGGGTAGTGCAGCCGGCCCTGTTGGTGGAGCGCTGCTGCCATCTAGCGAAATATATTTGGGTACTGCAGCCGGCCCGGTTGGTGGAGCGCTGTTGCCGTCTCGCGAAATATATTTGGGTACTGCAGCCGGCCCTTTTGGTGGAGCGCTGCTGCCATCTAGCGAAATGTAATTGGGTACTGCAGCCGGCCGTTTGGTGGAGCGCTGCTGCCATCTAGCGAAATATATTTGGGTACTGCAGCCGCCCTTTTGGTGGAGCGCTGCTGCCATCTAGAGAAATATATTTGGGTACTGCAGCCGGCGCTCTTGGTGGAGTGCTGCTGCCATCTAGCGAAATGTAATTGGGTACTGTAGCCGCCCGTTTGGTGGAGCGCTGCTGCCATCTAGCGAAATATATTTGGGTACTGCAGCCGGCTCTGTTGGTGGAGCGCTGCTGCCATCTAGCGAAATATACTTGGGTACTGCAGCCGGCCCCGTTGGTGGAGCACTGCTGCCATCTAGCGAAATATACTTGGGTACTGCAGCCGCCCGTTTGGTGGAGCGCTGCTGCCATCTAGCGAAATATATTTGGGTACTGCAGCCGGCCCTGTTGGTGGAGCGCTGCTGCCATCTAGCGAAATGTAATTGGGTACTGCAGCCGCCCGGATGGTGGAGCCCTGCTGCCATCTAGCGAAATATACTTGGGTACTGCAGCCGCCCTTTTGGTGGAGCGCTGCTGCCATCTAGCGAAATATACTTGGGTACTGCAGCCGGCGCTGTTGGTGGAGCGCTGCTGCCATCTAGCGAAATATATTTGGGTACTGCAGCCGCCCTTTTGTTGGAGCGCTGCTGCCATCTAGCGAAATATAATTGGGTACTGCAGCCGGCGCTGTTGGTGGAGCGCTGCTGCCATCTAGCGAAATATATTTGGGTACTGCAGCCGGCCCTTTTGGTGGAGCGCTGCTGCCATCTAGCGAAATGTAATTGGGTACTGCAGCCGCCCTTTTGGTGGAGCTCTGCTGCCATCTAGCGAAATATACTTGGGTACTGCAGCCGCCCGGTTGGTGGAGCGCTGCTGCCATCTAGCGAAATATACTTGGGTACTGCAGCCGGCGCTGTTGGTGGAGCGCTGCTGCCATCTAGCGAAATATATTTGGGTACTGCAGCCGGCTCTGTTGGTGGAGCGCTGCTGCCATCTAGCGAAATGTAATTGGGTACTGCAGCCGCCCTTTTGGTGGAGCGCTGCTGCCATCTAGCGAAATATAATTGGGTACTGCAGCCGGCTCTGTTGGTGGAGCGCTGCTGGCATCTAGCGAAATATATTTGGGTACTGCAGCCGCCCTTTTGGTGGAGCGCTGCTGCCATCTATCGAAATGTAATTGGGTACTGCAGCCGCCCTTTTGGTGGAGCGCTGCTGCCGTCTAGGGAAATATACTTGGGTACTGCAGCCGCCCCGTTGGTGGAGCGCTGCTGCCATCTAGCGAAATGTAATTGGGTACTGCAGCCGCCCTTTTGGTGGAGGCTGCTGCCATCTAGCGAAATATACTTGGGTACTGCAGCCGGCCCCGTTGGTGGAGCGCTGCTGCCATCTAGCGAAATATATTTGGGTACTGCAGCCGGCGCTGTTGGTGGAGCGCTGCTGCCATCTAGCGAAATATACTTGGGTACTGCAGCCGCCCGGTTGGTGGAGCGCTGCTGCCATCTAGCGAAACCTAAGAGCCTGAGTCTAACCCTCACCCTAAGAGCCTGAGTCTAACCCTAACCCTAAGAGCCTGAGTCTAACCCTAACCCTAAGAGCCTGAGTCTAACCCTCACCCTAAGAGCCTGAGTCTAACCCTAACCCGAAGAGCCTGAGTCTAACCCTCACCCTAAGAGCCTGAGTCTAACCCTAACCCTAAGAGCCTGAGTCTAACCCTAACCCTAAGAGCCTGAGTCTAACCCTAACCCGAAGAGCCTGAGTCTAACCCTAACCCTAAGAGCCTGAGTCTAACCCTAACCCTTAAAGCCTGAGTCTAACCCTAACCCTAAGAGCCTGAGTCTAACCCTCACCCTAAGAGCCTGAGTCTAACCCTCACCCTAAGAGCCTGAGTCTAACCCTAACCCTAAGAGCCTGAGTCTAACCCTCACCCTAAGAGCCTGAGTCTAACCCTAACCCTAAGAGCCTGAGTCTAACCCTAACCCTAAGAGCCTGAGTCTAACCCTAACCCTAAGAGCCTGAGTCTAACCCTAACCCTAAGAGCCTGAGTCTAACCCTAACCCTAAGAGCCTGAGTCTAACCCTAACCCTAAGAGCCTGAGTCTAACCCTCACGCTAAGAGCCTGAGTCTAACCCTAACCCTAAGAGCCTGAGTCTAACCCTAACCCTAAGAGCCTGAGCCTAACCCTAACCCGAAGAGCCTGAGTCTAACCCTAACCCTAAGAGCCTGAGTCTAACCCTAACCCTAAGAGCCTGAGTCTAACCCTAACCCTACGAGTCTAATCCTAACCCTAACCCTAACCCTAATAGTCTAACCCTAACCCTAACCCTAACCCTTATCCTAAGAGTCTAACCCTAACCCTAACCATAACCCTAAGAGTCTAACCCTAACCCTAACCCTAACCCTAAGAGTCTAACCCTAACCCTGAGTCTAACCCTAACCCTAACCCTAAGAGTCTAACCCTAACCCTAAGAGTCTAACCCTAACCCTAACCCTAACCCTAACACTTCTAACCCTCACCCTAAGAGTCTAACCCTAAGAGTCTAACCCTAACCCTAAGAGTCTAACCCTAACCCTAACCCTAACCCTAACAGTCTAACCCTAACCCTAAGAGTCTAACCCTAAGAGTCTAACCCTAACCCTAACTCTAACCCTAACAGTCTAACCCTAAACATAAGAGTTTAACCCTAAGAGTCTAACCCTAACCCTAACCCTAACCCTAACAGTCTAACCCTAACCCTAACCCTAAGAGTCTAACCCTAACCCTAACCCTAAGAGTCTAACCCTAACCCTAAGAGTCTAACCCTAACTCTAACCCTAACCCTAACCCTAACAGTCTAACCCTAACCCTAACCCTAACCCTAACCCTGACCCTAACCCTAAGAGTCTAACCCTAACCCTAACCCTAACCCTAACCCTAAGAGTCTAACCCTAACCCTACCCTAACCCTAAGAGTCTAACCCTAACCCTAAGAGTCTAACCCTAACCCTAAGAGTCTAACCCTAACCCTGAGTCTAACCCTAACCCTAACCCTAACCCTAACCCTAACCCTAACCCTAACCCTAAGAGTCTAACCCTAACCCTAAGAGTCTAACCCTAACCCTAACCCTAACAGTCTAACCCTAACCCTAAGAGTCTAACCCTAACCCTAACTCTAACCCTAACAGTCTAACCCTAAACATAAGAGTTTAACCCTAAGAGTCTAACCCTAACCCTAAGAGTCTAACCCTAACCCTAACCCTAACCCTAAGAGTCTAACCCTAACCCTAAGAGTCTAACCCTAACCCTAACTCTAACCCTAACAGTCTAACCCTAAACATAAGAGTTTAACCCTAAGAGTCTAACCCTAACCCTAACCCTAACCCTAAGAGTCTAACCCTAACCCTAACCCTAAGAGTCTAACCCTAACCCTAACCCTAAACCTAACCCTAAGAGTCTAACCCTAACACTAAGAGTCTAACCTTAACCCTAACCCTAACCCTAAGAGTCTAACCCTAACCCTAACCCTAACCCTAACCCTGACCCTAACCCTAAGAGTCTAACCCGAACTCTAACCCTAAACCTAAGAGTCTAACCCTAACCCTACCCTAACCCTAAGAGTCTAACCCTAACCCTAAGAGTCTAACCCTAACCCTAACCCTAACCCTAAGAGTCTAACCCTAACCCTAAGAGTCTAACCCTAACCCTAACCCTAACCCTAACCCTAAGAGTCTAACCCTAACCCTAAGAGTCTAACCCTAAGAGTCTAACCCTAACCCTAACCCTAACAGTCTAACCTTAACCCTAACCCTAACCCCGGCTGAAGTACCCAAGTATATTTCGCTAGATGGCAGCAGCGCTCCACCAACAGAGCCGGCTGCAGTACCCAAATATATTTCGCTAGATGGCAGCAGCGCTCCACCAAAAGGGCGGCTGCAGTACCCAAATATATTTCGCTAGATGGCAGCAGCGCTCCACCAAAAGGGCGGCTGCAGTACCCAATTACATTTCGCTAGATGGCAGCAGCGCTCCACCAACCGGCCGGCTGAAGTACCCAATTATATTTCGCTAGATGGCAGCAGCGCTCCACCAAACGGCCGGCTGAAGTACCCAAGTATATTTCGCTAGATGGCAGCAGCGCTCCACCAACAGAGCCGGCTGCAGTACCCAAATATATTTCGCTAGATGGCAGCAGCGCTCCACCAAAAGGGGCCGCCTGCAGTACCCAAATATATTTCGCTAGATGGCAGCAGCACTCCACCAACCGGTCGGCTGCAGTACCCAAGTATATTTCGCTAGATGGCAGCAGCGCTCCACCAAAAGGGCGGCTGCAGTACCCAAGTATATTTGGCTAGATGGCAGCAGCGCTCCACCAACCGGGCCGCCTGCAGTACCCAAGTATATGTCGCTAGATGGCAGCAGCGCTCCACCAACAGCGCCGGCTGCAGTACCCAATTACATTTCGCTAGATGGCAGCAGCGCTCCACCAAAAGGGCGGCTGCAGTACCGAATTACATTTCGCTAGATGGCAGCAGCGCTCCACCAAAAGGGCGGCTGCAGTACCCAAATATATTTCGCTAGATGGCAGCAGCGCTCCACCAACAGGGCCGGCTGCAGTACCCAAATATATAGTACTGAGTCTAACCCTAACCCTAAGAGCCTGAGTCTAACCCTAAGCCTAAGAGCCTGAGTCTAACCCTCACCCTAAGAGCCTGAGTCTAACCCTAACCCTAAGAGCCTGAGTCTAACCCTCACCCTAAGAGCCTGAGTCTAACCCTCACCCTAAGAGCCTGAGTCTAACCCTAACCCTAAGAGCCTGAGTCTAACCCTAACCCGAAGAGCCTGAGTCTAACCCTAACCCTAAGAGCCTGAGTCTAACCCTCACCCTAAGAGCCTGAGTCTAACCCTCACCCTAAGAGCCTGAGTCTAACCCTAACCCTAAGAGCCTGAGTCTAACCCTAACCCGAAGAGCCTGAGTCTAACCCTAACCCGAAGAGCCTGAGTCCAACCCTAACCCTAAGAGCCTGAGTCTAACCCTAACCCTAAGAGCCTGAGTCTAACCCTAACCCTTTTGGTGGAGCGCTGCTGCTATCTAGCGAAATATACTAGGGTACTGCAGCCGGCGCTCTTGGTGGAACGCTGCTGCCATCTAGCGAAATATATTTGGGTACTGCATACGACCTTTTGGTGGAGCGCTGCTGCCATCTAGCGAAATGTAATTGGGTACTGCAGCCGGCCCGGTTGGTGGAGCGCTGCTGCCATCTAGCGAAATATATTTGGGTACTGCAGCCGCCCTTTTGGTGGAGCGCTGCTGCCATCTAGCGAAATGTAATTGGGTAGTGCAACCGGCCCGGTTGGTGGAGCGCTGCTGCCATCTAGCGAAATATATTTGGGTTCTGCAGCCGGCCCGGTTGGTGGAGCGCTGTTGCCGTCTCGCGAAATATATTTGGGTACTGCAGCCGGCCCTGTTGGTGGAGCTCTGCTGCCATCTAGCGAAATGTAATTGGGTCCTGCAGCCGTCCGTTTGGTGGAGCGCTGCTGCCATCTAGCGAAATATATTTGGGTACTGCAGCCGCCCTTTTGGTGGAGCGCTGCTGCCATCTAGCGAAATATATTTGGGTACTGCAGCCGGCCCTGTTGGTGGAGTGCTGCTGCCATCTAGCGAAATGTAATTGGGTACTGTAGCCGCCCGTTTGGTGGAGCGCTGCTGCCATCTAGCGACATATACTTGGGTACTGCAGCCGGCCCCGTTGGTGGAGCACTGCTGCCATCTAGCGAAATATACTTGGGTACTGCAGCCGCCCGTTTGGTGGAGCGCTGCTGCCATCTAGCGAAATATATTTGGGTACTGCAGCCGGCCCTGTTGGTGGAGCGCTGCTGCCATCTAGCGAAATGTAATTGGGTACTGCAGCCGCCCTTTTTGTGGAGCGCTGCTGCCATCTAGCGAAATATACTTGGGTACTGCAGCCGCCCGGTTGGTGGAGCGCTGCTGCCATCTAGCGAAATATACTTGGGTACTGCAGCCGCCCTTTTGGTGGAGCGCTGCTGCCATCTAGCGAAATGTAATTGGGTACTGCAGCCGACCGGTTGGTGGAGCGCTGCTGCCATCTAGCGAAATATAATTGGGTACTGCAGCCGGCTCTGTTGGTGGAGCGCTGCTGGTATCTAGCGAAATATATTTGGGTACTGCAGCCGCCCTTTTGGTGGAGCGCTGCTGCCATCTAGCGAAATGTAATTGGGTACTGCAGCCGCCCTTTTGGTGGAGCGCTGCTGCCGTCTCGCGAAATATACTTGGGTACTGCAGCCGCCCCGTTGGTGGAGCGCTGCTGCCATCTAGCGAAATGTAATTGGGTACTGCAGCCGCCCTTTTGGTGGAGCGCTGCTGCCATCTAGCGAAATATATTTGGGTACTGCAGCCGGCGCTGTTGGTGGAGCGCTGCTGCCATCTAACGAAATATACTTGGGTACTGCAGCCGGCGCTGTTGGTGGAGCGCTGCTGCCATCTAGCGAAACCTAAGAGCCTGAGTCTAACCCTAACCCTAAGAGCCTGAGTCTAACCCTCACCCTAAGAGCCTGAGTCTAACCCTAACCCTAAGAGCCTGAGTCTAACCCTCACCCTAAGAGCCTGAGTCTAACCCTAACCCTAAGAGCCTGAGTCTAACCCTCACCCTAAGAGCCTGAGTCTAACCCTCACCCTAAGAGCCTGAGTCTAACCCTAACCCTAAGAGCCTGAGTCTAACCCTAACCCTAAGAGCCTGAGTCTAACCCTAACCCTAAGAGCCTGTGTCTAACCCTAACCCTAAGAGCCTGAGTCTAACCCTAACCCTAAGAGCCTGAGTCTAACCCTAACCCGAAGAGCCTGAGTCTAACCCTAACCCTAAGAGCCTGAGTCTAACCCTAAGCCTAAGAGCCTGAGTCTAACCCTCACCCTAAGAGCCTGAGTCTAACCCTAACCCTAAGAGCCTGAGTCTAACCCTAACCCTAAGAGCCTGAGTCTAACCCTAACGCTACGAGTCTAACCCTAACCCTAACCCTAACCCTAACAGTCTAACCCTAACCCTAACCCTAACCCTAACCCTAACCCTAAGAGCCTAACCCTAACCCTAACCCTAAGAGTCTAACCCTAACCCTAACCCTAACCCTAAGAGTCTAACCCTAACCCTGAGTCTAACCCTAACCCTAACCCTAACCTTAAGAGTCTAACCCTAACCCTAAGAGTCTAACCCTAACCCTAACTCTAACCCTAACAGTCTAACCCTAAACATAAGAGTTTAACCCTAAGAGTTTAACCCTAACCCTAACCCTAAACCTAACAGTCGAACCCTAACCCTAACCCTAACCCTAACCCTAAGAGTCTAACCCTAACCCTGAGTCTAACCCTAACCCTAACCCTAACCCTAAGAGTCTAACCCTAACCCTAAGAGTCTAACCCTAACCCTAACCCTAACAGTCTAACCCTAACCCTAAGAGTCTAACCCTAAGAGTCTAACCCTAACTCTAACCCTAACCCTAACCCTAACAGTCTAACCCTAACCCTAACCCTAACCCTAACCCTGACCCTAACCCTAAGAGTCTAACCCTAACCCTAACCCTAACCCTAACCCTAAGAGTCTAACCCTAACCCTACCCTAACCCTAAGAGTCTAACCCTAACCCTAAGAGTCTAACCCTAACCCTAAGAGTCTAACCCTAACCCTGAGTCTAACCCTAACCCTAACCCTAACCCTAACCCTAACCCTAACCCTAACCCTAACCCTAACCCTAAGAGTCTAACCCTAACCCTAAGAGTCTAACCCTAACCCTAACCCTAACAGTCTAACCCTAACCCTAAGAGTCTAACCCTAACCCTAACTCTAACCCTAACAGTCTAACCCTAAACATAAGAGTTTAACCCTAAGAGTCTAACCCTAACCCTAAGAGTCTAACCCTAACCCTAACCCTAACCCTAAGAGTCTAACCCTAACCCTAAGAGTCTAACCCTAACCCTAACTCTAACCCTAACAGTCTAACCCTAAACATAAGAGTTTAACCCTAAGAGTCTAACCCTAACCCTAACCCTAACCCTAAGAGTCTAACCCTAACCCTAACCCTAAGAGTCTAACCCTAACCCTAACCCTAAACCTAACCCTAAGAGTCTAACCCTAACACTAAGAGTCTAACCTTAACCCTAACCCTAACCCTAAGAGTCTAACCCTAACCCTAACCCTAACCCTAACCCTGACCCTAACCCTAAGAGTCTAACCCGAACTCTAACCCTAAACCTAAGAGTCTAACCCTAACCCTACCCTAACCCTAAGAGTCTAACCCTAACCCTAAGAGTCTAACCCTAACCCTAACCCTAACCCTAAGAGTCTAACCCTAACCCTAAGAGTCTAACCCTAACCCTAACCCTAACCCTAACCCTAAGAGTCTAACCCTAACCCTAAGAGTCTAACCCTAAGAGTCTAACCCTAACCCTAACCCTAACAGTCTAACCTTAACCCTAACCCTAACCCCGGCTGAAGTACCCAAGTATATTTCGCTAGATGGCAGCAGCGCTCCACCAACAGAGCCGGCTGCAGTACCCAAATATATTTCGCTAGATGGCAGCAGCGCTCCACCAAAAGGGCGGCTGCAGTACCCAAATATATTTCGCTAGATGGCAGCAGCGCTCCACCAAAAGGGCGGCTGCAGTACCCAATTACATTTCGCTAGATGGCAGCAGCGCTCCACCAACCGGCCGGCTGAAGTACCCAATTATATTTCGCTAGATGGCAGCAGCGCTCCACCAAACGGCCGGCTGAAGTACCCAAGTATATTTCGCTAGATGGCAGCAGCGCTCCACCAACAGAGCCGGCTGCAGTACCCAAATATATTTCGCTAGATGGCAGCAGCGCTCCACCAAAAGGGGCCGCCTGCAGTACCCAAATATATTTCGCTAGATGGCAGCAGCACTCCACCAACCGGTCGGCTGCAGTACCCAAGTATATTTCGCTAGATGGCAGCAGCGCTCCACCAAAAGGGCGGCTGCAGTACCCAAGTATATTTGGCTAGATGGCAGCAGCGCTCCACCAACCGGGCCGCCTGCAGTACCCAAGTATATGTCGCTAGATGGCAGCAGCGCTCCACCAACAGCGCCGGCTGCAGTACCCAATTACATTTCGCTAGATGGCAGCAGCGCTCCACCAAAAGGGCGGCTGCAGTACCGAATTACATTTCGCTAGATGGCAGCAGCGCTCCACCAAAAGGGCGGCTGCAGTACCCAAATATATTTCGCTAGATGGCAGCAGCGCTCCACCAACAGGGCCGGCTGCAGTACCCAAATATATAGTACTGAGTCTAACCCTAACCCTAAGAGCCTGAGTCTAACCCTAAGCCTAAGAGCCTGAGTCTAACCCTCACCCTAAGAGCCTGAGTCTAACCCTAACCCTAAGAGCCTGAGTCTAACCCTCACCCTAAGAGCCTGAGTCTAACCCTCACCCTAAGAGCCTGAGTCTAACCCTAACCCTAAGAGCCTGAGTCTAACCCTAACCCGAAGAGCCTGAGTCTAACCCTAACCCTAAGAGCCTGAGTCTAACCCTCACCCTAAGAGCCTGAGTCTAACCCTCACCCTAAGAGCCTGAGTCTAACCCTAACCCTAAGAGCCTGAGTCTAACCCTAACCCGAAGAGCCTGAGTCTAACCCTAACCCGAAGAGCCTGAGTCCAACCCTAACCCTAAGAGCCTGAGTCTAACCCTAACCCTAAGAGCCTGAGTCTAACCCTAACCCTTTTGGTGGAGCGCTGCTGCTATCTAGCGAAATATATTTGGGTACTGCATACGACCTTTTGGTGGAGCGCTGCTGCCATCTAGCGAAATGTAATTGGGTACTGCAGCCGGCCCGGTTGGTGGAGCGCTGCTGCCATCTAGCGAAATATATTTGGGTACTGCAGCCGCCCTTTTGGTGGAGCGCTGCTGCCATCTAGCGAAATGTAATTGGGTAGTGCAACCGGCCCGGTTGGTGGAGCGCTGCTGCCATCTAGCGAAATATATTTGGGTACTGCAGCCGGCCCGGTTGGTGGAGCGCTGTTGCCGTCTCGCGAAATATATTTGGGTACTGCAGCCGGCCCTGTTGGTGGAGCTCTGCTGCCATCTAGCGAAATGTAATTGGGTCCTGCAGCCGTCCGTTTGGTGGAGCGCTGCTGCCATCTAGCGAAATATATTTGGGTACTGCAGCCGCCCTTTTGGTGGAGCGCTGCTGCCATCTAGCGAAATATATTTGGGTACTGCAGCCGGCCCTGTTGGTGGAGTGCTGCTGCCATCTAGCGAAATGTAATTGGGTACTGTAGCCGCCCGTTTGGTGGAGCGCTGCTGCCATCTAGCGAAATATATTTGGGTACTGCAGCCGGCTCTGTTGGTGGAGCGCTGCTGCCATCTAGCGACATATACTTGGGTACTGCAGCCGGCCCCGTTGGTGGAGCACTGCTGCCATCTAGCGAAATATACTTGGGTACTGCAGCCGCCCGTTTGGTGGAGCGCTGCTGCCATCTAGCGAAATATATTTGGGTACTGCAGCCGGCCCTGTTGGTGGAGCGCTGCTGCCATCTAGCGAAATGTAATTGGGTACTGCAGCCGCCCTTTTTGTGGAGCGCTGCTGCCATCTAGCGAAATATACTTGGGTACTGCAGCCGCCCGGTTGGTGGAGCGCTGCTGCCATCTAGCGAAATATACTTGGGTACTGCAGCCGCCCTTTTGGTGGAGCGCTGCTGCCATCTAGCGAAATGTAATCGGGTACTGCAGCCGACCGGTTGGTGGAGCGCTGCTGCCATCTAGCGAAATATAATTGGGTACTGCAGCCGGCTCTGTTGGTGGAGCGCTGCTGGTATCTAGCGAAATATATTTGGGTACTGCAGCCGCCCTTTTGGTGGAGCGCTGCTGCCATCTAGCGAAATGTAATTGGGTACTGCAGCCGCCCTTTTGGTGGAGCGCTGCTGCCGTCTCGCGAAATATACTTGGGTACTGCAGCCGCCCCGTTGGTGGAGCGCTGCTGCCATCTAGCGAAATGTAATTGGGTACTGCAGCCGCCCTTTTGGTGGAGCGCTGCTGCCATCTAGCGAAATATATTTGGGTACTGCAGCCGGCGCTGTTGGTGGAGCGCTGCTGCCATCTAACGAAATATACTTGGGTACTGCAGCCGGCGCTGTTGGTGGAGCGCTGCTGCCATCTAGCGAAACCTAAGAGCCTGAGTCTAACCCTAACCCTAAGAGCCTGAGTCTAACCCTAACCCTAAGAGCCTGAGTCTAACCCTCACCCTAAGAGCCTGAGTCTAACCCTAACCCTAAGAGCCTGAGTCTAACCCTCACCCTAAGAGCCTGAGTCTAACCCTAACCCTAAGAGCCTGAGTCTAACCCTCACCCTAAGAGCCTGAGTCTAACCCTCACCCTAAGAGCCTGAGTCTAACCCTAACCCTAAGAGCCTGAGTCTAACCCTAACCCGAAGAGCCTGAGTCTAACCCTAACCCTAAGAGCCTGAGTCTAACCCTAACCCTAAGAGCCTGTGTCTAACCCTAACCCTAAGAGCCTGAGTCTAACCCTAACCCTAAGAGCCTGAGTCTAACCCTCACCCTAAGAGCCTGAGTCTAACCCTAACCCTAAGAGCCTGAGTCTAACCCTAAGCCTAAGAGCCTGAGTCTAACCCTCACCCTAAGAGCCTGAGTCTAACCCTAACCCTAAGAGCCTGAGTCTAACCCTAACCCTAAGAGCCTGAGTCTAACCCTAACGCTACGAGTCTAACCCTAACCCTAACCCTAACCCTAACAGTCTAACCCTAACCCTAACCCTAACCCTAACCCTAACCCTAAGAGCCTAACCCTAACCCTAACCCTAAGAGTCTAACCCTAACCCTAACCCTAACCCTAAGAGTCTAACCCTAACCCTGAGTCTAACCCTAACCCTAACCCTAACCTTAAGAGTCTAACCCTAACCCTAAGAGTCTAACCCTAACCCTAACTCTAACCCTAACAGTCTAACCCTAAACATAAGAGTTTAACCCTAAGAGTTTAACCCTAACCCTAACCCTAAACCTAACAGTCGAACCCTAACCCTAACCCTAACCCTAACCCTAAGAGTCTAACCCTAACCCTGAGTCTAACCCTAACCCTAACCCTAACCCTAAGAGCCTAACCCTAACCCTAAGAGTCTAACCCTAACCCTAACCCTAACAGTCTAACCCTAACCCTAAGAGTCTAACCCTAAGAGTCTAACCCTAACCCTAACTCTAACCCTAACAGTCTAACCCTAAACAAAAGAGTTTAACCGTAAGAGACTAACCCTAACCCTAACCCTAACCCTAACAGTCTAACCCTAACCCTAACCCTAAGAGTCTAACCCTAACCCTAACCCTAAGAGTCTAACCCTAACACTAAGAGTCTAACCTTAACCCTGACCCTAACCCTAAGAGTCTAACCCTAACCCTAACCCTAACCCTAAGAGTCTAACCCTAACACTACCCTAACCCTAAGAGTCTAACCCTAACCCTAAGAGTCTAACCCTAACCCTAACCCTAACCCTAAGAGTCTAACCCTAACCCTGAGTCTAACCCTAACCCTAACCCTAACCCTAACCCTAACCCTAACCCTAAGAGTCTAACCCTAACCCTAAGAGTCTAACCCTAACCCTAACCCTAACCCTAACACTCTAACCCTAAACATAAGAGTTTAACCCTAAGAGTCTAACCTTAACCCTAACCCTAAGAGTCTAACCCTAACCCTAACCCTAACCCTAACCCTAAGAGTCTAACCCTAACACTAAGAGTCTAACCTTAACCCTAACCCTAACCCTAAGAGTCTAACCCTAACCCTAACCCTAACCCTACCCTGACCCTAACCCTAAGAGTCTAACCCTAACCCTAACCCTAACCCTAACCCTAAGAGTCTAACCCTAACCCTACCCTAACCCTAAGAGTCTAACCCTAACCCTAAGAGTCTAACCCTAACCCTAAGAGTCTAACCCTAACCCTAACCCTAACCCTAAGAGTCTAACCCTAACCCTAAGAGTCTAACCCTAACCCTAACCCTAGCCCTAACCCTAACCCTAAGAGTCTAACCCTAACCCTAAGAGTCTAACCCTAAGAGTCTAACCCTAACCCTAACCCTAACAGTCTAAACTTAACCCTAACCCTAACCCCGGCTGAAGTACCCAAGTATATTTCGCTAGATGGCAGCAGCGCTCCACCAACAGAGCCGGCTGCAGTACCCAAATATATTTCGCTAGATGGCAGCAGCGCTCCACCAAAAGGGCGGCTGCAGTACCCAAATATATTTCGCTAGATGGCAGCAGCGCTCCACCAAAAGGGCGGCTGCAGTACCCAATTACATTTCGCTAGATGGCAGCAGCGCTCCACCAACAGGGCGGCTGCAGTACCCAAGTATATTTCGCTAGATGGCAGCAGCGCTCCACCAACCGGCCGGCTGAAGTACCCAATTATATTTCGCTAGATGGCAGCAGCGCTCCACCAACAGAGCCGGCTGCAGTACCCAAATATATTTCGCTAGATGGCAGCAGCGCTCCACCTAAAGGGGCCGCCTGCAGTACCCAAATATATTTCGCTAGATGGCAGCAGCGCTCCACCAACCGGTCGGCTGCAGTACCCAATTACATTTCGCTAGATGGCAGCAGCGCTCCACCAAAAGGGCGGCTGCAGTACCCAAATATATGTCGCTAGATGGCAGCAGCGCTCCACCAAAAGGGCGTCTGCAGTACCCAATTACATTTCGCTAGATGGCAGCAGCGCTCCACCAAGAGCGCCGGCTGCAGTACCCAAATATATTTCGCTAGATGGCAGCAGCGCTCCACCAACAGGGCCGGCTGCAGTACCCAAATATATTTCGCTAGATGGCAGCAGCGCTCCACCAACCGGGCGGCTGCAGTACCCAATTACATTTCGCTAGATGGCAGCAGCGCTCCACCAACAGCGCCGGCTGCAGTACCCAAGTATATTTCGCTAGATGGCAGCAGCGCTCCACCAACAGCGCCGGCTGCAGTACCCAAGTATATTTCGCTAGATGGCAGCAGCGCTCCACCAAACGGCCGGCTGCAGTACCCAATTACATTTCGCTAGATGGCAGCAGCGCTCCACCAAAAGGGCGGCTGCAGTACCCAAATATATTTCGCTAGATGGCAGCAGCGCTCCACCAAAAGGGCGGCTGCAGTACCCAAATGTATTTCGCTAGACGGCAGCAGCGCTCCACCAACAGCGCCGGCTGCAGTACCCAAGTATATTTCGCTAGATGGCAGCAGCGCTCCACCAACAGCGGCGGCTGCAGTACCCAAATATATAGTACTGAGTCTAACCCTAACCCTAAGAGCCTGAGTCTAACCCTAACTCTAAGAGCCTGAGTCTAACCCTAACCCTAAGAGCCTGAGTCTAACCCTCACCCTAAGAGCCTGAGTCTAACCCTAACCCGAAGAGCCTGAGTCTAACCCTAACCCGAAGAGCCTGAGTCTAACCCTAACCCGAAGAGCCTGAGTCTAACCCTCACCCTAAGAGCCTGAGTCTGACCCTAACCCTAAGAGCCTGAGTCAAACCCTAACCCTAAGAGCCTGAGTCTAACCCTCACCCTAAGAGCCTGAGTCTAACCCTAACCCGAAGAGCCTGAGTCTAACCCTCACCCTAAGAGCCTGAGTCTAACCCTCACCCTAAGAGCCTGAGTCTAACCCTAACCCTAAGAGCCTGAGTCTAACCCTCACCCTAAGAGCCTGAGTCTAACCCTAACCCGAAGAGCCTGAGTCTAACCCTAACCCTAAGAGCCTGAGTCTAACCCTAACCCTAAGAGCCTGAGTCTAACCCTCACCCTAAGAGCCTGAGTCTAACCCTAACCCTAAGAGCCTGAGTCTAACCCTAACCCTAAGAGCCTGAGTCTAACCCTCACCCTAAGAGCCTGAGTCTAACCCTAACCCTAAGAGCCTGAGTCTAACCCTAACCCGAAGAGCCTGAGTCTAACCCTAACCCGAAGAGCCTGAGTCTAACCCTCACCCTAAGAGCCTGAGTCTAACCCTAACCCTAAGAGCCTGAGTCTAACCCTCACCCTAAGAGCCTGAGTCTAACCCTAACCCTAAGAGCCTGAGTCTAAGCCTAACCCTAAGAGCCTGAGTCTAACCCTCACCCTAAGAGCCTGAGTCCAACCCTAACCCTAAGAGCCTGAGTCTAACCCTAACCCTAAGAGCCTGAGTCTAACCCTAACCCGAAGAGCCTGAGTCTAACCCTAACCCTAAGAGCCTGAGTCTAACCCTAACCCTAAGAGCCTGAGTCTAACCCTAACCCTAAGAGCCTGAGTCTAACCCTCACCCTAAGAGCCTGAGTCTAACCCGAACCCTAAGAGCCTGAGTCTAACCCTAACCCTAAGAGCCTGAGTCTAACCCTAAGCCTAAGAGCCTGAGTCTAACCCTCACCCTAAGAGCCTGAGTCTAACCCTAACCCTAAGAGCCTGAGTCTAACCCTAACCCTAAGAGCCTGAGTCTAACCCTAACGCTACGAGTCTAACCCTAACCCTAACCCTAACCCTAACAGTCTAACCCTAACCCTAACCCTAACCCTAACCCTAACCCTAAGAGCCTAACCCTAACCCTAACCCTAAGAGTCTAACCCTAACCCTAACCCTAAGAGTCTAACCCTAACCCTGAGTCTAACCCTAACCCTAACCCTAACCTTAAGAGTCTAACCCTAACCCTAAGAGTCTAACCCTAACCCTAACTCTAACCCTAACAGTCTAACCCTAAACATAAGAGTTTAACCCTAAGAGTTTAACCCTAACCCTAACCCTAAACCTAACAGTCGAACCCTAACCCTAACCCTAACCCTAAGAGTCTAACCCTAACCCTGAGTCTAACCCTAACCCTAACCCTAACCCTAACAGTCTAACCCTAACCCTAAGAGTCTAACCCTAACCCTAACCCTAACAGTCTAACCCTAACCCTAAGAGTCTAACCCTAAGAGTCTAACCCTAACCCTAACTCTAACCCTAACAGTCTAACCCTAAACAAAAGAGTTTAACCCTAAGAGTCTAACCCTAACCCTAACCCTAACCCTAACAGTCTAACCCTAACCCTAACCCTAAGAGTCTAACCCTAACCCTAACCCTAAGAGTCTAACCCTAACACTAAGAGTCTAACCTTAACCCTGACCCTAACCCTAAGAGTCTAACCCTAACCCTAACCCTAACCCTAAGAGTCTAACCCTAACACTACCCTAACCCTAAGAGTCTAACCCTAACCCTAAGAGTCTAACCCTAACCCTAACCCTAACCCTAAGAGTCTAACCCTAACCCTGAGTCTGACCCTAACCCTAACCCTAACCCTAACCCTAACCCTAACCCTAACCCTAAGAGTCTAACCCTAACCCTAAGAGTCTAACCCTAACCCTAACCCTAACCCTAACAGTCTAACCCTAAATATAAGAGTTTAACCCTAAGAGTCTAACCTTAACCCTAACCCTAAGAGTCTAACCCTAACCCTAACCCTAACCCTAACCCTAAGAGTCTAACCCTAACACTAAGAGTCTAACCTTAACCCTAACCCTAACCCTAAGAGTCTAACCCTAACCCTAACCCTAACCCTACCCTGACCCTAACCCTAAGAGTCTAACCCTAACCCTAACCCTAACCCTAACCCTAAGAGTCTAACCCTAACCCTACCCTAACCCTAAGAGTCTAACCCTAACCCTAAGAGTCTAACCCTAACCCTAACCCTAACCCTAAGAGTCTAACCCTAACCCTAAGAGTCTAACCCTAACCCTAACCCTAACCCTAACCCTAAGAGTCTAACCCTAACCCTAAGAGTCTAACCCTAAGAGTCTAACCCTAACCCTAACCCTAACAGTCTAACCTTAACCCTAACCCTAACCCCGGCTGAAGTACCCAAGTATATTTCGCTAGATGGCAGCAGCGCTCCACCAACAGAGCCGGCTGCAGTACCCAAATATATTTCGCTAGATGGCAGCAGCGCTCCACCAAAAGGGCGGCTGCAGTACCCAAATATATTTCGCTAGATGGCAGCAGCGCTCCACCAAAAGGGCGGCTGCAGTACCCAATTACATTTCGCTAGATGGCAGCAGCGCTCCACCAACAGGGCGGCTGCAGTACCCAAGTATATTTCGCTAGATGGCAGCAGCGCTCCACCAACCGGCCGGCTGAAGTACCCAATTATATTTCGCTAGATGGCAGCAGCGCTCCACCAACAGAGCCGGCTGCAGTACCCAAATATATTTCGCTAGATGGCAGCAGCGCTCCACCAAAAGGGGCCGCCTGCAGTACCCAAATATATTTCGCTAGATGGCAGCAGCGCTCCACCAACCGGTCGGCTGCAGTACCCAATTACATTTCGCTAGATGGCAGCAGCGCTCCACCAAAAGGGCGGCTGCAGTACCCAAATATATGTCGCTAGATGGCAGCAGCGCTCCACCAACAGGGCGTCTGCAGTACCCAATTACATTTCGCTAGATGGCAGCAGCGCTCCACCAAGAGCGCCGGCTGCAGTACCCAAATATATTTCGCTAGATGGCAGCAGCGCTCCACCAACAGGGCCGGCTGCAGTACCCAAATATATTTCGCTAGATGGCAGCAGCGCTCCACCAACCGGGCGGCTGCAGTACCCAATTACATTTCGCTAGATGGCAGCAGCGCTCCACCAACAGCGCCGGCTGCAGTACCCAAGTATATTTCGCTAGATGGCAGCAGCGCTCCACCAACAGCGCCGGCTGCAGTACCCAAGTATATTTCGCTAGATGGCAGCAGCGCTCCACCAACAGGGTGGCTGCAGTACTCAATTACATTTCGCTAGATGGCAGCAGCGCTCCACCAAAAGGGCGGCTGCAGTACCCAAATATATTTCGCTAGATGGCAGCAGAGCTCCACCAACAGGGACGGCTGCAATACCCAAGTATATTTGGCTAGATGGCAGCAGCGCTCCACCAAAAGGGCGGCTGCAGTACCCAAATGTATTTCGCTAGACGGCAGCAGCGCTCCACCAACAGGGCCGGCTGCAGTACCCAAATATATTTCGCTAGATGGCAGCAGCGCTCCACCAAACGGGCGGCTGCAGTACCCAAGTATATTTCGCTAGATGGCAGCAGCGCTCCACAAAAAGGGCCGGCTGCAGTACCCAAATATATAGTACTGAGTCTAACCCTCACCCTAAGAGCCTGAGTCTAACCCTCACCCTAAGAGCCTGAGTCTAACCCTCACCCTAAGAGCCTGAGTCTAACCCTAACCCTAAGAGCCTGAGTCTAACCCTAACCCTAAGAGCCTGAGTCTAACCCTAACCCGAAGAGCCTGAGTCCAACCCTAACCCTAAGAGCCTGAGTCTAACCCTAACCCGAAGAGCCTGAGTCTAACCCTAACCCTAAGAGCCTGAGTCTAACCCTAACCCTTTTGGTGGAGCGCTGCTGCTATCTAGCGAAATATACTAGGGTACTGCAGCCGGCGCTCTTGGTGGAACGCTGCTGCCATCTAGCGAAATATATTTGGGTACTGCAGACGACCTTTTGGTGGAGCGCTGCTGCCATCTAGCGAAATGTAATTGGGTACTGCAGCCGGCCCGGTTGGTGGAGCGCTGCTGCCATCTAGCGAAATATATTTGGGTAGTGCAGCCGGCCCTGTTGGTGGAGCGCTGCTGCCATCTAGCGAAATATATTTGGGTACTGCAGCCGGCCCGGTTGGTGGAGCGCTGTTGCCGTCTCGCGAAATATATTTGGGTACTGCAGCCGGCCCTTTTGGTGGAGCGCTGCTGCCATCTAGCGAAATGTAATTGGGTACTGCAGCCGGCCGTTTGGTGGAGCGCTGCTGCCATCTAGCGAAATATATTTGGGTACTGCAGCCGCCCTTTTGGTGGAGCGCTGCTGCCATCTAGCGAAATATATTTGGGTACTGCAGCCGCCCTTTTGGTGGAGCGCTGCTGCCATCTAGCGAAATGTAATTGGGTACTGCAGCCGGCCGTTTGGTGGAGCGCTGCTGCCATCTAGCGAAATATATTTGGGTACTGCAGCCGCCCTTTTGGTGGAGCGCTGCTGCCATCTAGAGAAATATATTTGGGTACTGCAGCCGGCGCTCTTGGTGGAGTGCTGCTGCCATCTAGCGAAATGTAATTGGGTACTGTAGTCGCCCGTTTGGTGGAGCGCTGCTGCCATCTAGCGAAATATATTTGGGTACTGCAGCCGGCTCTGTTGGTGGAGCGCTGCTGCCATCTAGCGAAATATACTTGGGTACTGCAGCCGGCCCCGTTGGTGGAGCACTGCTGCCATCTAGCGAAATATACTTGGGTACTGCAGCCGCCCGTTTGGTGGAGCGCTGCTGCCATCTAGCGAAATATATTTGGGTACTGCAGCCGGCCCTGTTGGTGGAGCGCTGCTGCCATCTAGCGAAATGTAATTGGGTACTGCAG
The DNA here is from genome assembly GCF_963210335.1 of Falco punctatus. Taxonomy (NCBI): domain Eukaryota; kingdom Metazoa; phylum Chordata; class Aves; order Falconiformes; family Falconidae; genus Falco; species Falco punctatus. Next base: position 343,489 of record NW_027660307.1, on the reverse strand, counting down.
CCGCCCGGATGGTGGAGCGCTGCTGCCATCTAGCGAAATATACTTGGGTACTGCAGCCGCCCGGTTGGTGGAGCGCTGCTGCCATCTAGCGAAATATACTTGGGTACTGCAGCCGGCGCTGTTGGTGGAGCGCTGCTGCCATCTAGCGAAATATATTTGGGTACTGCAGCCGCCCTTTTGGTGGAGCGCTGCTGCCATCTAGCGAAATGTAATTGGGTACTGCAGCCGACTGGTTGGTTGAGCGCTGCTGCCATCTAGCGAAATATAATTGGGTACTGCAGCCGGCTCTGTTGGTGGAGCGCTGCTGCCATCTAGCGAAATATATTTGGGTACTGCAGCCGGCCCTTTTGGTGGAGCGCTGCTGCCATCTAGCGAAATGTAATTGGGTACTGCAGCCGGCCCTTTTGGTGGAGCGCTGCTGCCATCTAGCGAAATATACTTGGGTACTGCAGCCGCCCGGTTGGTGGAGCGCTGCTGCCATCTAGCGAAATATACTTGGGTACTGCAGCCGGCGCTGTTGGTGGAGCGCTGCTGCCATCTAGCGAAATATATTTGGGTACTGCAGCCGGCTCTGTTGGTGGAGCGCTGCTGCCATCTAGCGAAATGTAATTGGGTACTGCAGCCGCCCTTTTGGTGGAGCGCTGCTGCCATCTAGCGAAATATAATTGGGTACTGCAGCCGGCTCTGTTGGTGGAGCGCTGCTGGCATCTAGCGAAATATATTTGGGTACTGCAGCCGCCCTTTTGGTGGAGCGCTGCTGCCATCTAGCGAAATGTAATTGGGTACTGCAGCCGCCCTTTTGGTGGAGGCTGCTGCCATCTAGCGAAATATACTTGGGTACTGCAGCCGCCCCGTTGGTGGAGCGCTGCTGCCATCTAGCGAAATATATTTGGGTACTGCAGCCGGCGCTCTTGGTGGAGCGCTGCTGCCATCTAGCGAAATATACTTGGGTACTGCAGCCGCCCGGTTGGTGGAGCGCTGCTGCCATCTAGCGAAACCTAAGAGCCTGAGTCTAACCCTCACCCTAAGAGCCTGAGTCTAACCCTAACCCTAAGAGCCTGAGTCTAACCCTAACCCTAAGAGCCTGAGTCTAACCCTCACCCTAAGAGCCTGAGTCTAACCCTAACCCGAAGAGCCTGAGTCTAACCCTCACCCTAAGAGCCTGAGTCTAACCCTAACCCTAAGAGCCTGAGTCTAACCCTAACCCGAAGAGCCTGAGTCTAACCCTAACCCGAAGAGCCTGAGTCTAACCCTAACCCTAAGAGCCTGAGTCTAACCCTAACCCTTAAAGCCTGAGTCTAACCCTAACCCTAAGAGCCTGAGTCTAACCCTCACCCTAAGAGCCTGAGTCTAACCCTCACCCTAAGAGCCTGAGTCTAACCCTAACCCTAAGAGCCTGAGTCTAACCCTCACCCTAAGAGCCTGAGTCTAACCCTCACCCTAAGAGCCTGAGTCTAACCCTAACCCTAAGAGCCTGAGTCTAACCCTAACCCTAAGAGCCTGAGTCTAACCCTCACCCTAAGAGCCTGAGTCTAACCCTAACCCTAAGAGCCTGAGTCTAACCCTCACGCTAAGAGCCTGAGTCTAACCCTAACCCTAAGAGCCTGAGTCTAACCCTAACCCTAAGAGCCTGAGCCTAACCCTAACCCGAAGAGCCTGAGTCTAACCCTAACCCTAAGAGCCTGAGTCTAACCCTAACCCTAAGAGCCTGAGTCTAACCCTAACCCTACGAGTCTAATCCTAACCCTAACCCTAACCCTAATAGTCTAACCCTAACCCTAACCCTAACCCTTATCCTAAGAGTCTAACCCTAACCCTTTACCATAACCCTAAGAGTCTAACCCTAACCCTAACCCTAACCCTAAGAGTCTAACCCTAACCCTGAGTCTAACCCTAACCCTAACCCTAAGAGTCTAACCCTAACCCTAAGAGTCTAACCCTAACCCTAACCCTAACCCTAACACTTCTAACCCTCACCCTAAGAGTCTAACCCTAAGAGTCTAACCCTAACCCTAAGAGTCTAACCCTAACCCTAACCCTAACCCTAACAGTCTAACCCTAACCCTAAGAGTCTAACCCTAAGAGTCTAACCCTAACCCTAACTCTAACCCTAACAGTCTAACCCTAAACATAAGAGTTTAACCCTAAGAGTCTAACCCTAACCCTAACCCTAACCCTAACAGTCTAACCCTAACCCTAACCCTAAGAGTCTAACCCTAACCCTAACCCTAAGAGTCTAACCCTAACTCTAACCCTAACCCTAACCCTAACAGTCTAACCCTAACCCTAACCCTAACCCTAACCCTGACCCTAACCCTAAGAGTCTAACCCTAACCCTAACCCTAACCCTAACCCTAAGAGTCTAACCCTAACCCTACCCTAACCCTAAGAGTCTAACCCTAACCCTAAGAGTCTAACCCTAACCCTAAGAGTCTAACCCTAACCCTGAGTCTAACCCTAACCCTAACCCTAACCCTAACCCTAACCCTAACCCTAAGAGTCTAACCCTAACCCTAAGAGTCTAACCCTAACCCTAACCCTAACAGTCTAACCCTAACCCTAAGAGTCTAACCCTAACCCTAACTCTAACCCTAACAGTCTAACCCTAAACATAAGAGTTTAACCCTAAGAGTCTAACCCTAACCCTAAGAGTCTAACCCTAACCCTAACCCTAACCCTAAGAGTCTAACCCTAACCCTAAGAGTCTAACCCTAACCCTAACTCTAACCCTAACAGTCTAACCCTAAACATAAGAGTTTAACCCTAAGAGTCTAACCCTAACCCTAACCCTAACCCTAAGAGTCTAACCCTAACCCTAACCCTAAGAGTCTAACCCTAACCCTAACCCTAACCCTAAGAGTCTAACCCTAACACTAAGAGTCTAACCTTAACCCTAACCCTAACCCTAAGAGTCTAACCCTAACCCTAACCCTAACCCTAACCCTGACCCTAACCCTAAGAGTCTAACCCTAACTCTAACCCTAAACCTAAGAGTCTAACCCTAACCCTACCCTAACCCTAAGAGTCTAACCCTAACCCTAAGAGTCTAACCCTAACCCTAACCCTAAGAGTCTAACCCTAACCCTAAGAGTCTAACCCTAACCCTAACCCTAACCCTAACCCTAAGAGTCTAACCCTAACCCTAAGAGTCTAACCCTAAGAGTCTAACCCTAACCCTAACCCTAACAGTCTAACCTTAACCCTAACCCTAACCCCGGCTGAAGTACCCAAGTATATTTCGCTAGATGGCAGCAGCGCTCCACCAACAGAGCCGGCTGCAGTACCCAAATATATTTCGCTAGATGGCAGCAGCGCTCCACCAAAAGGGCGGCTGCAGTACCCAAATATATTTCGCTAGATGGCAGCAGCGCTCCACCAAAAGGGCGGCTGCAGTACCCAATTACATTTCGCTAGATGGCAGCAGCGCTCCACCAACCGGGCGGCTAAAGTACCCAATTATATTTCGCTAGATGGCAGCAGTGCTCCACCAACCGGCCGGCTGAAGTACCCAAGTATATTTCGCTAGATGGCAGCAGCGCTCCACCAACAGAGCCGGCTGCAGTACCCAAATATATTTCGCTAGATGGCAGCAGCGCTCCACCAAAAGGGGCCGCCTGCAGTACCCAAATATATTTCGCTAGATGGCAGCAGCGCTCCACCAACCGGTCGGCTGCAGTACCCAAGTATATTTCGCTAGATGGCAGCAGCGCTCCACCAAAAGGGCGGCTGCAGTACCCAAGTATATTTCGCTAGATGGCAGCAGCGCTCCACCAACCGGGCCGCCTGCAGTACCCAAGTATATGTCGCTAGATGGCAGCAGCGCTCCACCAACAGCGCCGGCTGCAGTACCCAATTACATTTCGCTAGATGGCAGCAGCGCTCCACCAAAAGGGCGGCTGCAGTACCCAATTACATTTCGCTAGATGGCAGCAGCGCTCCACAAAAAGGGCCGGCTGCAGTACCCAAATATATTTCTCTAGATGGCAGCAGCGCTCCACCAACGGGGCCGGTTGCAGTACCCAAGTATATTTCGCTAGATGGCAGCAGCGCTCCACCAAAAGGGCGGCTGCAGTACCCAAATATATTTCGCTAGATGGCAGCAGCGCTCCACCAGAAGGACGGCTGCAGTACCCAACTACATTTCGCTAGATGGCAGCAGCGCTCCACCAGCAGCGCCGGCTGCAGTACCCAAGTATATTTCGCTAGATGGCAGCAGCGCTCCACCAACCGGGCGGCCGCAGTACCCAAATATATTTCGCTAGATGGCAGCAGCGCTCCACCAACAGCGCCGCCTGCAGTACCCAAGTATATGTCGCTAGATGGCAGCAGCGCTCCACCAAAAGGGCGGCTGCAGTACCCAAGTATATTTCGCTAGATGGCAGCAGCGCTCCACCAAAAGGGCGGCTGCAGTACCCAATTACATTTCGCTAGATGGCAGCAGCGCTCCACCAACAGCGCCGGCTGCAGTACCCAAGTATATTTCGCTAGATGGCAGCAGCGCTCCACCAAAAGGGCGGCTGCAGTACCCAATTACATTTCGCTAGATGGCAGCAGCGCTCCACCAACAGGGCCGGCTGCAGTACCCAAATATATTTCGCTAGATGGCAGCAGCGCTCCACCAACCGGTCGGCTGCAGTACCCAATTACATTTCGCTAGATGGCAGCAGCGCTCCACCAACAGCGCCGGCTGCAGTACCCAAGTATATTTCGCTAGATGGCAGCAGAGCTCCACCAACAGGGACGGCTGCAATACCCAAGTATATTTGGCTAGATGGCAGCAGCGCTCCACCAAAAGGGCGGCTGCAGTACCCAAATGTATTTCGCTAGACGGCAGCAGCGCTCCACCAACAGGGCCGGCTGCAGTACCCAAATATATTTCGCTAGATGGCAGCAGCGCTCCACCAACAGCGCCGGCTGCAGTACCCAAGTATATTTCGCTAGATGGCAGCAGCGCTCCACCAACAGCGGCGGCTGCAGTACCCAAATATATAGTACTGAGTCTAACCCTAAACCCTAAGAGCCTGAGTCTAACCCTAACCCTAAGAGCCTGAGTCTAACCCTCACCCTAAGAGCCTGAGTCTAACCCTAACCCTAAGAGCCTGAGTCTAACCCTAACCCTAAGAGCCTGAGTCTAACCCTAACCCTAAGAGCCTGAGTCTAACCCTAACCCTAAGAGCCTGAGTCTAACCCTAACCCTACGAGTCTAATCCTAACCCTAACCCTAACCCTAATAGTCTAACCCTAACCCTAACCCTAACCCTTATCCTAAGAGTCTAACCCTAACCCTTTACCATAACCCTAAGAGTCTAACCCTAACCCTAACCCTAACCCTAAGAGTCTAACCCTAACCCTGAGTCTAACCCTAACCCTAACCCTAAGAGTCTAACCCTAACCCTAAGAGTCTAACCCTAACCCTAACCCTAACCCTAACACTTCTAACCCTCACCCTAAGAGTCTAACCCTAAGAGTCTAACCCTAACCCTAAGAGTCTAACCCTAACCCTAACCCTAACCCTAACAGTCTAACCCTAACCCTAAGAGTCTAACCCTAAGAGTCTAACCCTAACCCTAACTCTAACCCTAACAGTCTAACCCTAAACATAAGAGTTTAACCCTAAGAGTCTAACCCTAACCCTAACCCTAACCCTAACAGTCTAACCCTAACCCTAACCCTAAGAGTCTAACCCTAACCCTAACCCTAAGAGTCTAACCCTAACTCTAACCCTAACCCTAACCCTAACAGTCTAACCCTAACCCTAACCCTAACCCTAACCCTGACCCTAACCCTAAGAGTCTAACCCTAACCCTAACCCTAACCCTAACCCTAAGAGTCTAACCCTAACCCTACCCTAACCCTAAGAGTCTAACCCTAACCCTAAGAGTCTAACCCTAACCCTAAGAGTCTAACCCTAACCCTGAGTCTAACCCTAACCCTAACCCTAACCCTAACCCTAACCCTAACCCTAAGAGTCTAACCCTAACCCTAAGAGTCTAACCCTAACCCTAACCCTAACAGTCTAACCCTAACCCTAAGAGTCTAACCCTAACCCTAACTCTAACCCTAACAGTCTAACCCTAAACATAAGAGTTTAACCCTAAGAGTCTAACCCTAACCCTAAGAGTCTAACCCTAACCCTAACCCTAACCCTAAGAGTCTAACCCTAACCCTAAGAGTCTAACCCTAACCCTAACTCTAACCCTAACAGTCTAACCCTAAACATAAGAGTTTAACCCTAAGAGTCTAACCCTAACCCTAAGAGTCTAACCCTAACCCTAACCCTAAGAGTCTAACCCTAACCCTAACCCTAACCCTAAGAGTCTAACCCTAACACTAAGAGTCTAACCTTAACCCTAACCCTAACCCTAAGAGTCTAACCCTAACCCTAACCCTAACCCTAACCCTGACCCTAACCCTAAGAGTCTAACCCTAACTCTAACCCTAAACCTAAGAGTCTAACCCTAACCCTACCCTAACCCTAAGAGTCTAACCCTAACCCTAAGAGTCTAACCCTAACCCTAACCCTAACCCTAAGAGTCTAACCCTAACCCTAAGAGTCTAACCCTAACCCTAACCCTAACCCTAACCCTAAGAGTCTAACCCTAACCCTAAGAGTCTAACCCTAAGAGTCTAACCCTAACCCTAACCCTAACAGTCTAACCTTAACCCTAACCCTAACCCCGGCTGAAGTACCCAAGTATATTTCGCTAGATGGCAGCAGCGCTCCACCAACAGAGCCGGCTGCAGTACCCAAATATATTTCGCTAGATGGCAGCAGCGCTCCACCAAAAGGGCGGCTGCAGTACCCAAATATATTTCGCTAGATGGCAGCAGCGCTCCACCAAAAGGGCGGCTGCAGTACCCAATTACATTTCGCTAGATGGCAGCAGCGCTCCACCAACCGGGCGGCTGAAGTACCCAATTATATTTCGCTAGATGGCAGCAGTGCTCCACCAACCGGCCGGCTGAAGTACCCAAGTATATTTCGCTAGATGGCAGCAGCGCTCCACCAACAGAGCCGGCTGCAGTACCCAAATATATTTCGCTAGATGGCAGCAGCGCTCCACCAACCGGTCGGCTGCAGTACCCAAGTATATTTCGCTAGATGGCAGCAGCGCTCCACCAAAAGGGCGGCTGCAGTACCCAAGTATATTTCGCTAGATGGCAGCAGCGCTCCACCAACCGGGCCGCCTGCAGTACCCAAGTATATGTCGCTAGATGGCAGCAGCGCTCCACCAACAGCGCCGGCTGCAGTACCCAATTACATTTCGCTAGATGGCAGCAGCGCTCCACCAAAAGGGCGGCTGCAGTACCCAATTACATTTCGCTAGATGGCAGCAGCGCTCCACAAAAAGGGCCGGCTGCAGTACCCAAATATATTTCTCTAGATGGCAGCAGCGCTCCACCAACGGGGCCGGTTGCAGTACCCAAGTATATTTCGCTAGATGGCAGCAGCGCTCCACCAAAAGGGCGGCTGCAGTACCCAAATATATTTCGCTAGATGGCAGCAGCGCTCCACCAGAAGGACGGCTGCAGTACCCAACTACATTTCGCTAGATGGCAGCAGCGCTCCACCAGCAGCGCCGGCTGCAGTACCCAAGTATATTTCGCTAGATGGCAGCAGCGCTCCACCAACCGGGCGGCCGCAGTACCCAAATATATTTCGCTAGATGGCAGCAGCGCTCCACCAACAGCGCCGCCTGCAGTACCCAAGTATATGTCGCTAGATGGCAGCAGCGCTCCACCAAAAGGGCGGCTGCAGTACCCAAGTATATTTCGCTAGATGGCAGCAGCGCTCCACCAAAAGGGCGGCTGCAGTACCCAATTACATTTCGCTAGATGGCAGCAGCGCTCCACCAACAGCGCCGGCTGCAGTACCCAAGTATATTTCGCTAGATGGCAGCAGCGCTCCACCAAAAGGGCGGCTGCAGTACCCAATTACATTTCGCTAGATGGCAGCAGCGCTCCACCAACAGGGCCGGCTGCAGTACCCAAATATATTTCGCTAGATGGCAGCAGCGCTCCACCAACCGGGCGGCTGCAGTACCCAATTACATTTCGCTAGATGGCAGCAGCGCTCCACCAACAGCGCCGGCTGCAGTACCCAAGTATATTTCGCTAGATGGCAGCAGAGCTCCACCAACAGGGACGGCTGCAATACCCAAGTATATTTGGCTAGATGGCAGCAGCGCTCCACCAAAAGGGCGGCTGCAGTACCCAAATGTATTTCGCTAGACGGCAGCAGCGCTCCACCAACAGGGCCGGCTGCAGTACCCAAATATATTTCGCTAGATGGCAGCAGCGCTCCACCAACAGCGCCGGCTGCAGTACCCAAGTATATTTCGCTAGATGGCAGCAGCGCTCCACCAACAGCGGCGGCTGCAGTACCCAAATATATAGTACTGAGTCTAACCCTAAACCCTAAGAGCCTGAGTCTAACCCTAACCCTAAGAGCCTGAGTCTAACCCTCACCCTAAGAGCCTGAGTCTAACCCTAACCCTAAGAGCCTGAGTCTAACCCTAACCCTAAGAGCCTGAGTCTAACCCTCACCCTAAGAGCCTGAGTCTAACTCGAACCCTAAGAGCCTGAGTCTAACCCTCACCCTAAGAGCCTGAGTCTAACCCTAACCCTAAGAGCCTGAGTCTAACCCTCACCCTAAGAGCCTGAGTCTAACCCTAACCCTAAGAGCCTGAGTCTAACCCTAACCCTAAGAGCCTGAGTCTAACCCTAACCCTAAGAGCCTGAATCTAACCCTAACCCTAAGAGCCTGAGTCTAACCCTAACCCTAAGAGCCTGAGTCTAACCCTAACCCGAAGAGCCTGAGTCCAACCCTAACCCTAAGAGCCTGAGTCTAACCCTAACCCTAAGAGCCTGAGTCTAACCCTAACCCTTTTGGTGGAGCGCTGCTGCTATCTAGCGAAATATACTAGGGTACTGCAGCCGGCGCTGTTGGTGGAACGCTGCTGCCATCTAGCGAAATATATTTGGGTACTGCAGACGACCTTTTGGTGGAACGCTGCTGCCATCTAGCGAAATGTAATTGGGTACTGCAGCCGGCCCGGTTGGTGGAGCGCTGCTGCCATCTAGCGAAATATATTTGGGTAGTGCAGCCGGCCCTTTTGGTGGAGCGCTGCTGCCATCTAGCGAAATATATTTGGGTACTGCAGCCGGCCCGGTTGGTGGAGCGCTGTTGCCGTCTCGCGAAATATATTTGGGTACTGCAGCCGGCCCTTTTGGTGGAGCGCTGCTGCCATATAGCGAAATGTAATTGGGTACTGCGGCCGGCCGTTTGGTGGAGCGCTGCTGCCATCTAGCGAAATATATTTGGGTACTGCAGCCGCCCTTTTGGTGGAGCGCTGCTGCCATCTAGCGAAATATATTTGGGTACTGCAGCCGCCCTTTTGGTGGAGCGCTGCTGCCATCTAGCGAAATGTAATTGGGTACTGCAGCCGCCACGTTGGTGGAGCGCTGCTGCCATCTAGCGAAATGTATTTGGGTACTGCAGCCGCCCTTTTGGTGGAGCGCTGCTGCCATCTAGCGAAATATATTTGGGTACTGCAGCCGGCCCTGTTGGTGGAGCGCTGCTGCCATCTATCGAAATGTAATTGGGTACTGCAGCCGCCCTTTTGGTGGAGCGCTGCTGCCGTCTAGCGAAATATACTTGGGTACTGCAGCCGCCCCGTTGGTGGAGCGCTGCTGCCATCTAGCGAAATGTAATTGGGTACTGCAGCCGCCCTTTTGGTGGAGCGCTGCTGCCATCTAGCGAAATATACTTGGGTACTGCAGCCGGCCCCGTTGGTGGAGCGCTGCTGCCATCTAGCGAAATATACTTGGGTACTGCAGCCGGCGCTGCTGGTGGAGCGCTGCTGCCATCTAGCGAAATATACTTGGGTACTGCAGCCGCCCTTTTGGTGGAGCGCTGCTGCCATCTAGCGAAACCTAAGAGCCTGAGTCTAACCCTAACCCGAAGAGCCTGAGTCTAACCCTAACCCTAAGAGCCTGAGTCTAACCCTAACCCTAAAAGCCTGAGTCTAACCCTAACCCGAAGAGCCTGAGTCTAACCCTCACCCTAAGAGCCTGAGTCTAACCCTCACCCTAAGAGCCTGAGTCTAACCCTCACCCTAAGAGCCTGAGTCTAACCCTCACCCGAAGAGCCTGAGTCTAACCCTAACCCTAAGAGCCTGAGTCTAACCCTAACCCTAAGAGCCTGAGTCTAACCCTAACCCTAAGAGCCTGAGTCTAACCCTAACCCTAAGAGCCTGAGTCTAACCCTAACCCTAAGAGCCTGAGTCTAACCCTAACCCGAAGAGCCTGAGTCTAACCCTAACCCTAAGAGCCTGAGTCTAACCCTCACCCGAAGAGCCTGAGTCTAACCCTAACCCTAAGAGCCTGAGCCTAACCCTAACCCGAAGAGCCTGAGTCTAACCCTAACCCTAAGAGCCTGAGTCTAACCCTAACCCTAAGAGCCTGAGTCTAACCCTAACCCTACGAGTCTAATCCTAACCCTAACCCTAACCCTAATAGTCTAACCCTAACCCTAACCCTAACCCTAATCCTAAGAGTCTAACCCTAACCCTAACGATAACACTAAGAGTCTAACCCTAACCCTAACCCTAACCCTAGGAGTCTAACCCTAACCCTGAGTCTAACCCTAACCCTAACCCTAACCCTAACCCTAAGAGTCTAACCCTAACCCTAAGAGTCTAACCCTAACCCTAACCCTAACCCTAACACTTCTAACCCTCACCCTAAGAGTCTAACCCTAAGAGTCTAACCCTAACCCTAAGAGTCTAACCCTAACCCTAACCCTAACCCTAACAGTCTAACCCTAACCCTAAGAGTCTAACCCTAAGAGTCTAACCCTAACCCTAACTCTAACCCTAACAGTCTAACCCTAAACATAAGAGTTTAACCCTAAGAGTCTAACCCTAACCCTAACCCTAACCCTAACAGTCTAACCCTAACCCTAACCCTAAGAGTCTAACCCTAACCCTAACCCTAAGAGTCTAACCCTAACCCTAAGAGTCTAACCCTAACTCTAACCCTAACCATAACCCTAACAGTCTAACCCTAACCCTAACCCTAACCCTAACCCTGACCCTAACCCTAAGAGTCTAACCCTAACCCTAACCCTAACCCTAACCCTAAGAGTCTAACCCTAACCCTACCCTAACCCTAAGAGTCTAACCCTAACCCTAAGAGTCTAACCCTAACCCTAACCCTAAGAGTCTAACCCTAACCCTGAGTCTAACCCTAACCCTAACCCTAACCCTAAGAGTCTAACCCTAACCCTAAGAGTCTAACCCTAACCCTAACCCTAACAGTCTAACCCTAACCCTAAGAGTCTAACCCTAACCCTAACTCTAACCCTAACAGTCTAACCTTAAACATAAGAGTTTAACCCTAAGAGTCTAACCCTAACCCTAAGAGTCTAACCCTAACCCTAACCCTAACCCTAACAGTCTAACCCTAACCCTAAGAGTCTAACCCTAACCCTAACTCTAACCCTAACAGTCTAACCCTAAACATAAGAGTTTAACCCTAAGAGTCTAACCCTAACCCTAACCCTAACCCTAAGAGTCTAACCCTAACCCTAACCCTAAGAGTCTAACCCTAACCCTAACCCTAACCCTAAGAGTCTAACCCTAACACTAAGAGTCTAACCTTAACCCTAACCCTAACCCTAAGAGTCTAACCCTAACCCTAACCCTAACCCTAACCCTGACCCTAACCCTAAGAGTCTAACCCTAACTCTAACCCTAACCCTAAGAGTCTAACCCTGACCCTACCCTAACCCTAAGAGTCTAAACCTAACCCTAAGAGTCTAACCCTAACCCTAACCCTAACCCTAAGAGTCTAACCCTAACCCTAAGAGTCTAACCCTAACCCTAACCCTAACCCTAACCCTAAGAGTCTAACCCAAACCCTAAGAGTCTAACCCTAAGAGTCTAACCCTAACCCTAACCCTAACAGTCTAACCTTAACCCTAACCCTAACCCCGGCTGAAGTACCCAAGTATATTTCGCTAGATGGCAGCAGCGCTCCACCAACAGAGCCGGCTGCAGTACCCAAATATATTTCGCTAGATGGCAGCAGCGCTCCACCAACAGCGCCGGCTGCAGTACCCATATATATTTCGCTAGATGGCAGCAGCGCTCCACCAACAGGGCGGCTGCAGTACCCAATTACATTTCGCTAGATGGCAGCAGCGCTCCACCAACCGGGCGGCTGCAGTACCCAAGTATATGTCGCTAGATGGCAGCAGCGCTCCACCAACAGGCCGGCTGAAGTACCCAAGTATATTTCGCTAGATGGCAGCAGCGCTCCACCAACAGAGCCGGCTGCAGTACCCAAATATATTTCGCTAGATGGCAGCAGCGCTCCACCAACAGCGCCGGCTGCAGTACCCAAGTATATTTCGCTAGATGGCAGCAGCGCTCCACCAAAAGGGCGGCTGCAGTACCCAATTATATTTCGCTAGATGGCAGCAGCGCTACACCAACCGGCCGGCTGAAGTACCCAATTATATTTCGCTAGATGGCAGCAGTGCTCCACCAACAGAGCCGGCTGCAGTACCCAAATATATTTCGCTAGATGGCAGCAGCGCTCCACCAAAAGGGGCCGCCTGCAGTACCCAAATATATTTCGCTAGATGGCAGCAGCGCTCCACCAACCGGTCGGCTGCAGTACCCAATTACATTTCGCTAGATGGCAGCAGCGCTCCACCAAAAGGGCGGCTGCAGTACCCAAATATATGTCGCTAGATGGCAGCAGCGCTCCACCAACAGGGCGGCTGCAGTACCCAATTACATTTCGCTAGATGGCAGCAGCGCTCCACCAAGAGCGCCGGCTGCAGTACCCAAATATATTTCGCTAGATGGCAGCAGCGCTCCACCAACAGGGCCGGCTGCAGTACCCAAATATATTTCGCTAGATGGCAGCAGCGCTCCACCAACCGGGCGGCTGCAGTACCCAATTACATTTCGCTAGATGGCAGCAGCGCTCCACCAACAGCGCCGGCTGCAGTACCCAAGTATATTTCGCTAGATGGCAGCAGCGCTCCACCAACAGCGCCGGCTGCAGTACCCAAGTATATTTCGCTAGATGGCAGCAGCGCTCCACCAACAGCGCCGGCTGCAGTACCCAAGTATATTTCGCTAGATGGCAGCAGCGCTCCACCAAAAGGGCGGCTGCAGTACCCAAATATATTTCGCTAGATGGCAGCAGAGCTCCACCAACAGGGACGGCTGCAATACCCAAGTATATTTGGCTAGATGGCAGCAGCGCTCCACCAAAAGGGCGGCTGCAGTACCCAAATGTATTTCGCTAGACGGCAGCAGCGCTCCACCAACAGGGCCGGCTGCAGTACCCAAATATATTTCGCTAGATGGCAGCAGCGCTCCACCAAACGGGCGGCTGCAGTACCCAAGTATATTTCGCTAGATGGCAGCAGCGCTCCACAAAAAGGGCCGGCTGCAGTACCCAAATATATAGTACTGAGTCTAACCCTCACCCTAAGAGCCTGAGTCTAACCCTCACCCTAAGAGCCTGAGTCTAACCCTAACCCGAAGAGCCTGAGTCTAACCCTAACCCGAAGAGCCTGAGTCTAACCCTCACCCTAAGAGCCTGAGTCTAACCCTAACCCGAAGAGCCTGAGTCTAACCCTAACCCTAAGAGCCTGAGTCTAACCCTAACCCTAAGAGCCTGAGTCTAACCCTCACCCTAAGAGCCTGAGTCTAACCCTAACCCGAAGAGCCTGAGTCTAACCCTAACCCTAAGAGCCTGAACCTAACCCTAACCCTAAGAGCCTGAGTCTAACCCTAACCCTAAGAGCCTGAGTCTAACCCTCACGCTAAGAGCCTGAGTCTAACCCTAACCCTAAGAGCCTGAGTCTAACCCTAACCCGAAGAGCCTGAGTCTAACCCTAACTCGAAGAGCCTAAGTCTAACCCTAACCCTAAGAGCCTGAGTCTAACCCTAACCCTAAGAACCTGAGTCTAACCCTAACCCTAAGAGCCTGAGTCTAACCCTAACCCTAAGAGCCTGAGTCTAACCCTCACCCTAAGAGCCTGAGTCTAACCCGAACCCTAAGAGCCTGAGTCTAACCCTAAGCCTAAGAGCCTGAGTCTAACCCTAACCCTAAGAGCCTGAGTCTAACCCTCACCCTAAGAGCCTGAGTCTAACCCTCACCCTAAGAGCCTGAGTCTAACCCTAACCCGAAGAGCCTGAGTCTAACCCTAACCCTAAGAGCCTGAGTCTAACCCTCACCCTAAGAGCCTGAGTCTAACCCTCACCCTAAGAGCCTGAGTCTAACCCTAACCCTAAGAGCCTGAGTCTAACCCTAACACTAAGAGCCTGAGTCTAACCCTAACCCTTTTGGTGGAGCGCTGCTGCTATCTAGCGAAATATATTTGGGTACTGCAGCCGCCCTTTTGGTGGAGCGCTGCTGCCATCTAGCGAAATGTAATTGGGTACTGCAGCCGCCCGGTTGGTGGAGCGCTGCTGCCATCTAGCGAAATATATTTGGGTAGTGCAGCCGGCGCTGTTGGTGGAGCGCTGCTGCCATCTAGCGAAATATATTTGGGTACTGCAGCCGGCCCTGTTGGTGGAGCGCTGCTGCCGTCTCGCGAAATATATTTGGGTACTGCAGCCGGCGCTTTTGGTGGAGCGCTGCTGCCATCTAGCGAAATGTAATTGGGTACTGCAGCCGCCCGGTTGGTGGAGCGCTGCTGCCATCTAGCGAAATATATTTGGGTACTGCAGCCGGCCCTGTTGGTGGAGCGCTGCTGCCATCTAGCGAAATATACTTGGGTACTGCAGCCGGCGCTGTTGGTGGAGCACTGCTGCCATCTAGCGAAATATACTTGGGTACTGCAGCCGCCCGGTTGGTGGAGCGCTGCTGCCATCTAGCGAAACCTAAGAGCCTGAGTCTAACCCTCACCCTAAGAGCCTGAGTCTAACCCTAACCCCTAAGAGCCTGAGTCTAACCCTAACCCTAAGAGCCTGAGTCTAACCCTCACCCTAAGAGCCTGAGTCTAACCCTAACCCGAAGAGCCTGAGTCTAACCCTCACCCTAAGAGCCTGAGTCTAACCCTAACCCTAAGAGCCTGAGTCTAACCCTAACCCTAAAAGCCTGAGTCTAACCCTAACCCTAAGAGTCTGAGTCTAACCCTCACCCTAAGAGCCTGAGTCTAACCCTCACCCTAAGAGCCTGAGTCTAACCCTAACCCTAAGAGCCTGAGTCTAACCCTCACCCGAAGAGCCTGAGTCTAACCCTAACCCTAAGAGCCTGAGTCTAACCCTAACCCTAAGAGCCTGAGTCTAACCCTAACCCTAAGAGCCTGAGTCTAACCCTAACCCTAAGAGCCTGAGTCTAACCCTAACCCTAAGAGCCTGAGTCTAACCCTAACCCGAAGAGCCTGAGTCTAACCCTAACCCTAAGAGCCTGAGTCTAACCCTCACGCTAAGAGCCTGAGTCTAACCCTAACCCTAAGAGCCTGAGTCTAACCCTAACCCTAAGAGCCTGAGTCTAACCCTAACCCGAAGAGCCTGAGTCTAACCCTCACCCTAAGAGCCTGAGTCTAACCCTAACCCTAAGAGCCTGAGTCTAACCCTCACCCTAAGAGCCTGAGTCTAACCCTAACCCTAAGAGCCTGAGTCTAACCCTAACCCTACGAGTCTAATCCTAACCCTAACCCTAGCCCTAATAGTCTAACCCTAACCCTAACCCTAACCCTAATCCTAAGAGTCTAACCCTAACCCTAACCATAACCCTAAGAGTCTAACCCTAACCCTAACCCTAACCCTAAGAGTCTAACCCTAACCCTGAGTCTAACCCTAACCCTAACCCTAACCCTAAGAGTCTAACCCTAACCCTAAGAGTCTAACCCTAACCCTAACCCTAACCCTAACACTTCTAACCCTCACCCTAAGAGTCTAACCCTAAGAGTCTAACCCTAACCCTAAGAGTCTAACCCTAACCCTAACCCTAACCCTAACAGTCTAACCCTAACCCTAAGAGTCTAACCCTAAGAGTCTAACCCTAACCCTAACTCTAACCCTAACAGTCTAACCCTAAACATAAGAGTTTAACCCTAAGAGTCTAACCCTAACCCTAACCCTAACCCTAACAGTCTAACCCTAACCCTAACCCTAAGAGTCTAACCCTAACCCTAACCCTAAGAGTCTAACCCTAACCCTAAGAGTCTAACCCTAACTCTAACCCTAACCCTAACCCTAACAGTCTAACCCTAACCCTAACCCTAACCCTAACCCTGACCCTAACCCTAAGAGTCTAACCCTAACCCTAACCCTAAACCTAACCCTAAGAGTCTAACCCTAACCCTACCCTAACCCTAAGAGTCTAACCCTAACCCTAAGAGTCTAACCCTAACCCTAAGAGTCTAACCCTAACCCTGAGTCTAACCCTAACCCTAACCCTAACCCTAACTTTAAGAGTCTAACCCTAACCCTAAGAGTCTAACCCTAACCCTAACCCTAACAGTCTAACCCTAACCCTAAGAGTCTAACCCTAACCCTAACTCTAACCCTAACAGTCTAACCCTAAACATAAGAGTTTAACCCTAAGAGTCTAACCCTAACCCTAAGAGTCTAACCCTAACCCTAACCCTAACAGTCTAACCCTAACCCTAAGAGTCTAACCCTAACCCTAACTCTAACCCTAACAGTCTAACCCTAAACATAAGAGTTTAACCCTAAGAGTCTAACCCTAACCCTAACCCTAACCCTAAGAGTCTAACCCTAACCCTAACCCTAAGAGTCTAACCCTAACCCTAACCCTAAGAGTCTAACCCTAACACTAAGAGTCTAACCTTAACCCTAACCCTAACCCTAAGAGTCTAACCCTAACCCTAACCCTAACCCTAACCCTGACCCTCACCCTAAGAGTCTAACCCTAACTCTAACCCTAAACCTAAGAGTCTAACCCTAACCCTACCCTAACCCTAAGAGTCTAACCCTAACCCTAAGAGTCTAACCCTAACCCTAACCCTAAGAGTCTAACCCTAACCCTAAGAGTCTAACCCTAACCCTAACCCTAACCCTAACCCTAAGAGTCTAACCCTAACCCTAAGAGTCTAACCCTAAGAGTCTAACCCTAACCCTAACCCTAACAGTCTAACCTTAACCCTAACCCTAACCCCGGCTGAAGTACCCAAGTATATTTCGCTAGATGGCAGCAGCGCTCCACCAACAGAGCCGGCTGCAGTACCCAAATATATTTCGCTAGATGGCAGCAGCGCTCCACCAAAAGGGCGGCTGCAGTACCCAAATATATTTCGCTAGATGGCAGCAGCGCTCCACCAAAAGGGCGGCTGCAGTACCCAATTACATTTCGCTAGATGGCAGCAGCGCTCCACCAACCGGGCGGCTGCAGTACCCAATTACATTTCGCTAGATGGCAGCAGCGCTCCACCAAACGGCCGGCTGAAGTACCCAAGTATATTTCGCTAGATGGCAGCAGCGCTCCACCAACAGAGCCGGCTGCAGTACCCAAATATATTTCGCTAGATGGCAGCAGCGCTCCACCAAAAGGGGCCGCCTGCATAACCCAAATATATTTCGCTAGATGGCAGCAGCGCTCCACCAACCGGTCGGCTGCAGTACCCAAGTATATTTCGCTAGATGGCAGCAGCGCTCCACCAACCGGGCGGCTGCAGTACCCAAGTATATTTGGCTAGATGGCAGCAGCGCTCCACCAACCGGGCCGCCTGCAGTACCCAATTATATGTCGCTAGATGGCAGCAGCGCTCCACCAACAGCGCCGGCTGCAGTACCCAATTACATTTCGCTAGATGGCAGCAGCGCTCCACCAAAAGGGCGGCTGCAGTACCCAATTACATTTCGCTAGATGGCAGCAGCGCTCCACCAACAGGGCCGGCTGCAGTACCCAAATATATTTCGCTAGATGGCAGCAGCGCTCCACCAACGGGGCCGGTTGCAGTACCCAAGTATATTTCGCTAGATGGCAGCAGCGCTCCACCAAAAGGGCGGCTGCAGTACCCAAATATATTTCGCTAGATGGCAGCAGCGCTCCACCAGAAGGACGGCTGCAGTACCCAACTACATTTCGCTAGATGGCAGCAGCGCTCCACCAACAGGGCCGGCTGCAGTACCCAATTATATTTCGCTAGATGGCAGCAGCGCTCCACCAACCGGGCGGCCGCAGTACCCAAATATATTTCGCTAGATGGCAGCAGCGCTCCACCAACAGCGCCGCCTGCAGTACCCAAGTATATTTGGCTAGATGGCAGCAGCGCTCCACCAAAAGGGCGGCTGCAGTACCCAATTACATTTCGCTAGATGGCAGCAGCGCTCCACCAACAGCGCCGGCTGCAGTACCCAAGTATATTTCGCTAGATGGCAGCAGCGCTCCACCAAAAGGGCGGCTGCAGTACCCAATTACATTTCGCTAGATGGCAGCAGCGCTCCACCAACAGGGCCGGCTGCAGTACCCAAATATATTTCGCTAGATGGCAGCAGCGCTCCACCAACCGGGCGGCTGCAGTACCCAATTACATTTCGCTAGATGGCAGCAACGCTCCACCAACAGCGCCGGCTGCAGTACCCAAGTATATTTCGCTAGATGGCAGCAGAGCTCCACCAACAGGGACGGCTGCAATACCCAAGTATATTTGGCTAGATGGCAGCAGCGCTCCACCAAAAGGGCGGCTGCAGTACCCAAATGTATTTCGCTAGACGGCAGCAGCGCTCCACCAACAGGGCCGGCTGCAGTACCCAAATATATTTCGCTAGATGGCAGCAGCGCTCCACCAAACGGGCGGCTGCAGTACCCAAGTATATTTCGCTAGATGGCAGCAGCGCTCCACCAACAGCGGCGGCTGCAGTACCCAAATATATAGTACTGAGTCTAACCCTAACCCTAAGAGCCTGAGTCTAACCCTAACCCTAAGAGCCTGAGTCTAACCCTCACCCTAAGAGCCTGAGTCTAACCCTAACCCTAAGAGCCTGAGTCTAACCCTCACCCTAAGAGCCTGAGTCTAACCCTCACCCTAAGAGCCTGAGTCTAACCCTCACCCTAAGAGCCTGAGTCTAACTCGAACCCTAAGAGCCTGAGTCTAACCCTAACCCTAAGAGCCTGAGTCTAACCCTCACCCTAAGAGCCTGAGTCTAACCCTAACCCTAAGAGCCTGAGTCTAACCGTAACCCTAAGAGCCTGAATCTAACCCTAACCCTAAGAGCCTGAGTCTAACCCTCACCCTAAGAGCCTGAGTCTAACCCTAACCCGAAGAGCCTGAGTCCAACCCTAACCCTAAGAGCCTGAGTCTAACCCTAACCCTAAGAGCCTGAGTCTAACCCTAACCCTTTTGGTGGAGCGCTGCTGCTATCTAGCGAAATATACTAGGGTACTGCAGCCGGCGCTGTTGGTGGAACGCTGCTGCCATCTAGCGAAATATATTTGGGTACTGCAGACGACCTTTTGGTGGAGCGCTGCTGCCATCTAGCGAAATGTAATTGGGTACTGCAGCCGGCCCGGTTGGTGGAGCGCTGCTGCCATCTAGCGAAATATATTTGGGTAGTGCAGCCGGCCCTTTTGGTGGAGCGCTGCTGCCATCTAGCGAAATGTAATTGGGTACTGCAGCCGGCCGTTTGGTGGAGCGCTGCTGCCATCTAGCGAAATATATTTGGGTACTGCAGCCGCCCTTTTGGTGGAGCGCTGCTGCCATCTAGCGAAATATATTTGGGTACTGCAGCCGCCCTTTTGGTGGAGCGCTGCTGCCATCTAGCGAAATGTAATTGGGTACTGCAGCCGGCCGTTTGGTGGAGCGCTGCTGCCATCTAGCGAAATATATTTGGGTACTGCAGCCGCCCTTTTGGTGGAGCGCTGCTGCCATCTAGAGAAATATATTTGGGTACTGCAGCCGGCGCTCTTGGTGGAGTGCTGCTGCCATCTAGCGAAATGTAATTGGGTACTGTAGTCGCCCGTTTGGTGGAGCGCTGCTGCCATCTAGCGAAATATATTTGGGTACTGCAGCCGGCTCTGTTGGTGGAGCGCTGCTGCCATCTAGCGAAATATACTTGGGTACTGCAGCCGGCCCCGTTGGTGGAGCACAGCTGCCATCTAGCGAAATATACTTGGGTACTGCAGCCGCCCGTTTGGTGGAGCGCTGCTGCCATCTAGCGAAATATATTTGGGTACTGCAGCCGGCCCTGTTGGTGGAGCGCTGCTGCCATCTAGCGAAATGTAATTGGGTACTGCAGCCGCCCGGATGGTGGAGCGCTGCTGCCATCTAGCGAAATATACTTGGGTACTGCAGCCGCCCGGTTGGTGGAGCGCTGCTGCCATCTAGCGAAATATACTTGGGTACTGCAGCCGGCGCTGTTGGTGGAGCGCTGCTGCCATCTAGCGAAATATATTTGGGTACTGCAGCCGCCCTTTTGGTGGAGCGCTGCTGCCATCTAGCGAAATGTAATTGGGTACTGCAGCCGACTGGTTGGTTGAGCGCTGCTGCCATCTAGCGAAATATAATTGGGTACTGCAGCCGGCTCTGTTGGTGGAGCGCTGCTGCCATCTAGCGAAATATATTTGGGTACTGCAGCCGGCCCTTTTGGTGGAGCGCTGCTGCCATCTAGCGAAATGTAATTGGGTACTGCAGCCGGCCCTTTTGGTGGAGCGCTGCTGCCATCTAGCGAAATATACTTGGGTACTGCAGCCGCCCGGTTGGTGGAGCGCTGCTGCCATCTAGCGAAATATACTTGGGTACTGCAGCCGGCGCTGTTGGTGGAGCGCTGCTGCCATCTAGCGAAATATATTTGGGTACTGCAGCCGGCTCTGTTGGTGGAGCGCTGCTGCCATCTAGCGAAATGTAATTGGGTACTGCAGCCGCCCTTTTGGTGGAGCGCTGCTGCCATCTAGCGAAATATAATTGGGTACTGCAGCCGGCTCTGTTGGTGGAGCGCTGCTGGCATCTAGCGAAATATATTTGGGTACTGCAGCCGCCCTTTTGGTGGAGCGCTGCTGCCATCTAGCGAAATGTAATTGGGTACTGCAGCCGCCCTTTTGGTGGAGGCTGCTGCCATCTAGCGAAATATACTTGGGTACTGCAGCCGCCCCGTTGGTGGAGCGCTGCTGCCATCTAGCGAAATATATTTGGGTACTGCAGCCGGCGCTGTTGGTGGAGCGCTGCTGCCATCTAGCGAAATATACTTGGGTACTGCAGCCGCCCGGTTGGTGGAGCGCTGCTGCCATCTAGCGAAACCTAAGAGCCTGAGTCTAACCCTCACCCTAAGAGCCTGAGTCTAACCCTAACCCTAAGAGCCTGAGTCTAACCCTAACCCTAAGAGCCTGAGTCTAACCCTCACCCTAAGAGCCTGAGTCTAACCCTAACCCGAAGAGCCTGAGTCTAACCCTCACCCTAAGAGCCTGAGTCTAACCCTAACCCTAAGAGCCTGAGTCTAACCCTAACCCGAAGAGCCTGAGTCTAACCCTAACCCGAAGAGCCTGAGTCTAACCCTAACCCTAAGAGCCTGAGTCTAACCCTAACCCTTAAAGCCTGAGTCTAACCCTAACCCTAAGAGCCTGAGTCTAACCCTCACCCTAAGAGCCTGAGTCTAACCCTCACCCTAAGAGCCTGAGTCTAACCCTAACCCTAAGAGCCTGAGTCTAACCCTCACCCTAAGAGCCTGAGTCTAACCCTAACCCTAAGAGCCTGAGTCTAACCCTAACCCTAAGAGCCTGAGTCTAACCCTCACCCTAAGAGCCTGAGTCTAACCCTAACCCTAAGAGCCTGAGTCTAACCCTCACCCTAAGAGCCTGAGTCTAACCCTAACCCTAAGAGCCTGAGTCTAACCCTCACGCTAAGAGCCTGAGTCTAACCCTAACCCTAAGAGCCTGAGTCTAACCCTAACCCTAAGAGCCTGAGCCTAACCCTAACCCGAAGAGCCTGAGTCTAACCCTAACCCTAAGAGCCTGAGTCTAACCCTAACCCTAAGAGCCTGAGTCTAACCCTAACCCTACGAGTCTAATCCTAACCCTAACCCTAACCCTAATAGTCTAACCCTAACCCTAACCCTAACCCTTATCCTAAGAGTCTAACCCTAACCCTTTACCATAACCCTAAGAGTCTAACCCTAACCCTAACCCTAACCCTAAGAGTCTAACCCTAACCCTGAGTCTAACCCTAACCCTAACCCTAAGAGTCTAACCCTAACCCTAAGAGTCTAACCCTAACCCTAACCCTAACCCTAACACTTCTAACCCTCACCCTAAGAGTCTAACCCTAAGAGTCTAACCCTAACCCTAAGAGTCTAACCCTAACCCTAACCCTAACCCTAACAGTCTAACCCTAACCCTAAGAGTCTAACCCTAAGAGTCTAACCCTAACCCTAACTCTAACCCTAACAGCCTAACCCTAAACATAAGAGTTTAACCCTAAGAGTCTAACCCTAACCCTAACCCTAACCCTAACAGTCTAACCCTAACCCTAACCCTAAGAGTCTAACCCTAACCCTAACCCTAAGAGTCTAACCCTAACCCTAAGAGTCTAACCCTAACTCTAACCCTAACCCTAACCCTAACAGTCTAACCCTAACCCTAACCCTAACCCTAACCCTGACCCTAACCCTAAGAGTCTAACCCTAACCCTAACCCTAACCCTAACCCTAAGAGTCTAACCCTAACCCTACCCTAACCCTAAGAGTCTAACCCTAACCCTAAGAGTCTAACCCTAACCCTAAGAGTCTAACCCTAACCCTGAGTCTAACCCTAACCCTAACCCTAACCCTAACCCTAACCCTAACCCTAAGAGTCTAACCCTAACCCTAAGAGTCTAACCCTAACCCTAACCCTAACAGTCTAACCCTAACCCTAAGAGTCTAACCCTAACCCTAACTCTAACCCTAACAGTCTAACCCTAAACATAAGAGTTTAACCCTAAGAGTCTAACCCTAACCCTAAGAGTCTAACCCTAACCCTAACCCTAACCCTAAGAGTCTAACCCTAACCCTAAGAGTCTAACCCTAACCCTAACTCTAACCCTAACAGTCTAACCCTAAACATAAGAGTTTAACCCTAAGAGTCTAACCCTAACCCTAACCCTAACCCTAAGAGTCTAACCCTAACCCTAACCCTAAGAGTCTAACCCTAACCCTAACCCTAACCCTAAGAGTCTAACCCTAACACTAAGAGTCTAACCTTAACCCTAACCCTAACCCTAAGAGTCTAACCCTAACCCTAACCCTAACCCTAACCCTGACCCTAACCCTAAGAGTCTAACCCTAACTCTAACCCTAAACCTAAGAGTCTAACCCTAACCCTACCCTAACCCTAAGAGTCTAACCCTAACCCTAAGAGTCTAACCCTAACCCTAACCCTAACCCTAAGAGTCTAACCCTAACCCTAAGAGTCTAACCCTAACCCTAACCCTAACCCTAACCCTAAGAGTCTAACCCTAACCCTAAGAGTCTAACCCTAAGAGTCTAACCCTAACCCTAACCCTAACAGTCTAACCTTAACCCTAACCCTAACCCCGGCTGAAGTACCCAAGTATATTTCGCTAGATGGCAGCAGCGCTCCACCAACAGAGCCGGCTGCAGTACCCAAATATATTTCGCTAGATGGCAGCAGCGCTCCACCAAAAGGGCGGCTGCAGTACCCAAATATATTTCGCTAGATGGCAGCAGCGCTCCACCAAAAGGGCGGCTGCAGTACCCAATTACATTTCGCTAGATGGCAGCAGCGCTCCACCAACCGGCCGGCTGAAGTACCCAATTATATTTCGCTAGATGGCAGCAGTGCTCCACCAACCGGCCGGCTGAAGTACCCAAGTATATTTCGCTAGATGGCAGCAGCGCTCCACCAACAGAGCCGGCTGCAGTACCCAAATATATTTCGCTAGATGGCAGCAGCGCTCCACCAAAAGGGGCCGCCTGCAGTACCCAAATATATTTCGCTAGATGGCAGCAGCGCTCCACCAACCGGTCGGCTGCAGTACCCAAGTATATTTCGCTAGATGGCAGCAGCGCTCCACCAAAAGGGCGGCTGCAGTACCCAAGTATATTTCGCTAGATGGCAGCAGCGCTCCACCAACCGGGCCGCCTGCAGTACCCAAGTATATGTCGCTAGATGGCAGCAGCGCTCCACCAACAGCGCCGGCTGCAGTACCCAATTACATTTCGCTAGATGGCAGCAGCGCTCCACCAAAAGGGCGGCTGCAGTACCCAATTACATTTCGCTAGATGGCAGCAGCGCTCCACAAAAAGGGCCGGCTGCAGTACCCAAATATATTTCTCTAGATGGCAGCAGCGCTCCACCAACGGGGCCGGTTGCAGTACCCAAGTATATTTCGCTAGATGGCAGCAGCGCTCCACCAAAAGGGCGGCTGCAGTACCCAAATATATTTCGCTAGATGGCAGCAGCGCTCCACCAGAAGGACGGCTGCAGTACCCAACTACATTTCGCTAGATGGCAGCAGCGCTCCACCAGCAGCGCCGGCTGCAGTACCCAAGTATATTTCGCTAGATGGCAGCAGCGCTCCACCAACCGGGCGGCCGCAGTACCCAAATATATTTCGCTAGATGGCAGCAGCGCTCCACCAACAGCGCCGCCTGCAGTACCCAAGTATATGTCGCTAGATGGCAGCAGCGCTCCACCAAAAGGGCGGCTGCAGTACCCAAGTATATTTCGCTAGATGGCAGCAGCGCTCCACCAAAAGGGCGGCTGCAGTACCCAATTACATTTCGCTAGATGGCAGCAGCGCTCCACCAACAGCGCCGGCTGCAGTACCCAAGTATATTTCGCTAGATGGCAGCAGCGCTCCACCAAAAGGGCGGCTGCAGTACCCAATTACATTTCGCTAGATGGCAGCAGCGCTCCACCAACAGGGCCGGCTGCAGTACCCAAATATATTTCGCTAGATGGCAGCAGCGCTCCACCAACCGGGCGGCTGCAGTACCCAATTACATTTCGCTAGATGGCAGCAGCGCTCCACCAACAGCGCCGGCTGCAGTACCCAAGTATATTTCGCTAGATGGCAGCAGAGCTCCACCAACAGGGACGGCTGCAATACCCAAGTATATTTGGCTAGATGGCAGCAGCGCTCCACCAAAAGGGCGGCTGCAGTACCCAAATGTATTTCGCTAGACGGCAGCAGCGCTCCACCAACAGGGCCGGCTGCAGTACCCAAATATATTTCGCTAGATGGCAGCAGCGCTCCACCAACAGCGCCGGCTGCAGTACCCAAGTATATTTCGCTAGATGGCAGCAGCGCTCCACCAACAGCGGCGGCTGCAGTACCCAAATATATAGTACTGAGTCTAACCCTAAACCCTAAGAGCCTGAGTCTAACCCTAACCCTAAGAGCCTGAGTCTAACCCTCACCCTAAGAGCCTGAGTCTAACCCTAACCCTAAGAGCCTGAGTCTAACCCTAACCCTAAGAGCCTGAGTCTAACCCTCACCCTAAGAGCCTGAGTCTAACCCTCACCCTAAGAGCCTGAGTCTAACCCTCACCCGAAGAGCCTGAGTCTAACCCTAACCCTAAGAGCCTGAGTCTAACCCTCACCCTAAGAGCCTGAGTCTAACCCTAACCCTAAGAGCCTGAGTCTAACCCTAACCCTAAAAGCCTGAGTCTAACCCTAACCCTAAGAGCCTGAATCTAACCCTAACCCTAAGAGCCTGAGTCTAACCCTAACCCTAAGAGCCTGAGTCTAACCCTAACCCGAAGAGCCTGAGTCCAACCCTAACCCTAAGAGCCTGAGTCTAACCCTAACCCTAAGAGCCTGAGTCTAACCCTAACCCTTTTGGTGGAGCGCTGCTGCTATCTAGCGAAATATACTAGGGTACTGCAGCCGGCGCTGTTGGTGGAACGCTGCTGCCATCTAGCGAAATATATTTGGGTACTGCAGACGACCTTTTGGTGGAGCGCTGCTGCCATCTAGCGAAATGTAATTGGGTACTGCAGCCGGCCCGGTTGGTGGAGCGCTGCTGCCATCTAGCGAAATATATTTGGGTAGTGCAGCCGGCCCTGTTGGTGGAGCGCTGCTGCCATCTAGCGAAATATATTTGGGTACTGCAGCCGGCCCGGTTGGTGGAGCGCTGTTGCCGTCTCGCGAAATATATTTGGGTACTGCAGCCGGCCCTTTTGGTGGAGCGCTGCTGCCATATAGCGAAATGTAATTGGGTACTGCGGCCGGCCGTTTGGTGGAGCGCTGCTGCCATCTAGCGAAATATATTTGGGTACTGCAGCCGCCCTTTTGGTGGAGCGCTGCTGCCATCTAGCGAAATATATTTGGGTACTGCAGCCGCCCTTTTGGTGGAGCGCTGCTGCCATCTAGCGAAATGTAATTGGGTACTGCAGCCGCCCCGTTGGTGGAGCGCTGCTGCCATCTAGCGAAATGTATTTGGGTACTGCAGCCGCCCTGTTGGTGGAGCGCTGCTGCCATCTAGCGAAATATATTTGGGTACTGCAGCCGGCCCTGTTGGTGGAGCGCTGCTGCCATCTATCGAAATGTAATTGGGTACTGCAGCCGCCCTTTTGGTGGAGCGCTGCTGCCGTCTAGCGAAATATACTTGGGTACTGCAGCCGCCCCGTTGGTGGAGCGCTGCTGCCATCTAGCGAAATGTAATTGGGTACTGCAGCCGCCCTTTTGGTGGAGCGCTGCTGCCATCTAGCGAAATATACTTGGGTACTGCAGGCGGCGCTGTTGGTGGAGCGCTGCTGCCATCTAGCGAAATATACTTGGGTACTGCAGCCGGCGCTGCTGGTGGAGCGCTGCTGCCATCTAGCGAAATATACTTGGGTACTGCAGCCGCCCTTTTGGTGGAGCGCTGCTGCCATCTAGCGAAACCTAAGAGCCTGAGTCTAACCCTAACCCGAAGAGCCTGAGTCTAACCCTAACCCTAAGAGCCTGAGTCTAACCCTAACCCTAAAAGCCTGAGTCTAACCCTAACCCGAAGAGCCTGAGTCTAACCCTCACCCTAAGAGCCTGAGTCTAACCCTCACCCTAAGAGCCTGAGTCTAACCCTCACCCTAAGAGCCTGAGTCTAACCCTCACCCGAAGAGCCTGAGTCTAACCCTAACCCTAAGAGCCTGAGTCTAACCCTAACCCGAAGAGCCTGAGTCTAACCCTCACCCTAAGAGCCTGAGTCTAACCCTAACCCTAAGAGCCTGAGTCTAACCCTAACCCTAAGAGCCTGAGTCTAACCCTCACCCTAAGAGCCTGAGTCTAACCCTAACCCTAAGAGCCTGAGTCTAACCCTAACCCGAAGAGCCTGAGTCTAACCCTAACCCTAAGAGCCTGAGTCTAACCCTCACGCTAAGAGCCTGAGTCTAACCCTAACCCTAAGAGCCTGAGTCTAACCCTAACCCTAAGAGCCTGAGTCTAACCCTCACCCGAAGAGCCTGAGTCTAACCCTCACCCTAAGAGCCTGAGTCTAACCCTAACCCTAAGAGCCTGAGTCTAACCCTCACCCTAAGAGCCTGAGTCTAACCCTAACCCTAAGAGCCTGAGTCTAACCCTAACCCTACGAGTCTAATCCTAACCCTAACCCTAGCCCTAATAGTCTAACCCTAACCCTAACCCTAACCCTAATCCTAAGAGTCTAACCCTAACCCTAACCATAACCCTAAGAGTCTAACCCTAACCCTAACCCTAACCCTAAGAGTCTAACCCTAACCCTGAGTCTAACCCTAACCCTAACCCTAACCCTAAGAGTCTAACCCTCACCCTAAGAATCTAACCCTAACCCTAACCCTAACCCTAACACTTCTAACCCTCACCCTAAGAGTCTAACCCTAAGAGTCTAACCCTAACCCTAAGAGTCTAACCCTAACCCTAACCCTAACCCTAACAGTCTAACCCTAACCCTAAGAGTCTAACCCTAAGAGTCTAACCCTAACCCTAACTCTAACCCTAACAGTCTAACCCTAAACATAAGAGTTTAACCCTAAGAGTCTAACCCTAACCCTAACCCTAACCCTAACCCTAACCCTAACCCTAACCCTAACCCTAACCCTAACCCTAACCCTAACCCTAACCCTAACCCTAAGAGCCTGAGTCTAACCCTAACCCTAAGAGCCTGAGTCTAACCCTCACCCTAAGAGCCTGAGTCTAACCCTCACCCTAAGAGCCTGAGTCTGACCCTAACCCTAAGAGCCTGAGTCTAACCCTAACCCGAAGAGCCTGAGTCTAACCCTAACCCTAAGAGCCTGAGTCTAACCCTAACCCGAAGAGCCTGAGTCTAACCCTAACCCGAAGAGCCTGAGTCTAACCCTCACCCTAAGAGCCTGAGTCGAACCCTAACCCTAAGAGCCTGAGTCTAACCCTCACCCTAAGAGACTGAGTCTAACCCTCACCCTAAGAGCCTGAGTCTAACCCTAACCCTAAGAGCCTGAGTCTGACCCTAACCCTAAGAGCCTGAGTCTAACCCTAACCCGAAGAGCCTGAGTCTAACCCTCACCCTAAGAGCCTGAGTCTAACCCTAACCCTAAGAGCCTGAGTCTAACCCTAACCCGAAGAGCCTGAGTCTAACCCTCACCCTAAGAGCCTGAGTCTAACCCTAACCCTAAGAGCCTGAGTCTAACCCTAACCCGAAGAGCCTGAGTCTAACCCTAACCCGAAGAGCCTGAGTCGAACCCTAACCCGAAGAGCCTGAATCTAACCCTCACCCTAAGAGCCTGAGTCTAACCCTAACCCTAAGAGCCTGAGTCTAACCCTAACCCTAAGAGCCTGAGTCTAACCCTAACCCTAAGAGCCTGAGTCTAACCCTAACCCTAAGAGCCTGAGTCTAACCCTAACCCTAAGAGCCTGAGTCTAACCCTAACCCTAAGAGCCTGAGTCTGACCCTAACCCTAAGAGCCTGAGTCTAACCCTAACCCGAAGAGCCTGAGTCTAACCCTCACCCTAAGAGCCTGAGTCGAACCCTAACCCGAAGAGCCTGAGTCTAACCCTAACCCTAAGAGCCTGAGTCTAACCCTAACCGTAAGAGCCTGAGTCGAACCCTAACCCGAAGAGCCTGAGTCTAACCCTAACCCTAAGAGCCTGAGTCTAACCCTCACCCTAAGAGCCTGAGTCTAACCCTAACCCTAAGAGCCTGAGTCTGACCCTAACCCTAAGAGCCTGAGTCTAACCCTAACCCGAAGAGCCTGAGTCTAACCCTCACCCTAAGAGCCTGAGTCGAACCCTAACCCGAAGAGCCTGAGTCTAACCCTAACCCTAAGAGGCTGAGTCTAACCCTCACCCTAAGAGCCTGAGTCTAACCCTAACCCTAAGAGCCTGAGTCTAACCCTAACCCTAAGAGCCTGAGTCTAACCCTAACCCGAAGAGCCTGAGTCGAACCCTAACCCTAAGAGCCTGAGTCGAACCCTAACCCGAAGAGCCTGAGTCTAACCCTCACCCTAAGAGCCTGAGTCTAACCCTAACCCTAAGAGCCTGAGTCTAACCCTAACCCTAAGAGCCTGAGTCTAACCCTAACCCTAAGAGCCTGAGTCTAACCCTCACCCTAAGAGCCTGAGTCTAACCCTAACCCTAAGAGCCTGAGTCTAACCCTAACCCTAAGAGCCTGAGTCTAACCCTCACCCGAAGAGCCTGAGTCTAACCCTAACCCTAAGAGCCTGAGTCTAACCCTAACCCGAAGAGCCTGAGTCTAACCCTAACCCGAAGAGCCTGAGTCTAACCCTAACCCGAAGAGCCTGAGTCTAACCCTAACCCTAAGAGCCTGAGTCTAACCCTCACCCTAAGAGCCTGAGTCTAACCCTCACCCTAAGAGCCTGAGTCTAACCCTAACCCGAAGAGCCTGAGTCTAACCCTAACCCGAAGAGCCTGAGTCTAACCCTAACCCTAAGAGCCTGAGTCTAACCCTAACCCGAAGAGCCTGAGTCTAACCCTCACCCTAAGAGCCTGAGTCTAACCCTAACCCTAAGAGCCTGAGTCTAACCCTAGCCCTAAGAGCCTGAGTCTAACCCTAACCCTAAGAGCCTGAGTCTAACCGTCACCCTAAGAGCCTGAGTCGAACCCTAACCCTAAGAGCCTGAGTCTAACCCTCACCCTAAGAGCCTGAGTCTAACCCTAACCCTAAGAGCCTGAGTCTAACCCTAACCCTAAGAGCCTGAGTCTAACCCTCACCCTAAGAGCCTGAGTCTAACCCTCACCCTAAGAGCCTGAGTCTAACCCTAACCCTAAGAGCCTGAGTCTGACCCTAACCCTAAGAGCCTGAGTCTAACCCTAACCCGAAGAGCCTGAGTCTAACCCTCACCCTAAGAGCCTGAGTCTAACCCTAACCCTAAGAGCCTGAGTCTAACCCTAACCCGAAGAGCCTGAGTCTAACCCTCACCCTAAGAGCCTGAGTCGAACCCTAACCCGAAGAGCCTGAGTCTAACCCTCACCCTAAGAGCCTGAGTCTAACCCTAACCCTAAGAGCCTGAGTCTAACCCTAACCCGAAGAGCCTGAGTCTAACCCTCACCCTAAGAGCCTGAGTCGAACCCTAACCCGAAGAGCCTGAGTCTAACCCTAACCCTAAGAGCCTGAGTCTAACCCTCACCCTAAGAGCCTGAGTCTAACCCTAACCCGAAGAGCCTGAGTCTAACCCTCACCCTAAGAGCCTGAGTCTAACCCTAACCCTAAGAGCCTGAGTCTAACCCTAACCCGAAGAGCCTGAGTCTAACCCTAACCCGAAGAGCCTGAGTCGAACCCTAACCCTAAGAGCCTGAGTCGAACCCTAACCCGAAGAGCCTGAGTCTAACCCTCACCCTAAGAGCCTGAGTCTAACCCTAACCCTAAGAGCCTGAGTCTAACCCTAACCCTAAGAGCCTGAGTCTAACCCTAACCCGAAGAGCCTGAGTCTAACCCTAACCCTAAGAGCCTGAGTCTAACCCTAACCCTAAGAGCCTGAGTCTAACCCTCACCCTAAGAGCCTGAGTCTAACCCTCACCCTAAGAGCCTGAGTCTAACCCTAACCCTAAGAGCCTGAGTCTGACCCTAACCCTAAGAGCCTGAGTCTAACCCTAACCCGAAGAGCCTGAGTCTAACCCTCACCCTAAGAGCCTGAGTCTAACCCTAACCCTAAGAGCCTGAGTCTAACCCTAACCCTAAGAGCCTGAGTCTAACCCTCACCCTAAGAGCCTGAGTCGAACCCTAACCCGAAGAGCCTGAGTCTAACCCTAACCCTAAGAGCCTGAGTCTAACCCTCACCCTAAGAGCCTGAGTCTAACCCTCACCCTAAGAGCCTGAGTCTAACCCTAACCCGAAGAGCCTGAGTCTAACCCTAACCCTAAGAGCCTGAGTCTAACCCTAACCCTAAGAGCCTGAGTCTAACCCTCACCCTAAGAGCCTGAGTCTAACCCTAACCCTAAGAGCCTGAGTCTAACCCTCACCCTAAGAGCCTGAGTCTAACCCTCACCCTAAGAGCCTGAGTCTGACCCTAACCCTAAGAGCCTGAGTCTAACCCTAACCCGAAGAGCCTGAGTCTAACCCTAACCCTAAGAGCCTGAGTCTAACCCTAACCCGAAGAGCCTGAGTCTAACCCTAACCCGAAGAGCCTGAGTCTAACCCTCACCCTAAGAGCCTGAGTCGAACCCTAACCCTAAGAGCCTGAGTCTAACCCTCACCCTAAGAGACTGAGTCTAACCCTCACCCTAAGAGCCTGAGTCTAACCCTAACCCTAAGAGCCTGAGTCTGACCCTAACCCTAAGAGCCTGAGTCTAACCCTAACCCGAAGAGCCTGAGTCTAACCCTCACCCTAAGAGCCTGAGTCTAACCCTAACCCTAAGAGCCTGAGTCTAACCCTAACCCGAAGAGCCTGAGTCTAACCCTCACCCTAAGAGCCTGAGTCTAACCCTAACCCTAAGAGCCTGAGTCTAACCCTAACCCGAAGAGCCTGAGTCTAACCCTCACCCTAAGAGCCTGAGTCGAACCCTAACCCGAAGAGCCTGAGTCTAACCCTCACCCTAAGAGCCTGAGTCTAACCCTCACCCTAAGAGCCTGAGTCTAACCCTAACCCTAAGAGCCTGAGTCTAACCCTAACCCGAAGAGCCTGAGTCTAACCCTAACCCTAAGAGCCTGAGTCTAACCCTAAACCGAAGAGCCTGAGTCTAACCCTAACCCTAAGAGCCTGAGTCTAACCCTAACCCGAAGAGCCTGAGTCTAACCCTCACCCTAAGAGCCTGAGTCTAACCCTCACCCTAAGAGCCTGAGTCTAACCCTCACCCTAAGAGCCTGAGTCTAACCCTAACCCTAAGAGCCTGAGTCTAACCCTAACCCGAAGAGCCTGAGTCTAACCCTAACCCTAAGAGCCTGAGTCTAACCCTAAACCGAAGAGCCTGAGTCTAACCCTAAACCGAAGAGCCTGAGTCTAACCCTAACCCTAAGAGCCTGAGTCTAACCCTAACCCGAAGAGCCTGAGTCTAACCCTCACCCTAAGAGCCTGAGTCTAACCCTCACCCTAAGAGCCTGAGTCTAACCCTCACCCTAAGAGCCTGAGTCTAACCCTAACCCTAAGAGCCTGAGTCTAACCCTCACCCTAAGAGCCTGAGTCTAACCCTAACCCTAAGAGCCTGAGTCTAACCCTAACCCTAAGAGCCTGAGTCTAACCCTCACCCTAAGAGCCTGAGTCTAACCCTCACCCTAAGAGCCTGAGTCTAACCCTAACCCTAAGAGCCTGAGTCGAACCCTAACCCGAAGAGCCTGAGTCGAACCCTAACCCTAAGAGCCTGAGTCTAACCCTCACCCTAAGAGCCTGAGTCTAACCCTAACCCTAAGAGCCTGAGTCTAACCCTAACCCGAAGAGCCTGAGTCTAACCCTCACCCTAAGAGCCTGAGTCGAACCCTAACCCGAAGAGCCTGAGTCTAACCCTAACCCGAAGAGCCTGAGTCTAACCCTCACCCTAAGAGCCTGAGTCTAACCCTAACCCGAAGAGCCTGAGTCTAACCCTAACCCGAAGAGCCTGAGTCTAACCCTAACCCTAAGAGCCTGAGTCTAACCCTCACCCTAAGAGCCTGAGTCTAAGCCTCACCCTAAGAGCCTGAGTCTAAGCCTCACCCTAAGAGCCTGAGTCTAAGCCTAACCCTAAGAGCCTGAGTCTAACCCTCACCCTAAGAGCCTGAGTGTAACCCTAACCCGAAGAGCCTGAGTCTAACCCTAACCCTAAGAGCCTGAGTCTAACCCTCACCCTAAGAGCCTGAGTCTAACCCTCACCCTAAGAGCCTGAGTCTAACCCTAACCCGAAGAGCCTGAGTCTAACCCTAACCCTAAGAGCCTGAGTCTAACCCTAACCCGAAGAGCCTGAGTCTAACCCTCACCCTAAGAGCCTGAGTCTAACCCTAACCCGAAGAGCCTGAGTCTAACCCTCACCCTAAGAGCCTGAGTCGAACCCTAACCCGAAGAGCCTGAGTCTAACCCTAACCCTAAGAGCCTGAGTCTAACCCTCACCCTAAGAGCCTGAGTCTAACCCTCACCCTAAGAGCCTGAGTCTAACCCTCACCCTAAGAGCCTGAGTCTAACCCTAACCCTAAGAGCCTGAGTCTAACCCTAACCCGAAGAGCCTGAGTCGAACCCTAACCCTAAGAGCCTGAGTCTAACCCTAACCCTAAGAGCCTGAGTCTAACCCTCACCCTAAGAGCCTGAGTCTAACCCTCACCCTAAGAGCCTGAGTCTAACCCTAACCCGAAGAGCCTGAGTCTAACCCTAACCCTAAGAGCCTGAGTCTAACCCTAACCCTAAGAGCCTGAGTCTAACCCTCACCCTAAGAGCCTGAGTCTAACCCTAACCCTAAGAGCTTGAGTCTAACCCTAACCCTAAGAGCCTGAGTCTAACCCTAACCCTAAGAGCCTGAGTCTAACCCTAACCCTAAGAGCCTGAGTCTAACCCTAACCCTAAGAGCCTGAGTCTAACCCTAACCCTAAGAGCCTGAGTCTAACCCTCACCCTAAGAGCCTGAGTCTAACCCTCACCCTAAGAGCCTGAGTCTAACCCTAACCCTAAGAGCCTGAGTCGAACCCTAACCCGAAGAGCCTGAGTCTAACCCTAACCCTAAGAGCCTGAGTCTAACCCTCACCCTAAGAGCCTGAGTCTAACCCTAACCCTAAGAGCCTGAGTCTAACCCTAACCCGAAGAGCCTGAGTCTAACCCTCACCCTAAGAGCCTGAGTCGAACCCTAACCCGAAGAGCCTGAGTCTAACCCTAACCCTAAGAGCCTGAGTCTAACCCTCACCCTAAGAGCCTGAGTCTAACCCTCACCCTAAGAGCCTGAGTCTAACCCTAACCCGAAGAGCCTGAGTCTAACCCTAACCCTAAGAGCCTGAGTCTAACCCTAACCCTAAGAGCCTGAGTCTAACCCTCACCCTAAGAGCCTGAGTCTAACCCTAACCCTAAGAGCCTGAGTCTAACCCTAACCCGAAGAGCCTGAGTCTAACCCTCACCCTAAGAGCCTGAGTCGAACCCTAACCCTAAGAGCCTGAGTCTAACCCTAACCCTAAGAGCCTGAGTCTAACCCTAACCGTAAGAGCCTGAGTCTAACCCTCACCCTAAGAGCCTGAGTCTAACCCTAACCCTAAGAGCCTGAGTCTAACCCTAACCCTAAGAGCCTGAGTCTAACCCTCACCCTAAGAGCCTGAGTCTAACCCTAACCCGAAGAGCCTGAGTCTAACCCTCACCCTAAGAGCCTGAGTCGAACCCTAACCCGAAGAGCCTGAGTCTAACCCTAACCCGAAGAGCCTGAGTCTAACCCTCACCCTAAGAGCCTGAGTCTAACCCTAACCCTAAGAGCCTGAGTCTAACCCTAACCCGAAGAGCCTGAGTCTAACCCTAACCCGAAGAGCCTGAGTCGAACCCTAACCCTAAGAGCCTGAGTCGAACCCTAACCCGAAGAGCCTGAGTCTAACCCTCACCCTAAGAGCCTGAGTCTAACCCTAACCCTAAGAGCCTGAGTCTAACCCTAACCCTAAGAGCCTGAGTCTAACCCTAACCCTAAGAGCCTGAGTCTAACCCTCACCCTAAGAGCCTGAGTCTAACCCTAACCCTAAGAGCCTGAGTCTAACCCTCACCCTAAGAGCCTGAGTCTAACCCTAACCCTAAGAGCCTGAGTCTAACCCTCACCCTAAGAGCCTGAGTCTAACCCTCACCCTAAGAGCCTGAGTCTAACCCTAACCCGAAGAGCCTGAGTCTAACCCTAACCCTAAGAGCCTGAGTCTAACCCTAACCCTAAGAGCCTGAGTCTAACCCTAACCCGAAGAGCCTGAGTCTAACCCTAACCCGAAGAGCCTGAGTCTAACCCTAACCCTAAGAGCCTGAGTCTAACCCTCACCCTAAGAGCCTGAGTCTAACCCTAACCCTAAGAGCCTGAGTCTAACCCTCACCCGAAGAGCCTGAGTCTAACCCTAACCCGAAGAGCCTGAGTCTAACCCTAACCCTAAGAGCCTGAGTCTAACCCTAACCCTAAGAGCCTGAGTCTAACCCTAACCCTAAGAGCCTGAGTCTAACCCTAACCCGAAGAGCCTGAGTCTAACCCTAACCCGAAGAGCCTGAGTCTAACCCTAACCCTAAGAGCCTGAGTCTAACCCTAACCCTAAGAGCCTGAGTCTAACCCTCACCCTAAGAGCCTGAGTCTAACCCTCACCCTAAGAGCCTGAGTCTAACCCTCACCCTAAGAGCCTGAGTCTAACCCTAACCCGAAGAGCCTGAGTTTAACCCTAACCCTAAGAGCCTGAGTCTAACCCTAACCCTAAGAGCCTGAGTCTAACCCTAACCCTAAGAGCCTGAGTCTAACCCTCACCCTAAGAGCCTGAGTCTAACCCTAACCCGAAGAGCCTGAGTCTAACCCTAACCCGAAGAGCCTGAGTCTAACCCTAACCCTAAGAGCCTGAGTCTAACCCTCACCCGAAGAGCCTGAGTCTAACCCTAACCCGAAGAGCCTGAGTCTAACCCTAACCCGAAGAGCCTGTGTGTAACCCTCACCCTAAGAGCCTGAGTCTAACCCTCACCCTAAGAGCCTGAGTCTAACCCTAACCCGAAGAGCCTGAGTCTAACCCTAACCCGAAGAGCCTGAGTCTAACCCTAACCCTAAGAGCCTGAGTGTAACCCTCACCCTAAGAGCCTGAGTGTAACCCTCACCCTAAGAGCCTGAGTGTAACCCTAACCCTAAGAGCCTGAGTCTAACCCTCACCCTAAGAG
This sequence comes from Falco punctatus, assembly GCF_963210335.1. Taxonomy (NCBI): domain Eukaryota; kingdom Metazoa; phylum Chordata; class Aves; order Falconiformes; family Falconidae; genus Falco; species Falco punctatus. The sequence goes on along the minus strand of NW_027660307.1, from coordinate 307,353 downwards.
CCTGAGTCTAACCCTAACCCTAAGAGCCTGAGTCTAACCCTAACCCGAAGAGCCTGAGTCTAACCCTAACCCTAAGAGCCTGAGTCTAACCCTCACCCTAAGAGCCTGAGTCTAACCCTAACCCGAAGAGCCTGAGTTTAACCCTAACCCTAAGAGCCTGAGTCTAACCCTAACCCTAAGAGCCTGAGTCTAACCCTCACCCTAAGAGCCTGAGTCTAACCCTCACCCTAAGAGCCTGAGTCTAACCCTAACCCTAAGAGCCTGAGTCTAACCCTAACCCTAAGAGCCTTAATCTAACCCTAACCCTAAGAGCCTGAGTCTAACCCTAACCCTAAGAGCCTGAGTCTAACCCTAACCCTAAGAGCCTGAGTTTAACCCTAACCCGAAGAGCCTGAGTCTAACCCTAACCCTAAGAGCCTGAGTCTAACCCTAACCCTAAGAGCCTGAGTCTAACCCTAATTCTAAGAGCCTGAGTCTAACCCTCACCCTAAGAGCCTGAGTCTAACCCTAACCCTAAGAGCCTGAGTCTAACCCTCACCCTAAGAGCCTGAGTCTAACCCTAACCCTAAGAGCCTGAGTCTAACCCTAACCCTAAGAGCCTGAGTCTAACCCTAACCCTAAGAGCCTGAGTCTAACCCTCACCCTAAGAGCCTGAGTCTAACCCTAACCCTAAGAGCCTGAGTCTAACCCTAACCCTAAGAGCCTGAGTCTAACCCTAACCCTAAGAGCCTGAGTCTAACCCTAACCCTAAGAGCCTGAGTCTAACCCTCACCCTAAGAGCCTGAGTCTAACCCTAACCCTAAGAGCCTGAGTCTAACCCTAACCCTAAGAGCCTGAGTCTAACCCTCACCCTAAGAGCCTGAGTCTAACCCTAACCCTAAGAGCCTGAGTCTAACCCTAACCCTAAGAGCCTGAGTCTAACCCTAACCCTAAGAGCCTGAGTCTAACCCTAACCCGAAGAGCCTGAGTCTAACCCTCACCCTAAGAGCCTGAGTCTAACCCTAACCCTAAGAGCCTGAGTCTAACCCTAACCCTAAGAGCCTGAGTCTAACCCTAAGAGCCTGAGACTAACCCTCACCCTAAGAGCCTGAGTCTAACCCTCACCCGAAGAGCCTGAGTCTAACCCTAACCCTAAGAGCCTGAGTCTAACCCTAACCCTAAGAGCCTGAGTCTAACCCTCACCCTAAGAGCCTGAGTCTAACCCTAACCCTAAGAGCCTGAGTCTAACCCTAACCCTAAGAGCCTGAGTCTAACCCTAACCCTAAGAGCCTGAGTCTAACCCTCACCCTAAGAGCCTGAGTCTAACCCTCACCCTAAGAGCCTGAGTCTAACCCTAACCCTAAGAGCCTGAGTCTGACCCTAACCCTAAGAGCCTGAGTCTAACCCTAACCCGAAGAGCCTGAGTCTAACCCTAACCCTAAGAGCCTGAGTCTAACCCTAACCCTAAGAGCCTGAGTCTAACCCTAACCCGAAGAGCCTGAGTCTAACCCTCACCCTAAGAGCCTGAGTCGAACCCTAACCCTAAGAGCCTGAGTCTAACCCTCACCCTAAGAGCCTGAGTCTAACCCTCACCCTAAGAGCCTGAGTCTAACCCTAACCCTAAGAGCCTGAGTCTGACCCTAACCCTAAGAGCCTGAGTCTAACCCTCACCCTAAGAGCCTGAGTCTAACCCTAACCCTAAGAGCCTGAGTCTAACCCTAACCCGAAGAGCCTGAGTCTAACCCTCACCCTAAGAGCCTGAGTCTAACCCTAACCCTAAGAGCCTGAGTCTAACCCTAACCCGAAGAGCCTGAGTCTAACCCTCACCCTAAGAGCCTGAGTCGAACCCTAACCCTAAGAGCCTGAGTCTAACCCTAACCCGAAGAGCCTGAATCTAACCCTCACCCTAAGAGCCTGAGTCGAACCCTAACCCTAAGAGCCTGAGTCTAACCCTCACCCTAAGAGCCTGAGTCTAACCCTCACCCTAAGAGCCTGAGTCTAACCCTAACCCTAAGAGCCTGAGTCTGACCCTAAACCTAAGAGCCTGAGTCTAACCCTAACCCGAAGAGCCTGAGTCTAACCCTCACCCTAAGAGCCTGAGTCTAACCCTAACCCTAAGAGCCTGAGTCTAACCCTAACCCGAAGAGCCTGAGTCTAACCCTCACCCTAAGAGCCTGAGTCTAACCCTAACCCTAAGAGCCTGAGTCTAACCCTAACCCGAAGAGCCTGAGTCTAACCCTCACCCTAAGAGCCTGAGTCTAACCCTAACCCTAAGAGCCTGAGTCTAACCCTCACCCTAAGAGCCTGAGTCTAACCCTAACCCTAAGAGCCTGAGTGTAACCCTAACCCGAAGAGCCTGAGTCTAACCCTAACCCGAAGAGCCTGAGTCTAACCCTAACCCTAAGAGCCTGAGTCTAACCCTCACCCTAAGAGCCTGAGTGTAACCCTAACCCGAAGAGCCTGAGTCTAACCCTAACCCTAAGAGCCTGAGTCTAACCCTAACCCTAAGAGCCTGAGTCTAACCCTAACCCTAAGAGCCTGAGTCTAACCCTAACCCTAAGAGCCTGAGTCTAACCCTAACCCTAAGAGCCTGAGTCTAACCCTCACCCTAAGAGCCTGAGTCTAACCCTAACCCTAAGAGCCTGAGTCTAACCCTAACCCTAAGAGCCTGAGTCTAACCCTAATTCTAAGAGCCTGAGTCTAACCCTCACCCTAAGAGCCTGAGTCTAACCCTAACCCTAAGAGCCTGAGTCTAACCCTAACCCGAAGAGCCTGAGTCTAACCCTCACCCTAAGAGCCTGAGTCTAACCCTAACCCTAAGAGCCTGAGTCTAACCCTAACCCTAAGAGCCTGAGTCTAATACTAACCCGAAGAGCCTGAGTCTAACCCTAACCCGAAGAGCCTGAGTCTAACCCTAACCCTAAGAGCCTGAGTCTAACCCTAACCCGAAGAGCCTGAGTCTAACCCTAACCCTAAGAGCCTGAGTCTAACCCTCACCCTAAGAGCCTGAGTCTAACCCTCACCCTAAGAGCCTGAGTCTAACCCTCACCCTAAGAGCCTGAGTCTAACCCTAACCCGAAGAGCCTGAGTCTAACCCTCACCCTAAGAGCCTGAGTCGAACCCTAACCCTAAGAGCCTGAGTCTAACCCTCACCCTAAGAGCCTGAGTCTAACCCTCACCCTAAGAGCCTGAGTCTAACCCTAACCCTAAGAGCCTGAGTCTGACCCTAACCCTAAGAGCCTGAGTCTAACCCTCACCCTAAGAGCCTGAGTCTAACCCTAACCCTAAGAGCCTGAGTCTAACCCTAACCCGAAGAGCCTGAGTCTAACCCTCACCCTAAGAGCCTGAGTCTAACCCTAACCCTAAGAGCCTGAGTCTAACCCTAACCCGAAGAGCCTGAGTCTAACCCTCACCCTAAGAGCCTGAGTCGAACCCTAACCCTAAGAGCCTGAGTCTAACCCTAACCCGAAGAGCCTGAATCTAACCCTCACCCTAAGAGCCTGAGTCGAACCCTAACCCTAAGAGCCTGAGTCTAACCCTCACCCTAAGAGCCTGAGTCTAACCCTCACCCTAAGAGCCTGAGTCTAACCCTAACCCTAAGAGCCTGAGTCTGACCCTAACCCTAAGAGCCTGAGTCTAACCCTAACCCGAAGAGCCTGAGTCTAACCCTCACCCTAAGAGCCTGAGTCTAACCCTAACCCTAAGAGCCTGAGTCTAACCCTAACCCGAAGAGCCTGAGTCTAACCCTCACCCTAAGAGCCTGAGTCTAACCCTAACCCTAAGAGCCTGAGTCTAACCCTAACCCGAAGAGCCTGAGTCTAACCCTCACCCTAAGAGCCTGAGTCGAACCCTAACCCTAAGAGCCTGAGTCTAACCATAACCCTAAGAGCCTGAGTCTAACCCTAACCCTAAGAGCCTGAGTGTAACCCTAACCCGAAGAGCCTGAGTCTAACCCTAACCCGAAGAGCCTGAGTCTAACCCTAACCCTAAGAGCCTGAGTCTAACCCTCACCCTAAGAGCCTGAGTGTAACCCTAACCCGAAGAGCCTGAGTCTAACCCTAACCCTAAGAGCCTGAGTCTAACCCTAACCCTAAGAGCCTGAGTCTAACCCTAACCCTAAGAGCCTGAGTCTAACCCTAACCCTAAGAGCCTGAGTCTAACCCTAACCCTAAGAGCCTGAGTCTAACCCTCACCCTAAGAGCCTGAGTCTAACCCTAACCCTAAGAGCCTGAGTCTAACCCTAACCCTAAGAGCCTGAGTCTAACCCTAATTCTACGAGCCTGAGTCTAACCCTCACCCTAAGAGCCTGAGTCTAACCCTAACCCTAAGAGCCTGAGTCTAACCCTAACCCGAAGAGCCTGAGTCTAACCCTCACCCTAAGAGCCTGAGTCTAACCCTAACCCTAAGAGCCTGAGTCTAACCCTAACCCTAAGAGCCTGAGTCTAATACTAACCCGAAGAGCCTGAGTCTAACCCTAACCCGAAGAGCCTGAGTCTAACCCTAACCCTAAGAGCCTGAGTCTAACCCTAACCCGAAGAGCCTGAGTCTAACCCTAACCCTAAGAGCCTGAGTCTAACCCTCACCCTAAGAGCCTGAGTCTAACCCTCACCCTAAGAGCCTGAGTCTAACCCTAACCCTAAGAGCCTGAGTCTAACCCTAACCCTAAGAGCCTGAGTCTAACCCTAACCCTAAGAGCCTGAGTCTAACCCTCACCCTAAGAGCCTGAGTCTAACCCTAAGAGCCTGAGTCTAACCCTAACCCTAAGAGCCTGAGTCTAACCCTCACCCTAAGAGCCTGAGTCTAACCCTAACCCTAAGAGCCTGAGTCTAACCCTCACCCTAAGAGCCTGAGTCTAACCCTCACCCGAAGAGCCTGAGTCTAACCCTAACCCGAAGAGCCTGAGTCTAACCCTAACCCGAAGAGCCTGAGTCTAACCCTCACCCTAAGAGCCTGAGTCTAACCCTAACCCTAAGAGCCTGAGTCTAACCCTAGCCCTAAGAGCCTGAGTCTAACCCTAACCCTAAGAGCCTGAGTCTAACCCTCACCCTAAGAGCCTGAGTCGAACCCTAACCCTAAGAGCCTGAGTCTAACCCTCACCCTAAGAGCCTGAGTCTAACCCTAACCCTAAGAGCCTGAGTCTAACCCTAACCCTAAGAGCCTGAGTCTAACCCTAACCCTAAGAGCCTGAGTCTAACCCTAACCCTAAGAGCCTGAGTCTAACCCTAACCCGAAGAGCCTGAGTCTAACCCTAACTCTAAGAGCCTGAGTCGAACCCTAACCCTAAGAGCCTGAGTCTAACCCTAACCCGAAGAGCCTGAGTCTAACCCTAACCCTAAGAGCCTGAGTCTAACCCTAACCCGAAGAGCCTGAGTTTAACCCTAACCCTAAGAGCCTGAGTCTAACCCTCACCCTAAGAGCCTGAGTCTAACCCTAACCCTAAGAGCCTGAGTCTAACCCTAACCCGAAGAGCCTGAGTCTAACCCTAACCCTAAGAGCCTGAGTCTAACCCTCACCCTAAGAGCCTGAGTCTAACCCTAACCCTAAGAGCCTGAGTCTAACCCTAACCCGAAGAGCCTGAGTCTAACCCTCACCCTAAGAGCCTGAGTCTAACCCTAACCCTAAGAGCCTGAGTCTAACCCTCACCCTAAGAGCCTGAGTCTAACCCTCACCCTAAGAGCCTGAGTCTAACCCTAACCCGAAGAGCCTGAGTCTAACCCTAACCCTAAGAGCCTGAGTCTAACCCTAACCCGAAGAGCCTGAGTCTAACCCTAACCCGAAGAGCCTGAGTCTAACCCTAACCCGAAGAGCCTGAGTCTAACCCTAACCCGAAGAGCCTGAGTCTAACCCTAACCCTAAGAGCCTGAGTCTAACCCTCACCCTAAGAGCCTGAGTCTAACCCTAACCCTAAGAGCCTGAGTCTAACCCTCACCCGAAGAGCCTGAGTCTAACCCTAACCCTAAGAGCCTGAGTCTAACCCTAACCCTAAGAGCCTGAGTCTAACCCTAACCCTAAGAGCCTGAGTCTAACCCTAACCCGAAGAGCCTGAGTCTAACCCTAACCCTAAGAGCCTGAGTCTAACCCTAACCCTAAGAGCCTGAGTCGAACCCTAACCCTAAGAGCCTGAGTCTAACCCTAACCCTAAGAGCCTGAGTCTAACCCTAACCCTAAGAGCCTGAGTCTAACCCTAACCCTAAGAGCCTGAGTCTAACCCTCACCCTAAGAGCCTGAGTCTAACCCTAACCCTAAGAGCCTGAGTCTAACCCTAACCCTAAGAGCCTGAGTCTAACCCTAATTCTAAGAGCCTGAGTCTAACCCTCACCCTAAGAGCCTGAGTCTAACCCTAACCCTAAGAGCCTGAGTCTAACCCTAACCCGAAGAGCCTGAGTCTAACCCTCACCCTAAGAGCCTGAGTCTAACCCTAACCCTAAGAGCCTGAGTCTAACCCTAACCCTAAGAGCCTGAGTCTAATACTAACCCGAAGAGCCTGAGTCTAACCCTAACCCGAAGAGCCTGAGTCTAACCCTAACCCTAAGAGCCTGAGTCTAACCCTAACCCGAAGAGCCTGAGTCTAACCCTAACCCGAAGAGCCTGAGTCTAACCCTCACCCTAAGAGCCTGAGTCTAACCCTAACCCTAAGAGCCTGAGTCTAACCCTAACCCTAAGAGCCTGAGTCTAACCCTAACCCTAAGAGCCTGAGTCTAACCCTAACCCTAAGAGCCTGAGTCTAACCCTCACCCTAAGAGCCTGAGTCTAACCCTAAGAGCCTGAGTCTAACCCTAACCCTAAGAGCCTGAGTCTAACCCTCACCCTAAGAGCCTGAGTCTAACCCTAACCCTAAGAGCCTGAGTCTAACCCTCACCCTAAGAGCCTGAGTCTAACCCTCACCCGAAGAGCCTGAGTCTAACCCTAACCCGAAGAGCCTGAGTCTAACCCTAACCCGAAGAGCCTGAGTCTAACCCTCACCCTAAGAGCCTGAGTCTAACCCTAACCCTAAGAGCCTGAGTCTAACCCTAGCCCTAAGAGCCTGAGTCTAACCCTAACCCTAAGAGCCTGAGTCTAACCCTCACCCTAAGAGCCTGAGTCGAACCCTAACCCTAAGAGCCTGAGTCTAACCCTCACCCTAAGAGCCTGAGTCTAACCCTAACCCTAAGAGCCTGAGTCTAACCCTAACCCTAAGAGCCTGAGTCTAACCCTAACCCGAAGAGCCTGAGTCTAACCCTAACCCTAAGAGCCTGAGTCTAACCCTAACCCTAAGAGCCTGAGTCTAACCCTAACCCGAAGAGCCTGAGTCTAACCCTAACTCTAAGAGCCTGAGTCGAACCCTAACCCTAAGAGCCTGAGTCTAACCCTAACCCGAAGAGCCTGAGTCTAACCCTAACCCTAAGAGCCTGAGTCTAACCCTAACCCGAAGAGCCTGAGTCTAACCCTAACCCTAAGAGCCTGAGTCTAACCCTCACCCGAAGAGCCTGAGTCTAACCCTAACCCTAAGAGCCTGAGTCTAACCCTAACCCGAAGAGCCTGAGTCTAACCCTAACCCTAAGAGCCTGAGTCTAACCCTCACCCTAAGAGCCTGAGTCTAACCCTAACCCTAAGAGCCTGAGTCTAACCCTAACCCGAAGAGCCTGAGTCTAACCCTCACCCTAAGAGCCTGAGTCTAACCCTAACCCTAAGAGCCTGAGTCTAACCCTCACCCTAAGAGCCTGAGTCTAACCCTCACCCTAAGAGCCTGAGTCTAACCCTAACCCTAAGAGCCTGAGTCTAACCCTAACCCGAAGAGCCTGAGTCTAACCCTAACCCGAAGAGCCTGAGTCTAACCCTCACCCTAAGAGCCTGAGTCTAACCCTAACCCTAAGAGCCTGAGTCTAACCCTCACCCTAAGAGCCTGAGTCTAACCCTCACCCTAAGAGCCTGAGTCTAACCCTCACCCTAAGAGCCTGAGTCTAACCCTCACCCGAAGAGCCTGAGTCTAACCCTAACCCGAAGAGCCTGAGTCTAACCCTAACCCGAAGAGCCTGAGTCTAACCCTCACCCTAAGAGCCTGAGTCTAACCCTAACCCTAAGAGCCTGAGTCTAACCCTAGCCCTAAGAGCCTGAGTCTAACCCTAACCCTAAGAGCCTGAGTCTAACCCTAACCCTAAGAGCCTGAGTCTAACCCTCACCCTAAGAGCCTGAGTCGAACCCTAACCCTAAGAGCCTGAGTCTAACCCTCACCCTAAGAGCCTGAGTCTAACCCTAACCCTAAGAGCCTGAGTCTAACCCTAACCCTAAGAGCCTGAGTCTAACCCTAACCCTAAGAGCCTGAGTCTAACCCTAACCCGAAGAGCCTGAGTCTAACCCTAACTCTAAGAGCCTGAGTCTAACCCTAACCCGAAGAGCCTGAGTCTAACCCTAACCCGAAGAGCCTGAGTCTAACCCTAACCCTAAGAGCCTGAGTCTAACCCTAACCCTAAGAGCCTGAGTTTAACCCTAACCCGAAGAGCCTGAGTCTAACCCTCACCCGAAGAGCCTGAGTCTAACCCTAACCCTAAGAGCCTGAGTCTAACCCTAACCCGAAGAGCCTGAGTCTAACCCTAACCCTAAGAGCCTGAGTCTAACCCTCACCCTAAGAGCCTGAGTCTAACCCTAACCCTAAGAGCCTGAGTCTAACCCTAACCCTAAGAGCCTGAGTCTAACCCTCACCCTAAGAGCCTGAGTCTAACCCTAACCCTAAGAGCCTGAGTCTAACCCTCACCCTAAGAGCCTGAGTCTAACCCTCACCCTAAGAGCCTGAGTCTAACCCTAACCCTAAGAGCCTGAGTCTAACCCTAACCCTAAGAGCCTGAGTCTAACCCTAACCCGAAGAGCCTGAGTCTAACCCTAACCCGAAGAGCCTGAGTCTAACCCTAACCCGAAGAGCCTGAGTCTAACCCTAACCCGAAGAGCCTGAGTCTAACCCTAACCCTAAGAGCCTGAGTCTAACCCTCACCCTAAGAGCCTGAGTCTAACCCTAACCCTAAGAGCCTGAGTCTAACCCTCACCCGAAGAGCCTGAGTCTAACCCTAACCCTAAGAGCCTGAGTCTAACCCTAACCCTAAGAGCCTGAGTCTAACCCTAACCCTAAGAGCCTGAGTCTAACCCTAACCCTAAGAGCCTGAGTCTAACCCTAACCCGAAGAGCCTGAGTCTAACCCTAACCCTAAGAGCCTGAGTCTAACCCTAACCCTAAGAGCCTGAGTCTAACCCTCACCCTAAGAGCCTGAGTCTAACCCTCACCCTAAGAGCCTGAGTCTAACCCTCACCCTAAGAGCCTGAGTCTAACCCTAACCCGAAGAGCCTGAGTTTAACCCTAACCCTAAGAGCCTGAGTCTAACCCTAACCCTAAGAGCCTGAGTCTAACCCTAACCCTAAGAGCCTGAGTCTAACCCTCACCCTAAGAGCCTGAGTCTAACCCTAACCCGAAGAGCCTGAGTCTAACCCTAACCCGAAGAGCCTGAGTCTAACCCTAACCCGAAGAGCCTGAGTCTAACCCTAACCCTAAGAGCCTGAGTCTAACCCTCACCCTAAGAGCCTGAGTCTAACCCTCACCCGAAGAGCCTGAGTCTAACCCTAACCCGAAGAGCCTGAGTCTAACCCTAACCCGAAGAGCCTGAGTTTAACCCTAACCCTAAGAGCCTGAGTCTAACCCTAACCCTAAGAGCCTGAGTGTAACCCTAACCCTAAGAGCCTGAGTCTAACCCTCACCCTAAGAGCCTGAGTCTAACCCTAACCCTAAGAGCCTGAGTCTAACCCTAACCCGAAGAGCCTGAGTCTAACCCTAACCCTAAGAGCCTGAGTCTAACCCTCACCCTAAGAGCCTGAGTCTAACCCTAACCCTAAGAGCCTGAGTTTAACCCTAACCCTAAGAGCCTGAGTCTAACCCTAACCCTAAGAGCCTGAGTCTAACCCTCACCCTAAGAGCCTGAGTCTAACCCTAACCCTAAGAGCCTGAGTCTAACCCTAACCCTAAGAGCCTGAGTCTAACCCTAACCCTAAGAGCCTGAGTCTAACCCTAACCCTAAGAGCCTGAGTCTAACCCTAACCCTAAGAGCCTGAGTTTAACCCTAACCCGAAGAGCCTGAGTCTAACCCTAACCCTAAGAGCCTGAGTCTAACCCTAACCCTAAGAGCCTGAGTCTAACCCTAATTCTAAGAGCCTGAGTCTAACCCTCACCCTAAGAGCCTGAGTCTAACCCTAACCCTAAGAGCCTGAGTCTAACCCTAACCCTAAGAGCCTGAGTCTAACCCTCACCCTAAGAGCCTGAGTCTAACCCTAACCCTAAGAGCCTGAGTCTAACCCTAACCCTAAGAGCCTGAGTCTAACCCTAACCCTAAGAGCCTGAGTCTAACCCTCACCCTAAGAGCCTGAGTCTAACCCTAACCCTAAGAGCCTGAGTCTAACCCTAACCCTAAGAGCCTGAGTCTAACCCTCACCCGAAGAGCCTGAGTCTAACCCTAACCCTAAGAGCCTGAGTCTAACCCTAACCCTAAGAGCCTGAGTCTAACCCTAACCCTAAGAGCCTGAGTCTAACCCTCACCCTAAGAGCCTGAGTCTAACCCTAACCCTAAGAGCCTGAGTCTAACCCTAACCCTAAGAGCCTGAGTCTAACCCTAAGAGCCTGAGTCTAACCCTCACCCTAAGAGCCTGAGTCTAACCCTAACCCGAAGAGCCTGAGTCTAACCCTAACCCGAAGAGCCTGAGTCTAACCCTAACCCTAAGAGCCTGAGTCTAACCCTCACCCTAAGAGCCTGAGTCTAACCCTAACCCTAAGAGCCTGAGTCTAACCCTAACCCTAAGAGCCTGAGTCTAACCCTCACCCTAAGAGCCTGAGTCTAACCCTAACCCTAAGAGCCTGAGTCTAATTCTAACCCGATGAGCCTGAGTCTAATTCTAACCCGAAGAGCCTGAGTCTAACCCTAACCCTAAGAGCCTGAGTCTAACCCTAACCCTAAGAGCCTGAGTCTAACCCTCACCCTAAGAGCCTGAGTCTAACCCTAACCCTAAGAGCCTGAGTCTAACCCTAACCCGAAGAGCCTGAGTCTAACACTAACCCGAAGAGCCTGAGTCTAACCCTCACCCTAAGAGCCTGAGTCTAACCCTCACCCTAAGAGCCTGAGTCTAACCCTAACCCGAAGAGCCTGAGTCTAACCCTAACCCTAAGAGCCTGAGTCTAACCCTAACCCTAAGAGCCTGAGTCTAACCCTAACCCTAAGAGCCTGAGTCTAACCCTAACCCTAAGAGCCTGAGTCTAACCCTAACCCGAAGAGCCTGAGTCTAACCCTCACCCTAAGAGCCTGAGTCTAACCCTAACCCTAAGAGCCTGAGTCTAACCCTAACCCTAAGAGCCTGAGTCTAACCCTAAGAGCCTGAGTCTAACCCTCACCCTAAGAGCCTGAGTCTAACCCTAACCCTAAGAGCCTGAGTCTAACCCTAACCCGAAGAGCCTGAGTCTAACCCTAACCCTAAGAGCCTGAGTCTAACCCTAACCCTAAGAGCCTGAGTCTAACCCTAACCCGAAGAGCCTGAGTCTAACCCTAACCGGAAGAGCCTGAGTCTAACCCTAACCCTAAGAGCCTGAGTCTAACCCTAACCCGAAGAGCCTGAGTCTAACCCTAACCCTAAGAGCCTGAGTCTAACCCTAACCCTAAGAGCCTGAGTCTAACCCTCACCCTAAGAGCCTGAGTCTAACCCTCACCCTAAGAGCCTGAGTCTAACCCTAACCCTAAGAGCCTGAGTCTAACCCTAACCCGAAGAGCCTGAGTCTAACCCTAACCCGAAGAGCCTGAGTCTAACCCTAACCCTAAGAGCCTGAGTCTAACCCTCACCCTAAGAGCCTGAGTCTAACCCTCACCCGAAGAGCCTGAGTCTAACCCTAACCCGAAGAGCCTGAGTCTAACCCTAACCCGAAGAGCCTGAGTTTAACCCTAACCCTAAGAGCCTGAGTCTAACCCTAACCCTAAGAGCCTGAGTGTAACCCTAACCCTAAGAGCCTGAGTCTAACCCTCACCCTAAGAGCCTGAGTCTAACCCTAACCCTAAGAGCCTGAGTCTAACCCTAACCCGAAGAGCCTGAGTCTAACCCTAACCCTAAGAGCCTGAGTCTAACCCTCACCCTAAGAGCCTGAGTCTAACCCTAACCCTAAGAGCCTGAGTTTAACCCTAACCCTAAGAGCCTGAGTCTAACCCTAACCCTAAGAGCCTGAGTCTAACCCTCACCCTAAGAGCCTGAGTCTAACCCTAACCCTAAGAGCCTGAGTCTAACCCTAACCCTAAGAGCCTGAGTCTAACCCTAACCCTAAGAGCCTGAGTCTAACCCTAACCCTAAGAGCCTGAGTCTAACCCTAACCCTAAGAGCCTGAGTTTAACCCTAACCCGAAGAGCCTGAGTCTAACCCTAACCCTAAGAGCCTGAGTCTAACCCTAACCCTAAGAGCCTGAGTCTAACCCTAATTCTAAGAGCCTGAGTCTAACCCTCACCCTAAGAGCCTGAGTCTAACCCTAACCCTAAGAGCCTGAGTCTAACCCTCACCCTAAGAGCCTGAGTCTAACCCTAACCCTAAGAGCCTGAGTCTAACCCTAACCCTAAGAGCCTGAGTCTAACCCTCACCCTAAGAGCCTGAGTCTAACCCTAACCCTAAGAGCCTGAGTCTAACCCTAACCCTAAGAGCCTGAGTCTAACCCTAACCCTAAGAGCCTGAGTCTAACCCTCACCCTAAGAGCCTGAGTCTAACCCTAACCCTAAGAGCCTGAGTCTAACCCTAACCCTAAGAGCCTGAGTCTAACCCTCACCCTAAGAGCCTGAGTCTAACCCTAACCCTAAGAGCCTGAGTCTAACCCTAACCCTAAGAGCCTGAGTCTAACCCTAACCCTAAGAGCCTGAGTCTAACCCTCACCCTAAGAGCCTGAGTCTAACCCTAACCCTAAGAGCCTGAGTCTAACCCTAACCCTAAGAGCCTGAGTCTAACCCTAAGAGCCTGAGTCTAACCCTCACCCTAAGAGCCTGAGTCTAACCCTAACCCGAAGAGCCTGAGTCTAACCCTAACCCGAAGAGCCTGAGTCTAACCCTAACCCTAAGAGCCTGAGTCTAACCCTCACCCTAAGAGCCTGAGTCTAACCCTAACCCTAAGAGCCTGAGTCTAACCCTAACCCTAAGAGCCTGAGTCTAACCCTCACCCTAAGAGCCTGAGTCTAACCCTAACCCTAAGAGCCTGAGTCTAATTCTAACCCGATGAGCCTGAGTCTAATTCTAACCCGAAGAGCCTGAGTCTAACCCTAACCCTAAGAGCCTGAGTCTAACCCTAACCCTAAGAGCCTGAGTCTAACCCTCACCCTAAGAGCCTGAGTCTAACCCTAACCCTAAGAGCCTGAGTCTAACCCTAACCCGAAGAGCCTGAGTCTAACACTAACCCGAAGAGCCTGAGTCTAACCCTCACCCTAAGAGCCTGAGTCTAACCCTCACCCTAAGAGCCTGAGTCTAACCCTAACCCGAAGAGCCTGAGTCTAACCCTAACCCTAAGAGCCTGAGTCTAACCCTAACCCTAAGAGCCTGAGTCTAACCCTAACCCTAAGAGCCTGAGTCTAACCCTAACCCTAAGAGCCTGAGTCTAACCCTAACCCTAAGAGCCTGAGTCTAACCCTAACCCGAAGAGCCTGAGTCTAACCCTAACCCTAAGAGCCTGAGTCTAACCCTAACCCTAAGAGCCTGAGTCTAACCCTCACCCTAAGAGCCTGAGTCTAACCCTCACCCTAAGAGCCTGAGTCTAACCCTCACCCTAAGAGCCTGAGTCTAACCCTAACCCGAAGAGCCTGAGTTTAACCCTAACCCTAAGAGCCTGAGTCTAACCCTAACCCTAAGAGCCTGAGTCTAACCCTAACCCTAAGAGCCTGAGTCTAACCCTCACCCTAAGAGCCTGAGTCTAACCCTAACCCGAAGAGCCTGAGTCTAACCCTAACCCGAAGAGCCTGAGTCTAACCCTAACCCGAAGAGCCTGAGTCTAACCCTAACCCTAAGAGCCTGAGTCTAACCCTCACCCTAAGAGCCTGAGTCTAACCCTCACCCGAAGAGCCTGAGTCTAACCCTAACCCGAAGAGCCTGAGTCTAACCCTAACCCGAAGAGCCTGAGTTTAACCCTAACCCTAAGAGCCTGAGTCTAACCCTAACCCTAAGAGCCTGAGTGTAACCCTAACCCTAAGAGCCTGAGTCTAACCCTCACCCTAAGAGCCTGAGTCTAACCCTAACCCTAAGAGCCTGAGTCTAACCCTAACCCGAAGAGCCTGAGTCTAACCCTAACCCTAAGAGCCTGAGTCTAACCCTCACCCTAAGAGCCTGAGTCTAACCCTAACCCTAAGAGCCTGAGTTTAACCCTAACCCTAAGAGCCTGAGTCTAACCCTAACCCTAAGAGCCTGAGTCTAACCCTCACCCTAAGAGCCTGAGTCTAACCCTAACCCTAAGAGCCTGAGTCTAACCCTAACCCTAAGAGCCTGAGTCTAACCCTAACCCTAAGAGCCTGAGTCTAACCCTAACCCTAAGAGCCTGAGTCTAACCCTAACCCTAAGAGCCTGAGTTTAACCCTAACCCGAAGAGCCTGAGTCTAACCCTAACCCTAAGAGCCTGAGTCTAACCCTAACCCTAAGAGCCTGAGTCTAACCCTAATTCTAAGAGCCTGAGTCTAACCCTCACCCTAAGAGCCTGAGTCTAACCCTAACCCTAAGAGCCTGAGTCTAACCCTAACCCTAAGAGCCTGAGTCTAACCCTCACCCTAAGAGCCTGAGTCTAACCCTAACCCTAAGAGCCTGAGTCTAACCCTAACCCTAAGAGCCTGAGTCTAACCCTAACCCTAAGAGCCTGAGTCTAACCCTCACCCTAAGAGCCTGAGTCTAACCCTAACCCTAAGAGCCTGAGTCTAACCCTAACCCTAAGAGCCTGAGTCTAACCCTCACCCTAAGAGCCTGAGTCTAACCCTAACCCTAAGAGCCTGAGTCTAACCCTAACCCTAAGAGCCTGAGTCTAACCCTAACCCTAAGAGCCTGAGTCTAACCCTCACCCTAAGAGCCTGAGTCTAACCCTAACCCTAAGAGCCTGAGTCTAACCCTAACCCTAAGAGCCTGAGTCTAACCCTAAGAGCCTGAGTCTAACCCTCACCCTAAGAGCCTGAGTCTAACCCTAACCCGAAGAGCCTGAGTCTAACCCTAACCCGAAGAGCCTGAGTCTAACCCTAACCCTAAGAGCCTGAGTCTAACCCTCACCCTAAGAGCCTGAGTCTAACCCTAACCCTAAGAGCCTGAGTCTAACCCTAACCCTAAGAGCCTGAGTCTAACCCTCACCCTAAGAGCCTGAGTCTAACCCTAACCCTAAGAGCCTGAGTCTAATTCTAACCCGATGAGCCTGAGTCTAATTCTAACCCGAAGAGCCTGAGTCTAACCCTAACCCTAAGAGCCTGAGTCTAACCCTAACCCTAAGAGCCTGAGTCTAACCCTCACCCTAAGAGCCTGAGTCTAACCCTAACCCTAAGAGCCTGAGTCTAACCCTAACCCGAAGAGCCTGAGTCTAACACTAACCCGAAGAGCCTGAGTCTAACCCTCACCCTAAGAGCCTGAGTCTAACCCTCACCCTAAGAGCCTGAGTCTAACCCTAACCCGAAGAGCCTGAGTCTAACCCTAACCCTAAGAGCCTGAGTCTAACCCTAACCCTAAGAGCCTGAGTCTAACCCTAACCCTAAGAGCCTGAGTCTAACCCTAACCCTAAGAGCCTGAGTCTAACCCTAACCCGAAGAGCCTGAGTCTAACCCTCACCCTAAGAGCCTGAGTCTAACCCTAACCCTAAGAGCCTGAGTCTAACCCTAACCCTAAGAGCCTGAGTCTAACCCTAAGAGCCTGAGTCTAACCCTCACCCTAAGAGCCTGAGTCTAACCCTAACCCTAAGAGCCTGAGTCTAACCCTAACCCGAAGAGCCTGAGTCTAACCCTAACCCTAAGAGCCTGAGTCTAACCCTAACCCTAAGAGCCTGAGTCTAACCCTAACCCGAAGAGCCTGAGTCTAACCCTAACCGGAAGAGCCTGAGTCTAACCCTAACCCTAAGAGCCTGAGTCTAACCCTAACCCGAAGAGCCTGAGTCTAACCCTAACCCTAAGAGCCTGAGTCTAACCCTAACCCTAAGAGCCTGAGTCTAACCCTCACCCTAAGAGCCTGAGTCTAACCCTCACCCTAAGAGCCTGAGTCTAACCCTAACCCTAAGAGCCTGAGTCTAACCCTAACCCGAAGAGCCTGAGTCTAACCCTAACCCGAAGAGCCTGAGTCTAACCCTAACCCTAAGAGCCTGAGTCTAACCCTCACCCTAAGAGCCTGAGTCTAACCCTCACCCGAAGAGCCTGAGTCTAACCCTAACCCGAAGAGCCTGAGTCTAACCCTAACCCGAAGAGCCTGAGTTTAACCCTAACCCTAAGAGCCTGAGTGTAACCCTAACCCTAAGAGCCTGAGTCTAACCCTCACCCTAAGAGCCTGAGTCTAACCCTAACCCTAAGAGCCTGAGTCTAACCCTAACCCGAAGAGCCTGAGTCTAACCCTAACCCTAAGAGCCTGAGTCTAACCCTCACCCTAAGAGCCTGAGTCTAACCCTAACCCTAAGAGCCTGAGTTTAACCCTAACCCTAAGAGCCTGAGTCTAACCCTAACCCTAAGAGCCTGAGTCTAACCCTCACCCTAAGAGCCTGAGTCTAACCCTAACCCTAAGAGCCTGAGTCTAACCCTAACCCTAAGAGCCTGAGTCTAACCCTAACCCTAAGAGCCTGAGTCTAACCCTAACCCTAAGAGCCTGAGTCTAACCCTAACCCTAAGAGCCTGAGTTTAACCCTAACCCGAAGAGCCTGAGTCTAACCCTAACCCTAAGAGCCTGAGTCTAACCCTAACCCTAAGAGCCTGAGTCTAACCCTAATTCTAAGAGCCTGAGTCTAACCCTCACCCTAAGAGCCTGAGTCTAACCCTAACCCTAAGAGCCTGAGTCTAACCCTCACCCTAAGAGCCTGAGTCTAACCCTAACCCTAAGAGCCTGAGTCTAACCCTAACCCTAAGAGCCTGAGTCTAACCCTCACCCTAAGAGCCTGAGTCTAACCCTAACCCTAAGAGCCTGAGTCTAACCCTAACCCTAAGAGCCTGAGTCTAACCCTAACCCTAAGAGCCTGAGTCTAACCCTCACCCTAAGAGCCTGAGTCTAACCCTAACCCTAAGAGCCTGAGTCTAACCCTAACCCTAAGAGCCTGAGTCTAACCCTCACCCTAAGAGCCTGAGTCTAACCCTAACCCTAAGAGCCTGAGTCTAACCCTAACCCTAAGAGCCTGAGTCTAACCCTAACCCTAAGAGCCTGAGTCTAACCCTCACCCTAAGAGCCTGAGTCTAACCCTAACCCTAAGAGCCTGAGTCTAACCCTAACCCTAAGAGCCTGAGTCTAACCCTAAGAGCCTGAGTCTAACCCTCACCCTAAGAGCCTGAGTCTAACCCTAACCCGAAGAGCCTGAGTCTAACCCTAACCCGAAGAGCCTGAGTCTAACCCTAACCCTAAGAGCCTGAGTCTAACCCTCACCCTAAGAGCCTGAGTCTAACCCTAACCCTAAGAGCCTGAGTCTAACCCTAACCCTAAGAGCCTGAGTCTAACCCTCACCCTAAGAGCCTGAGTCTAACCCTAACCCTAAGAGCCTGAGTCTAATTCTAACCCGATGAGCCTGAGTCTAATTCTAACCCGAAGAGCCTGAGTCTAACCCTAACCCTAAGAGCCTGAGTCTAACCCTAACCCTAAGAGCCTGAGTCTAACCCTCACCCTAAGAGCCTGAGTCTAACCCTAACCCTAAGAGCCTGAGTCTAACCCTAACCCGAAGAGCCTGAGTCTAACCCTAACCCGAAGAGCCTGAGTCTAACCCTCACCCTAAGAGCCTGAGTCTAACCCTCACCCTAAGAGCCTGAGTCTAACCCTAACCCGAAGAGCCTGAGTCTAACCCTAACCCTAAGAGCCTGAGTCTAACCCTAACCCTAAGAGCCTGAGTCTAACCCTAACCCTAAGAGCCTGAGTCTAACCCTAACCCTAAGAGCCTGAGTCTAACCCTAACCCGAAGAGCCTGAGTCTAACCCTCACCCTAAGAGCCTGAGTCTAACCCTAACCCTAAGAGCCTGAGTCTAACCCTAACCCTAAGAGCCTGAGTCTAACCCTAAGAGCCTGAGTCTAACCCTCACCCTAAGAGCCTGAGTCTAACCCTAACCCTAAGAGCCTGAGTCTAACCCTAACCCGAAGAGCCTGAGTCTAACCCTAACCCTAAGAGCCTGAGTCTAACCCTAACCCTAAGAGCCTGAGTCTAACCCTAACCCGAAGAGCCTGAGTCTAACCCTAACCGGAAGAGCCTGAGTCTAACCCTAACCCTAAGAGCCTGAGTCTAACCCTAACCCGAAGAGCCTGAGTCTAACCCTAACCCTAAGAGCCTGAGTCTAACCCTAACCCTAAGAGCCTGAGTCTAACCCTCACCCTAAGAGCCTGAGTCTAACCCTCACCCTAAGAGCCTGAGTCTAACCCTAACCCTAAGAGCCTGAGTCTAACCCTAACCCGAAGAGCCTGAGTCTAACACTAACCCGAAGAGCCTGAGTCTAACCCTCACCCTAAGAGCCTGAGTCTAACCCTAACCCGAAGAGCCTGAGTCTAACCCTAACCCGAAGAGCCTGAGTCTAACCCTAACCCTAAGAGCCTGAGTCTAACCCTAACCCTAAGAGCCTGAGTCTAACCCTCACCCTAAGAGCCTGAGTCTAACCCTAACCCTAAGAGCCTGAGTCTAACCCTAACCCTAAGAGCCTGAGTCTAACCCTAACCCGAAGAGCCTGAGTCTAACCCTCACCCTAAGAGCCTGAGTCTAACCCTAACCCTAAGAGCCTGAGTCTAACCCTAACCCTAAGAGCCTGAGTCTAACCCTAAGAGCCTGAGTCTAACCCTCACCCTAAGAGCCTGAGTCTAACCCTAACCCTAAGAGCCTGAGTCTAACCCTAACCCGAAGAGCCTGAGTCTAATTCTAACCCGAAGAGCCTGAGTCTAATTCTAACCCGAAGAGCCTGAGTCTAACCCTAACCCTAAGAGCCTGAGTCTAACCCTAACCCTAAGAGCCTGAGTGTAACCCTCACCCTAAGAGCCTGAGTCTAACCCTAACCCTAAGAGCCTGAGTCTAACCCTAACCCGAAGAGCCTGAGTCTAACACTAACCCGAAGAGCCTGAGTGTAACCCTAACCCTAAGAGCCTGAGTGTAACCCTAACCCGAAGAGCCTGAGTCTAACCCTCACCCTAAGAGCCTGAGTCTAACCCTCACCCTAAGAGCCTGAGTCTAACCCTAACCCTAAGAGCCTGAGTCTAACCCTAACCCTAAGAGCCTGAGTCTAACCCTAACCCTAAGAGCCTGAGTCTAACCCTCACCCTAAGAGCCTGAGTCTAACCCTAACCCTAAGAGCCTGAGTCTAACCCTAACCCGAAGAGCCTGAGTCTAACCCTCACCCTAAGAGCCTGAGTCTAACCCTAACCCTAAGAGCCTGAGTGTAACCCTAACCCGAAGAGCCTGAGTCTAACCCTAACCCTAAGAGCCTGAGTCTAACCCTAACCCTAAGAGCCTGAGTCTAACCCTAACCCTAAGAGCCTGAGTCTAACCCTCACCCTAAGAGCCTGAGTCTAACCCTAACCCTAAGAGCCTGAGTCTAACCCTAACCCTAAGAGCCTGAGTCTAACCCTAACCCTAAGAGCCTGAGTCTAACCCGAACCCTAAGAGCCTGAGTCTAACCCTCACCCTAAGAGCCTGAGTCTAACCCTCACCCTAAGAGCCTGAGTCTAACCCTAACCCTAAGAGCCTGAGTCTAACCCTAACCCTAAGAGCCTGAGTCTAACCCTAACCCGAAGAGCCTGAGTCTAACCCTCACCCTAAGAGCCTGAGTCTAACCCTAACCCTAAGAGCCTGAGTCTAACCCTAGCCCTAAGAGCCTGAGTCTAACCCTCACCCTAAGAGCCTGAGTCTAACCCTCACCCTAAGAGCCTGAGTCTAACCCTAACCCTAAGAGCCTGAGTCTAACCCTAACCCTAAGAGCCTGAGTCTAACCCTAACCCGAAGAGCCTGAGTCTAACCCTCACCCTAAGAGCCTGAGTCTAACCCTAACCCTAAGAGCCTGAGTCTAACCCTAGCCCTAAGAGCCTGAGTCTAACCCTAACCCTAAGAGCCTGAGTCTAACCCTCACCCTAAGAGCCTGAGTCTAACCCTAACCCTAAGAGCCTGAGTCTAACCCTAACCCTAAGAGCCTGAGTCTAACCCTAACCCTAAGAGCCTGAGTCTAACCCTAACCCTAAGAGCCTGAGTCTAACCCTAACCCTAAGAGCCTGAGTCTAACCCTAACCCTAAGAGCCTGAGTCTAACCCTCACCCTAAGAGCCTGAGTCTAACCCTCACCCTAAGAGCCTGAGTCTAACCCTCACCCTAAGAGCCTGAGTCTAACCCTAACCCTAAGAGCCTGAGTCTAACCCTAACCCGAAGAGCCTGAGTCTAACCCTCACCCTAAGAGCCTGAGTCTAACCCTAACCCTAAGAGCCTGAGTCTAACCCTAGCCCTAAGAGCCTGAGTCTAACCCTAACCCTAAGAGCCTGAGTCTAACCCTCACCCTAAGAGCCTGAGTCGAACCCTAACCCTAAGAGCCTGAGTCTAACCCTCACCCTAAGAGCCTGAGTCTAACCCTAACCCTAAGAGCCTGAGTCTAACCCTAACCCTAAGAGCCTGAGTCTAACCCTAACCCTAAGAGCCTGAGTCTAACCCTAACCCTAAGAGCCTGAGTCTAACCCTAACCCGAAGAGCCTGAGTCTAACCCTAACTCTAAGAGCCTGAGTCTAACCCTAACCCGAAGAGCCTGAGTCTAACCCTAACCCGAAGAGCCTGAGTCTAACCCTAACCCTAAGAGCCTGAGTCTAACCCTAACCCGAAGAGCCTGAGTTTAACCCTAACCCTAAGAGCCTGAGTCTAACCCTCACCCGAAGAGCCTGAGTCTAACCCTAACCCTAAGAGCCTGAGTCTAACCCTAACCCTAAGAGCCTGAGTCTAACCCTAACCCGAAGAGCCTGAGTCTAACCCTCACCCTAAGAGCCTGAGTCTAACCCTAACCCTAAGAGCCTGAGTCTAACCCTCACCCTAAGAGCCTGAGTCTAACCCTCACCCTAAGAGCCTGAGTCTAACCCTAACCCGAAGAGCCTGAGTCTAACCCTAACCCTAAGAGCCTGAGTCTAACCCTAACCCGAAGAGCCTGAGTCTAACCCTAACCCGAAGAGCCTGAGTCTAACCCTAACCCTAAGAGCCTGAGTCTAACCCTAACCCTAAGAGCCTGAGTCTAACCCTCACCCTAAGAGCCTGAGTCTAACCCTAACCCTAAGAGCCTGAGTCTAACCCTCACCCGAAGAGCCTGAGTCTAACCCTAACCCTAAGAGCCTGAGTCTAACCCTAACCCTAAGAGCCTGAGTCTAACCCTAACCCTAAGAGCCTGAGTCTAACCCTAACCCTAAGAGCCTGAGTCTAACCCTAACCCTAAGAGCCTGAGTCTAACCCTAACCCTAAGAGCCTGAGTCTAACCCTAACCCTAAGAGCCTGAGTCTAACCCTAACCCTAAGAGCCTGAGTCTAACCCTAACCCGAAGAGCCTGAGTCTAACCCTAACTCTAAGAGCCTGAGTCTAACCCTAACCCGAAGAGCCTGAGTCTAACCCTAACCCTAAGAGCCTGAGTCTAACCCTAACCCGAAGAGCCTGAGTCTAACCCTAACCCTAAGAGCCTGAGTCTAACCCTCACCCTAAGAGCCTGAGTCTAACCCTAACCCTAAGAGCCTGAGTCTAACCCTAACCCTAAGAGCCTGAGTCTAACCCTAACCCTAAGAGCCTGAGTCTAACCCTAACCCGAAGAGCCTGAGTCTAACCCTCACCCTAAGAGCCTGAGTCTAACCCTAACCCTAAGAGCCTGAGTCTAACCCTCACCCTAAGAGCCTGAGTCTAACCCTCACCCTAAGAGCCTGAGTCTAACCCTAACCCGAAGAGCCTGAGTCTAACCCTAACCCTAAGAGCCTGAGTCTAACCCTAACCCGAAGAGCCTGAGTCTAACCCTAACCCGAAGAGCCTGAGTCTAACCCTAACCCTAAGAGCCTGAGTCTAACCCTAACCCTAAGAGCCTGAGTCTAACCCTCACCCTAAGAGCCTGAGTCTAACCCTAACCCTAAGAGCCTGAGTCTAACCCTCACCCGAAGAGCCTGAGTCTAACCCTAACCCTAAGAGCCTGAGTCTAACCCTAACCCTAAGAGCCTGAGTCTAACCCTAACCCTAAGAGCCTGAGTCTAACCCTAACCCTAAGAGCCTGAGTCTAACCCTAACCCGAAGAGCCTGAGTCTAACCCTAACCCTAAGAGCCTGAGTCTAACCCTAACCCTAAGAGCCTGAGTCTAACCCTCACCCTAAGAGCCTGAGTCTAACCCTCACCCTAAGAGCCTGAGTCTAACCCTAACCCGAAGAGCCTGAGTTTAACCCTAACCCTAAGAGCCTGAGTCTAACCCTAACCCTAAGAGCCTGAGTCTAACCCTAACCCTAAGAGCCTGAGTCTAACCCTCACCCTAAGAGCCTGAGTCTAACCCTAACCCGAAGAGCCTGAGTCTAACCCTAACCCTAAGAGCCTGAGTTTAACCCTAACCCGAAGAGCCTGAGTCTAACCCTCACCCGAAGAGCCTGAGTCTAACCCTAACCCGAAGAGCCTGAGTCTAACCCTAACCCGAAGAGCCTGAGTGTAACCCTCACCCTAAGAGCCTGAGTCTAACCCTCACCCTAAGAGCCTGAGTCTAACCCTAACCCGAAGAGCCTGAGTCTAACCCTAACCCGAAGAGCCTGAGTCTAACCCTAACCCGAAGAGCCTGAGTGTAACCCTCACCATAAGAGCCTGAGTGTAACCCTCACCCTAAGAGCCTGAGTCTAACCCTCACCCTAAGAGCCTGAGTCTAACCCTAACCCTAAGAGCCTGAGTCTAACCCTAACCCTAAGAGCCTGAGTCTAACCCTAACCCGAAGAGCCTGAGTGTAACCCTCACCCTAAGAGCCTGAGTCTAACCCTCACCCTAAGAGCCTGAGTCTAACCCTAACCCGAAGAGCCTGAGTCTAACCCTAACCCGAAGAGCCTGAGTGTAACCCTCACCATAAGAGCCTGAGTGTAACCCTCACCCTAAGAGCCTGAGTGTAACCCTAACCCTAAGAGCCTGAGTCTAACCCTCACCCTAAGAGCCTGAGTCTAACCCTAACCCTAAGAGCCTGAGTCTAACCCTAACCCGAAGAGCCTGAGTCTAACCCTAACCCTAAGAGCCTGAGTCTAACCCTCACCCTAAGAGCCTGAGTCTAACCCTAACCCTAAGAGCCTGAGTTTAACCCTAACCCTAAGAGCCTGAGTCTAACCCTAACCCTAAGAGCCTGAGTCTAACCCTCACCCTAAGAGCCTGAGTCTAACCCTCACCCTAAGAGCCTGAGTCTAACCCTAACCCGAAGAGCCTGAGTCTAACCCTAACCCTAAGAGCCTTAATCTAACCCTAACCCTAAGAGCCTGAGTCTAACCCTAACCCTAAGAGCCTGAGTCTAACCCTAACCCTAAGAGCCTGAGTTTAACCCTAACCCGAAGAGCCTGAGTCTAACCCTAACCCTAAGAGCCTGAGTCTAACCCTAACCCTAAGAGCCTGAGTCTAACCCTAATTCTAAGAGCCTGAGTCTAACCCTCACCCTAAGAGCCTGAGTCTAACCCTAACCCTAAGAGCCTGAGTCTAACCCTCACCCTAAGAGCCTGAGTCTAACCCTAACCCTAAGAGCCTGAGTCTAACCCTAACCCTAAGAGCCTGAGTCTAACCCTAACCCTAAGAGCCTGAGTCTAACCCTCACCCTAAGAGCCTGAGTCTAACCCTAACCCTAAGAGCCTGAGTCTAACCCTAACCCTAAGAGCCTGAGTCTAACCCTCACCCTAAGAGCCTGAGTCTAACCCTAACCCTAAGAGCCTGAGTCTAACCCTCACCCTAAGAGCCTGAGTCTAACCCTAAGAGCCTGAGTCTAACCCTCACCCTAAGAGCCTGAGTCTAACCCTAACCCTAAGAGCCTGAGTCTAACCCTAACCCTAAGAGCCTGAGTCTAACCCTAAGAGCCTGAGACTAACCCTCACCCTAAGAGCCTGAGTCTAACCCTAACCCTAAGAGCCTGAGTCTAACCCTCACCCGAAGAGCCTGAGTCTAACCCTAACCCTAAGAGCCTGAGTCTAACCCTCACCCTAAGAGCCTGAGTCTAACCCTAACCCTAAGAGCCTGAGTCTAACCCTAACCCTAAGAGCCTGAGTCTAACCCTAACCCTAAGAGCCTGAGTCTAACCCTCACCCTAAGAGCCTGAGTCTAACCCTCACCCTAAGAGCCTGAGTCTAACCCTAACCCTAAGAGCCTGAGTCTGACCCTAACCCTAAGAGCCTGAGTCTAACCCTAACCCGAAGAGCCTGAGTCTAACCCTAACCCTAAGAGCCTGAGTCTAACCCTAACCCTAAGAGCCTGAGTCTAACCCTAACCCGAAGAGCCTGAGTCTAACCCTCACCCTAAGAGCCTGAGTCGAACCCTAACCCTAAGAGCCTGAGTCTAACCCTCACCCTAAGAGCCTGAGTCTAACCCTCACCCTAAGAGCCTGAGTCTAACCCTAACCCTAAGAGCCTGAGTCTGACCCTAACCCTAAGAGCCTGAGTCTAACCCTAACCCGAAGAGCCTGAGTCTAACCCTCACCCTAAGAGCCTGAGTCTAACCCTAACCCTAAGAGCCTGAGTCTAACCCTAACCCGAAGAGCCTGAGTCTAACCCTCACCCTAAGAGCCTGAGTCTAACCCTAACCCTAAGAGCCTGAGTCTAACCCTAACCCGAAGAGCCTGAGTCTAACCCTCACCCTAAGAGCCTGAGTCGAACCCTAACCCTAAGAGCCTGAGTCTAACCCTAACCCGAAGAGCCTGAGTCTAACCCTCACCCTAAGAGCCTGAGTCTAACCCTAACCCTAAGAGCCTGAGTGTAACCCTAACCCGAAGAGCCTGAGTCTAACCCTAACCCGAAGAGCCTGAGTCTAACCCTAACCCTAAGAGCCTGAGTCTAACCCTCACCCTAAGAGCCTGAGTGTAACCCTAACCCGAAGAGCCTGAGTCTAACCCTAACCCTAAGAGCCTGAGTCTAACCCTAACCCTAAGAGCCTGAGTCTAACCCTAACCCTAAGAGCCTGAGTCTAACCCTAACCCTAAGAGCCTGAGTCTAACCCTAACCCTAAGAGCCTGAGTCTAACCCTCACCCTAAGAGCCTGAGTCTAACCCTAACCCTAAGAGCCTGAGTCTAACCCTAACCCTAAGAGCCTGAGTCTAACCCTAATTCTAAGAGCCTGAGTCTAACCCTAACCCGAAGAGCCTGAGTCTAACCCTCACCCTAAGAGCCTGAGTCTAACCCTAACCCTAAGAGCCTGAGTCTAACCCTAACCCTAAGAGCCTGAGTCTAATACTAACCCGAAGAGCCTGAGTCTAACCCTAACCCGAAGAGCCTGAGTCTAACCCTAACCCTAAGAGCCTGAGTCTAACCCTAACCCGAAGAGCCTGAGTCTAACCCTAACCCGAAGAGCCTGAGTCTAACCCTCACCCTAAGAGCCTGAGTCTAACCCTAACCCGAAGAGCCTGAGTCTAACCCTAACCCTAAGAGCCTGAGTCTAACCCTAACCCTAAGAGCCTGAGTCTAACCCTCACCCTAAGAGCCTGAGTCTAACCCTAACCCTAAGAGCCTGAGTCTAACCCTCACCCGAAGAGCCTGAGTCTAACCCTAACCCTAAGAGCCTGAGTCTAACCCTAACCCTAAGAGCCTGAGTCTAACCCTAACCCTAAGAGCCTGAGTCTAACCCTAACCCTAAGAGCCTGAGTCTAACCCTAACCCTAAGAGCCTGAGTCTAACCCTAACCCTAAGAGCCTGAGTCTAACCCTAACCCTAAGAGCCTGAGTCTAACCCTAACCCTAAGAGCCTGAGTCTAACCCTAACCCGAAGAGCCTGAGTCTAACCCTAACTCTAAGAGCCTGAGTCTAACCCTAACCCGAAGAGCCTGAGTCTAACCCTAACCCTAAGAGCCTGAGTCTAACCCTAACCCGAAGAGCCTGAGTCTAACCCTAACCCTAAGAGCCTGAGTCTAACCCTCACCCTAAGAGCCTGAGTCTAACCCTAACCCTAAGAGCCTGAGTCTAACCCTAACCCTAAGAGCCTGAGTCTAACCCTAACCCTAAGAGCCTGAGTCTAACCCTAACCCGAAGAGCCTGAGTCTAACCCTCACCCTAAGAGCCTGAGTCTAACCCTAACCCTAAGAGCCTGAGTCTAACCCTCACCCTAAGAGCCTGAGTCTAACCCTCACCCTAAGAGCCTGAGTCTAACCCTAACCCGAAGAGCCTGAGTCTAACCCTAACCCTAAGAGCCTGAGTCTAACCCTAACCCGAAGAGCCTGAGTCTAACCCTAACCCGAAGAGCCTGAGTCTAACCCTAACCCTAAGAGCCTGAGTCTAACCCTAACCCTAAGAGCCTGAGTCTAACCCTCACCCTAAGAGCCTGAGTCTAACCCTAACCCTAAGAGCCTGAGTCTAACCCTCACCCGAAGAGCCTGAGTCTAACCCTAACCCTAAGAGCCTGAGTCTAACCCTAACCCTAAGAGCCTGAGTCTAACCCTAACCCTAAGAGCCTGAGTCTAACCCTAACCCTAAGAGCCTGAGTCTAACCCTAACCCGAAGAGCCTGAGTCTAACCCTAACCCTAAGAGCCTGAGTCTAACCCTAACCCTAAGAGCCTGAGTCTAACCCTCACCCTAAGAGCCTGAGTCTAACCCTCACCCTAAGAGCCTGAGTCTAACCCTAACCCGAAGAGCCTGAGTTTAACCCTAACCCTAAGAGCCTGAGTCTAACCCTAACCCTAAGAGCCTGAGTCTAACCCTAACCCTAAGAGCCTGAGTCTAACCCTCACCCTAAGAGCCTGAGTCTAACCCTAACCCGAAGAGCCTGAGTCTAACCCTAACCCGAAGAGCCTGAGTCTAACCCTAACCCTAAGAGCCTGAGTCTAACCCTCACCCGAAGAGCCTGAGTCTAACCCTAACCCGAAGAGCCTGAGTCTAACCCTAACCCGAAGAGCCTGAGTGTAACCCTCACCCTAAGAGCCTGAGTCTAACCCTCACCCTAAGAGCCTGAGTCTAACCCTAACCCGAAGAGCCTGAGTCTAACCCTAACCCGAAGAGCCTGAGTCTAACCCTAACCCGAAGAGCCTGAGTGTAACCCTCACCATAAGAGCCTGAGTGTAACCCTCACCCTAAGAGCCTGAGTGTAACCCTAACCCTAAGAGCCTGAGTCTAACCCTCACCCTAAGAGCCTGAGTCTAACCCTAACCCTAAGAGCCTGAGTCTAACCCTAACCCGAAGAGCCTGAGTGTAACCCTCACCCTAAGAGCCTGAGTCTAACCCTCACCCTAAGAGCCTGAGTCTAACCCTAACCCGAAGAGCCTGAGTCTAACCCTAACCCGAAGAGCCTGAGTCTAACCCTAACCCGAAGAGCCTGAGTGTAACCCTCACCATAAGAGCCTGAGTGTAACCCTCACCCTAAGAGCCTGAGTGTAACCCTAACCCTAAGAGCCTGAGTCTAACCCTCACCCTAAGAGCCTGAGTCTAACCCTAACCCTAAGAGCCTGAGTCTAACCCTAACCCGAAGAGCCTGAGTCTAACCCTAACCCTAAGAGCCTGAGTCTAACCCTCACCCTAAGAGCCTGAGTCTAACCCTAACCCTAAGAGCCTGAGTTTAACCCTAACCCTAAGAGCCTGAGTCTAACCCTAACCCTAAGAGCCTGAGTCTAACCCTCACCCTAAGAGCCTGAGTCTAACCCTCACCCTAAGAGCCTGAGTCTAACCCTAACCCGAAGAGCCTGAGTCTAACCCTAACCCTAAGAGCCTTAATCTAACCCTAACCCTAAGAGCCTGAGTCTAACCCTAACCCTAAGAGCCTGAGTCTAACCCTAACCCTAAGAGCCTGAGTTTAACCCTAACCCGAAGAGCCTGAGTCTAACCCTAACCCTAAGAGCCTGAGTCTAACCCTAACCCTAAGAGCCTGAGTCTAACCCTAATTCTAAGAGCCTGAGTCTAACCCTCACCCTAAGAGCCTGAGTCTAACCCTAACCCTAAGAGCCTGAGTCTAACCCTCACCCTAAGAGCCTGAGTCTAACCCTAACCCTAAGAGCCTGAGTCTAACCCTAACCCTAAGAGCCTGAGTCTAACCCTAACCCTAAGAGCCTGAGTCTAACCCTCACCCTAAGAGCCTGAGTCTAACCCTAACCCTAAGAGCCTGAGTCTAACCCTAACCCTAAGAGCCTGAGTCTAACCCTCACCCTAAGAGCCTGAGTCTAACCCTAACCCTAAGAGCCTGAGTCTAACCCTAACCCTAAGAGCCTGAGTCTAACCCTAACCCGAAGAGCCTGAGTCTAACCCTCACCCTAAGAGCCTGAGTCTAACCCTAACCCTAAGAGCCTGAGTCTAACCCTAACCCTAAGAGCCTGAGTCTAACCCTAAGAGCCTGAGACTAACCCTCACCCTAAGAGCCTGAGTCTAACCCTAACCCTAAGAGCCTGAGTCTAACCCTCACCCGAAGAGCCTGAGTCTAACCCTAACCCTAAGAGCCTGAGTCTAACCCTCACCCTAAGAGCCTGAGTCTAACCCTAACCCTAAGAGCCTGAGTCTAACCCTAACCCTAAGAGCCTGAGTCTAACCCTAACCCTAAGAGCCTGAGTCTAACCCTCACCCTAAGAGCCTGAGTCTAACCCTCACCCTAAGAGCCTGAGTCTAACCCTAACCCTAAGAGCCTGAGTCTGACCCTAACCCTAAGAGCCTGAGTCTAACCCTAACCCGAAGAGCCTGAGTCTAACCCTAACCCTAAGAGCCTGAGTCTAACCCTAACCCTAAGAGCCTGAGTCTAACCCTAACCCGAAGAGCCTGAGTCTAACCCTCACCCTAAGAGCCTGAGTCGAACCCTAACCCTAAGAGCCTGAGTCTAACCCTCACCCTAAGAGCCTGAGTCTAACCCTCACCCTAAGAGCCTGAGTCTAACCCTAACCCTAAGAGCCTGAGTCTGACCCTAACCCTAAGAGCCTGAGTCTAACCCTAACCCGAAGAGCCTGAGTCTAACCCTCACCCTAAGAGCCTGAGTCTAACCCTAACCCTAAGAGCCTGAGTCTAACCCTAACCCGAAGAGCCTGAGTCTAACCCTCACCCTAAGAGCCTGAGTCTAACCCTAACCCTAAGAGCCTGAGTCTAACCCTAACCCGAAGAGCCTGAGTCTAACCCTCACCCTAAGAGCCTGAGTCGAACCCTAACCCTAAGAGCCTGAGTCTAACCCTAACCCGAAGAGCCTGAGTCTAACCCTCACCCTAAGAGCCTGAGTCTAACCCTAACCCTAAGAGCCTGAGTGTAACCCTAACCCGAAGAGCCTGAGTCTAACCCTAACCCGAAGAGCCTGAGTCTAACCCTAACCCTAAGAGCCTGAGTCTAACCCTCACCCTAAGAGCCTGAGTGTAACCCTAACCCGAAGAGCCTGAGTCTAACCCTAACCCTAAGAGCCTGAGTCTAACCCTAACCCTAAGAGCCTGAGTCTAACCCTAACCCTAAGAGCCTGAGTCTAACCCTAACCCTAAGAGCCTGAGTCTAACCCTCACCCTAAGAGCCTGAGTCTAACCCTAACCCTAAGAGCCTGAGTCTAACCCTAACCCTAAGAGCCTGAGTCTAACCCTAATTCTAAGAGCCTGAGTCTAACCCTAACCCGAAGAGCCTGAGTCTAACCCTAACCCTAAGAGCCTGAGTCTAACCCTAACCCGAAGAGCCTGAGTCTAACCCTCACCCTAAGAGCCTGAGTCTAACCCTAACCCTAAGAGCCTGAGTCTAACCCTAACCCTAAGAGCCTGAGTCTAATACTAACCCGAAGAGCCTGAGTCTAACCCTAACCCGAAGAGCCTGAGTCTAACCCTAACCCTAAGAGCCTGAGTCTAACCCTAACCCGAAGAGCCTGAGTCTAACCCTAACCCGAAGAGCCT
Source organism: Falco punctatus (assembly GCF_963210335.1). Lineage (NCBI taxonomy): Eukaryota > Metazoa > Chordata > Aves > Falconiformes > Falconidae > Falco > Falco punctatus. The sequence goes on along the minus strand of NW_027660307.1, from coordinate 277,222 downwards.
GAGTCTAACCCTCACCCTAAGAGCCTGAGTCTAACCCTAACCCTAAGAGCCTGAGTCTAACCCTAACCCGAAGAGACTGAGTCTAACCCTAACCCTAAGAGCCTGAGTCTAACCCTAACCCTAAGAGCCTGAGTCTAACCCTCACCCTAAGAGCCTGAGTCTAACCCTAAGAGCCTGAGTCTAACCCTAACCCTAAGAGCCTGAGTCTAACCCTCACCCTAAGAGCCTGAGTCTAACCCTAACCCTAAGAGCCTGAGTCTAACCCTCACCCTAAGAGCCTGAGTCTAACCCTCACCCGAAGAGCCTGAGTCTAACCCTAACCCTAAGAGCCTGAGTCTAACCCTAACCCTAAGAGCCTGAGTCTAACCCTAATTCTAAGAGCCTGAGTCTAACCCTAACCCTAAGAGCCTGAGTCTAACCCTAACCCTAAGAGCCTGAGTCTAACCCTAACCCGAAGAGCCTGAGTCTAACCCTCACCCTAAGAGCCTGAGTCTAACCCTCACCCTAAGAGCCTGAGTCTAACCCTAACCCTAAGAGCCTGAGTCTAATACTAACCCGAAGAGCCTGAGTCTAACCCTAACCCGAAGAGCCTGAGTCTAACCCTAACCCTAAGAGCCTGAGTCTAACCCTAACCCGAAGAGCCTGAGTCTAACCCTAACCCGAAGAGCCTGAGTCTAACCCTCACCCTAAGAGCCTGAGTCTAACCCTAACCCTAAGAGCCTGAGTCTAACCCTAACCCGAAGAGACTGAGTCTAACCCTAACCCTAAGAGCCTGAGTCTAACCCTAACCCTAAGAGCCTGAGTCTAACCCTAACCCTAAGAGCCTGAGTCTAACCCTAACCCTAAGAGCCTGAGTCTAACCCTAACCCTAAGAGCCTGAGTCTAACCCTAACCCGAAGAGCCTGAGTCTAACCCTAACTCTAAGAGCCTGAGTCGAACCCTAACCCGAAGAGCCTGAGTCTAACCCTAACCCGAAGAGCCTGAGTGTAACCCTAACCCTAAGAGCCTGAGTCTAACCCTAACCCGAAGAGCCTGAGTTTAACCCTAACCCTAAGAGCCTGAGTCTAACCCTCACCCGAAGAGCCTGAGTCTAACCCTAACCCTAAGAGCCTGAGTCTAACCCTAACCCGAAGAGCCTGAGTCTAACCCTAACCCTAAGAGCCTGAGTCTAACCCTCACCCTAAGAGCCTGAGTCTAACCCTAACCCTAAGAGCCTGAGTCTAACCCTAACCCGAAGAGCCTGAGTCTAACCCTCACCCTAAGAGCCTGAGTCTAACCCTAACCCTAAGAGCCTGAGTCTAACCCTCACCCTAAGAGCCTGAGTCTAACCCTCACCCTAAGAGCCTGAGTCTAACCCTAACCCGAAGAGCCTGAGTCTAACCCTAACCCTAAGAGCCTGAGTCTAACCCTAACCCGAAGAGCCTGAGTCTAACCCTAACCCGAAGAGCCTGAGTCTAACCCTAACCCGAAGAGCCTGAGTCTAACCCTAACCCGAAGAGCCTGAGTCTAACCCTAACCCTAAGAGCCTGAGTCTAACCCTCACCCTAAGAGCCTGAGTCTAACCCTAACCCTAAGAGCCTGAGTCTAACCCTCACCCGAAGAGCCTGAGTCTAACCCTAACCCTAAGAGCCTGAGTCTAACCCTAACCCTAAGAGCCTGAGTCTAACCCTAACCCTAAGAGCCTGAGTCTAACCCTAACCCTAAGAGCCTGAGTCTAACCCTAACCCGAAGAGCCTGAGTCTAACCCTAACCCTAAGAGCCTGAGTCTAACCCTAACCCTAAGAGCCTGAGTCTAACCCTCACCCTAAGAGCCTGAGTCTAACCCTCACCCTAAGAGCCTGAGTCTAACCCTCACCCTAAGAGCCTGAGTCTAACCCTCACCCGAAGAGCCTGAGTCTAACCCTAACCCTAAGAGCCTGAGTCTAACCCTCACCCTAAGAGCCTGAGTCTAACCCTAACCCTAAGAGCCTGAGTCTAACCCTCACCCTAAGAGCCTGAGTCTAACCCTAACCCTAAGAGCCTGAGTCTAACCCTCACCCTAAGAGCCTGAGTCTAACCCTCACCCGAAGAGCCTGAGTCTAACCCTAACCCGAAGAGCCTGAGTCTAACCCTAACCCGAAGAGCCTGAGTCTAACCCTAACCCTAAGAGCCTGAGTCTAACCCTAACCCTAAGAGCCTGAGTCTAACCCTAGCCCTAAGAGCCTGAGTCTAACCCTAACCCTAAGAGCCTGAGTCTAACCCTCACCCTAAGAGCCTGAGTCTAACCCTAACCCTAAGAGCCTGAGTCTAACCCTAGCCCTAAGAGCCTGAGTCTAACCCTAACCCTAAGAGCCTGAGTCTAACCCTAACCCTAAGAGCCTGAGTCTAACCCTAGCCCTAAGAGCCTGAGTCTAACCCTCACCCTAAGAGCCTGAGTCGAACCCTAACCCTAAGAGCCTGAGTCTAACCCTCACCCTAAGAGCCTGAGTCTAACCCTAACCCTAAGAGCCTGAGTCTAACCCTAACCCTAAGAGCCTGAGTCTAACCCTAACCCTAAGAGCCTGAGTCTAACCCTAACCCTAAGAGCCTGAGTCTAACCCTAACCCTAAGAGCCTGAGTCTAACCCTAACCCGAAGAGCCTGAGTCTAACCCTAACTCTAAGAGCCTGAGTCGAACCCTAACCCGAAGAGCCTGAGTCTAACCCTAACCCGAAGAGCCTGAGTGTAACCCTAACCCTAAGAGCCTGAGTCTAACCCTAACCCGAAGAGCCTGAGTTTAACCCTAACCCTAAGAGCCTGAGTCTAACCCTCACCCGAAGAGCCTGAGTCTAACCCTAACCCTAAGAGCCTGAGTCTAACCCTAACCCGAAGAGCCTGAGTCTAACCCTAACCCTAAGAGCCTGAGTCTAACCCTCACCCTAAGAGCCTGAGTCTAACCCTAACCCTAAGAGCCTGAGTCTAACCCTAACCCGAAGAGCCTGAGTCTAACCCTCACCCTAAGAGCCTGAGTCTAACCCTAACCCTAAGAGCCTGAGTCTAACCCTCACCCTAAGAGCCTGAGTCTAACCCTCACCCTAAGAGCCTGAGTCTAACCCTAACCCGAAGAGCCTGAGTCTAACCCTAACCCTAAGAGCCTGAGTCTAACCCTAACCCGAAGAGCCTGAGTCTAACCCTAACCCGAAGAGCCTGAGTCTAACCCTAACCCGAAGAGCCTGAGTCTAACCCTAACCCGAAGAGCCTGAGTCTAACCCTAACCCTAAGAGCCTGAGTCTAACCCTCACCCTAAGAGCCTGAGTCTAACCCTAACCCTAAGAGCCTGAGTCTAACCCTCACCCGAAGAGCCTGAGTCTAACCCTAACCCTAAGAGCCTGAGTCTAACCCTAACCCTAAGAGCCTGAGTCTAACCCTAACCCTAAGAGCCTGAGTCTAACCCTAACCCTAAGAGCCTGAGTCTAACCCTAACCCGAAGAGCCTGAGTCTAACCCTAACCCTAAGAGCCTGAGTCTAACCCTAACCCTAAGAGCCTGAGTCTAACCCTCACCCTAAGAGCCTGAGTCTAACCCTCACCCTAAGAGCCTGAGTCTAACCCTCACCCTAAGAGCCTGAGTCTAACCCTCACCCGAAGAGCCTGAGTCTAACCCTAACCCGAAGAGCCTGAGTCTAACCCTAACCCTAAGAGCCTGAGTCTAACCCTCACCCTAAGAGCCTGAGTCTAACCCTAACCCTAAGAGCCTGAGTCTAACCCTAGCCCTAAGAGCCTGAGTCTAACCCTAACCCTAAGAGCCTGAGTCTAACCCTCACCCTAAGAGCCTGAGTCGAACCCTAACCCTAAGAGCCTGAGTCTAACCCTCACCCTAAGAGCCTGAGTCTAACCCTAACCCTAAGAGCCTGAGTCTAACCCTAACCCTAAGAGCCTGAGTCTAACCCTAACCCTAAGAGCCTGAGTCTAACCCTAACCCTAAGAGCCTGAGTCTAACCCTAACCCTAAGAGCCTGAGTCTAACCCTAACCCGAAGAGCCTGAGTCTAACCCTAACTCTAAGAGCCTGAGTCTAACCCTAACCCGAAGAGCCTGAGTCTAACCCTAACCCGAAGAGCCTGAGTCTAACCCTAACCCTAAGAGCCTGAGTCTAACCCTAACCCGAAGAGCCTGAGTTTAACCCTAACCCGAAGAGCCTGAGTCTAACCCTCACCCGAAGAGCCTGAGTCTAACCCTAACCCTAAGAGCCTGAGTCTAACCCTAACCCGAAGAGCCTGAGTCTAACCCTAACCCTAAGAGCCTGAGTCTAACCCTCACCCTAAGAGCCTGAGTCTAACCCTAACCCTAAGAGCCTGAGTCTAACCCTAACCCGAAGAGCCTGAGTCTAACCCTCACCCTAAGAGCCTGAGTCTAACCCTAACCCTAAGAGCCTGAGTCTAACCCTCACCCTAAGAGCCTGAGTCTAACCCTCACCCTAAGAGCCTGAGTCTAACCCTAACCCGAAGAGCCTGAGTCTAACCCTAACCCTAAGAGCCTGAGTCTAACCCTAACCCGAAGAGCCTGAGTCTAACCCTAACCCGAAGAGCCTGAGTCTAACCCTAACCCGAAGAGCCTGAGTCTAACCCTAACCCGAAGAGCCTGAGTCTAACCCTAACCCTAAGAGCCTGAGTCTAACCCTCACCCTAAGAGCCTGAGTCTAACCCTAACCCTAAGAGCCTGAGTCTACCCCTCACCCGAAGAGCCTGAGTCTAACCCTAACCCTAAGAGCCTGAGTCTAACCCTAACCCTAAGAGCCTGAGTCTAATACTAACCCGAAGAGCCTGAGTCTAACCCTAACCCGAAGAGCCTGAGTCTAACCCTAACCCTAAGAGCCTGAGTCTAACCCTAACCCGAAGAGCCTGAGTCTAACCCTAACCCGAAGAGCCTGAGTCTAACCCTCACCCTAAGAGCCTGAGTCTAACCCTAACCCTAAGAGCCTGAGTCTAACCCTAACCCTAAGAGCCTGAGTCTAACCCTAACCCTAAGAGCCTGAGTCTAACCCTCACCCTAAGAGCCTGAGTCTAACCCTAAGAGCCTGAGTCTAACCCTAACCCTAAGAGCCTGAGTCTAACCCTCACCCTAAGAGCCTGAGTCTAACCCTAACCCTAAGAGCCTGAGTCTAACCCTCACCCTAAGAGCCTGAGTCTAACCCTCACCCGAAGAGCCTGAGTCTAACCCTAACCCGAAGAGCCTGAGTCTAACCCTAACCCGAAGAGCCTGAGTCTAACCCTCACCCTAAGAGCCTGAGTCTAACCCTAACCCTAAGAGCCTGAGTCTAACCCTAGCCCTAAGAGCCTGAGTCTAACCCTAACCCTAAGAGCCTGAGTCTAACCCTAACCCTAAGAGCCTGAGTCTAACCCTAGCCCTAAGAGCCTGAGTCTAACCCTAACCCTAAGAGCCTGAGTCTAACCCTCACCCTAAGAGCCTGAGTCGAACCCTAACCCTAAGAGCCTGAGTCTAACCCTCACCCTAAGAGCCTGAGTCTAACCCTAACCCTAAGAGCCTGAGTCTAACCCTAACCCTAAGAGCCTGAGTCTAACCCTAACCCTAAGAGCCTGAGTCTAACCCTAACCCTAAGAGCCTGAGTCTAACCCTAACCCTAAGAGCCTGAGTCTAACCCTAACCCTAAGAGCCTGAGTCTAACCCTAACCCTAAGAGCCTGAGTCTAACCCTAACCCGAAGAGCCTGAGTCTAACCCTAACTCTAAGAGCCTGAGTCTAACCCTAACCCGAAGAGCCTGAGTCTAACCCTCACCCTAAGAGCCTGAGTCTAACCCTAACCCGAAGAGCCTGAGTCTAACCCTAACCCGAAGAGCCTGAGTCTAACCCTAACCCGAAGAGCCTGAGTCTAACCCTAACCCGAAGAGCCTGAGTCTAACCCTAACCCTAAGAGCCTGAGTCTAACCCTCACCCTAAGAGCCTGAGTCTAACCCTAACCCTAAGAGCCTGAGTCTAACCCTCACCCGAAGAGCCTGAGTCTAACCCTAACCCTAAGAGCCTGAGTCTAACCCTAACCCTAAGAGCCTGAGTCTAACCCTAACCCTAAGAGCCTGAGTCTAACCCTAACCCGAAGAGCCTGAGTCTAACCCTAACCCTAAGAGCCTGAGTCTAACCCTCACCCTAAGAGCCTGAGTCTAACCCTCACCCTAAGAGCCTGAGTCTAACCCTCACCCTAAGAGCCTGAGTCTAACCCTCACCCGAAGAGCCTGAGTCTAACCCTAACCCGAAGAGCCTGAGTCTAACCCTAACCCGAAGAGCCTGAGTCTAACCCTCACCCTAAGAGCCTGAGTCTAACCCTAACCCTAAGAGCCTGAGTCTAACCCTAGCCCTAAGAGCCTGAGTCTAACCCTAACCCTAAGAGCCTGAGTCTAACCCTCACCCTAAGAGCCTGAGTCGAACCCTAACCCTAAGAGCCTGAGTCTAACCCTCACCCTAAGAGCCTGAGTCTAACCCTAACCCTAAGAGCCTGAGTCTAACCCTAACCCTAAGAGCCTGAGTCTAACCCTAACCCTAAGAGCCTGAGTCTAACCCTAACCCTAAGAGCCTGAGTCTAACCCTAACCCTAAGAGCCTGAGTCCAACCCTAACCCGAAGAGCCTGAGTCTAACCCTAACTCTAAGAGCCTGAGTCTAACCCTAACCCGAAGAGCCTGAGTCTAACCCTAACCCGAAGAGCCTGAGTCTAACCCTAACCCGAAGAGCCTGAGTCTAACCCTAACCCGAAGAGCCTGAGTTTAACCCTAACCCTAAGAGCCTGAGTCGAACCCTCACCCGAAGAGCCTGAGTCTAACCCTAACCCTAAGAGCCTGAGTCTAACCCTAACCCGAAGAGCCTGAGTCTAACCCTAACCCTAAGAGCCTGAGTCTAACCCTCACCCTAAGAGCCTGAGTCTAACCCTAACCCTAAGAGCCTGAGTCTAACCCTAACCCGAAGAGCCTGAGTCTAACCCTCACCCTAAGAGCCTGAGTCTAACCCTCACCCTAAGAGCCTGAGTCTAACCCTAACCCGAAGAGCCTGAGTCTAACCCTAACCCTAAGAGCCTGAGTCTAACCCTAACCCGAAGAGCCTGAGTCTAACCCTAACCCGAAGAGCCTGAGTCTAACCCTAACCCGAAGAGCCTGAGTCTAACCCTAACCCGAAGAGCCTGAGTCTAACCCTAACCCTAAGAGCCTGAGTCTAACCCTCACCCTAAGAGCCTGAGTCTAACCCTAACCCTAAGAGCCTGAGTCTAACCCTCACCCGAAGAGCCTGAGTCTAACCCTAACCCTAAGAGCCTGAGTCTAACCCTAACCCTAAGAGCCTGAGTCTAACCCTAACCCTAAGAGCCTGAGTCTAACCCTAACCCTAAGAGCCTGAGTCTAACCCTAACCCTAAGAGCCTGAGTCTAACCCTAACCCTAAGAGCCTGAGTCTAACCCTAACCCTAAGAGCCTGAGTCTAACCCTCACCCTAAGAGCCTGAGTCTAACCCTCACCCTAAGAGCCTGAGTCTAACCCTAACCCTAAGAGCCTGAGTCTAACCCTAACCCGAAGAGCCTGAGTCTAACCCTAACCCTAAGAGCCTGAGTCTAACCCTAACCCTAAGAGCCTGAGTCTAACCCTCACCCTAAGAGCCTGAGTCTAACCCTCACCCTAAGAGCCTGAGTCTAACCCTAACCCGAAGAGCCTGAGTCTAACCCTAACCCGAAGAGCCTGAGTCTAACCCTAACCCGAAGAGCCTGAGTCTAACCCTAACCCTAAGAGCCTGAGTCTAACCCTCACCCTAAGAGCCTGAGTCTAGCCCTCACCCGAAGAGCCTGAGTCTAACCCTAACCCGAAGAGCCTGAGTCTAACCCTAACCCGAAGAGCCTGAGTGTAACCCTCACCCTAAGAGCCTGAGTGTAACCCTCACCCTAAGAGCCTGAGTGTAACCCTAACCCTAAGAGCCTGAGTCTAACCCTCACCCTAAGAGCCTGAGTCTAACCCTAACCCTAAGAGCCTGAGTCTAACCCTAACCCGAAGAGCCTGAGTCTAACCCTCACCCTAAGAGCCTGAGTCTAACCCTAACCCTAAGAGCCTGAGTCTAACCCTAACCCTAAGAGCCTGAGTCTAACCCTAACCCTAAGAGCCTGAGTCTAACCCTAACCCTAAGAGCCTGAGTTTAACCCTAACCCGAAGAGCCTGAGTCTAACCCTAACCCTAAGAGCCTGAGTCTAACCCTAACCCTAAGAGCCTGAGTCTAACCCTAACCCGAAGAGCCTGAGTCTAACCCTAACCCGAAGAGCCTGAGTGTAACCCTCACCCTAAGAGCCTGAGTGTAACCCTCACCCTAAGAGCCTGAGTGTAACCCTAACCCTAAGAGCCTGAGTCTAACCCTCACCCTAAGAGCCTGAGTCTAACCCTAACCCTAAGAGCCTGAGTCTAACCCTAACCCGAAGAGCCTGAGTCTAACCCTAACCCTAAGAGCCTGAGTTTAACCCTAACCCTAAGAGCCTGAGTCTAACCCTAACCCTAAGAGCCTGAGTCTAACCCTAACCCGAAGAGCCTGAGTCTAACCCTAACCCTAAGAGCCTGAGTCTAACCCTCACCCTAAGAGCCTGAGTCTAACCCTAACCCTAAGAGCCTGAGTTTAACCCTAACCCTAAGAGCCTGAGTCTAACCCTAACCCTAAGAGCCTGAGTCTAACCCTCACCCTAAGAGCCTGAGTCTAACCCTAACCCTAAGAGCCTGAGTCTAACCCTAACCCGAAGAGCCTGAGTCTAACCCTAACCCTAAGAGCCTGAGTCTAACCCTAACCCTAAGAGCCTGAGTTTAACCCTAACCCGAAGAGCCTGAGTCTAACCCTAACCCTAAGAGCCTGAGTCTAACCCTAACCCTAAGAGCCTGAGTCTAACCCTAATTCTAAGAGCCTGAGTCTAACCCTCACCCTAAGAGCCTGAGTCTAACCCTAACCCTAAGAGCCTGAGTCTAACCCTCACCCTAAGAGCCTGAGTCTAACCCTAACCCGAAGAGCCTGAGTCTAACCCTAACCCGAAGAGCCTGAGTGTAACCCTCACCCTAAGAGCCTGAGTGTAACCCTCACCCTAAGAGCCTGAGTGTAACCCTAACCCTAAGAGCCTGAGTCTAACCCTCACCCTAAGAGCCTGAGTCTAACCCTAACCCTAAGAGCCTGAGTCTAACCCTAACCCGAAGAGCCTGAGTCTAACCCTAACCCTAAGAGCCTGAGTTTAACCCTAACCCTAAGAGCCTGAGTCTAACCCTAACCCTAAGAGCCTGAGTCTAACCCTAACCCGAAGAGCCTGAGTCTAACCCTAACCCGAAGAGCCTGAGTGTAACCCTCACCCTAAGAGCCTGAGTGTAACCCTCACCCTAAGAGCCTGAGTGTAACCCTAACCCTAAGAGCCTGAGTCTAACCCTCACCCTAAGAGCCTGAGTCTAACCCTAACCCTAAGAGCCTGAGTCTAACCCTAACCCGAAGAGCCTGAGTCTAACCCTAACCCTAAGAGCCTGAGTTTAACCCTAACCCTAAGAGCCTGAGTCTAACCCTAACCCTAAGAGCCTGAGTCTAACCCTAACCCGAAGAGCCTGAGTCTAACCCTAACCCTAAGAGCCTGAGTCTAACCCTCACCCTAAGAGCCTGAGTCTAACCCTAACCCTAAGAGCCTGAGTTTAACCCTAACCCTAAGAGCCTGAGTCTAACCCTAACCCTAAGAGCCTGAGTCTAACCCTCACCCTAAGAGCCTGAGTCTAACCCTAACCCTAAGAGCCTGAGTCTAACCCTAACCCTAAGAGCCTGAGTCTAACCCTAACCCTAAGAGCCTGAGTCTAACCCTCACCCTAAGAGCCTGAGTCTAACCCTAACCCGAAGAGCCTGAGTGTAACCCTCACCCTAAGAGCCTGAGTGTAACCCTCACCCTAAGAGCCTGAGTGTAACCCTAACCCTAAGAGCCTGAGTCTAACCCTCACCCTAAGAGCCTGAGTCTAACCCTAACCCTAAGAGCCTGAGTCTAACCCTAACCCGAAGAGCCTGAGTCTAACCCTAACCCTAAGAGCCTGAGTTTAACCCTAACCCTAAGAGCCTGAGTCTAACCCTAACCCTAAGAGCCTGAGTCTAACCCTCACCCTAAGAGCCTGAGTCTAACCCTAACCCTAAGAGCCTGAGTTTAACCCTAACCCTAAGAGCCTGAGTCTAACCCTAACCCTAAGAGCCTGAGTCTAACCCTCACCCTAAGAGCCTGAGTCTAACCCTAACCCTAAGAGCCTGAGTCTAACCCTCACCCTAAGAGCCTGAGTCTAACCCTAACCCTAAGAGCCTGAGTCTAATTCTAACCCGAAGAGCCTGAGTCTAATTCTAACCCGAAGAGCCTGAGTCTAACCCTAACCCTAAGAGCCTGAGTCTAACCCTAACCCTAAGAGCCTGAGTCTAACCCTCACCCTAAGAGCCTGAGTCTAACCCTAACCCTAAGAGCCTGAGTCTAACCCTAACCCGAAGAGCCTGAGTCTAACACTAACCCGAAGAGCCTGAGTCTAACCCTCACCCTAAGAGCCTGAGTCTAACCCTCACCCTAAGAGCCTGAGTCTAACCCTAACCCGAAGAGCCTGAGTCTAACCCTAACCCTAAGAGCCTGAGTCTAACCCTAACCCTAAGAGCCTGAGTCTAACCCTAACCCTAAGAGCCTGAGTCTAACCCTCACCCTAAGAGCCTGAGTCTAACCCTAACCCTAAGAGCCTGAGTCTAACCCTAACCCTAAGAGCCTGAGTCTAACCCTAACCCGAAGAGCCTGAGTCTAACCCTCACCCTAAGAGCCTGAGTCTAACCCTAACCCTAAGAGCCTGAGTCTAACCCTCACCCTAAGAGCCTGAGTCTAACCCTCACCCTAAGAGCCTGAGTCTAACCCTCACCCTAAGAGCCTGAGTCTAACCCTAACCCTAAGAGCCTGAGTCTAACCCTAACCCGAAGAGCCTGAGTCTAACCCTAACCCTAAGAGCCTGAGTCTAACCCTCACCCTAAGAGCCTGAGTCTAACCCTAACCCTAAGAGCCTGAGTCTAACCCTAACCCTAAGAGCCTGAGTCTAACCCTCACCCTAAGAGCCTGAGTCTAACCCTAACCCTAAGAGCCTGAGTCTAATTCTAACCCGAAGAGCCTGAGTCTAATTCTAACCCGAAGAGCCTGAGTCTAACCCTAACCCTAAGAGCCTGAGTCTAACCCTAACCCTAAGAGCCTGAGTCTAACCCTCACCCTAAGAGCCTGAGTCTAACCCTAACCCTAAGAGCCTGAGTCTAACCCTCACCCTAAGAGCCTGAGTCTAACCCTAACCCTAAGAGCCTGAGTCTAACCCTAACCCTAAGAGCCTGAGTCTAACCCTCACCCTAAGAGCCTGAGTCTAACCCTCACCCTAAGAGCCTGAGTCGAACCCTAACCCGAAGAGCCTGAGTCTAACCCTCACCCTAAGAGCCTGAGTCTAACCCTAACCCTAAGAGCCTGAGTCTAACCCTAACCCTAAGAGCCTGAGTCTAACCCTAACCCTAAGAGCCTGAGTCTAACCCTAACCCTAAGAGCCTGAGTCTAACCCTCACCCTAAGAGCCTGAGTCTAACCCTAACCCTAAGAGCCTGAGTCTAACCCTAACCCTAAGAGCCTGAGTCTAACCCTAACCCTAAGAGCCTGAGTCTAACCCTAACCCGAAGAGCCTGAGTCTAACCCTAACTCTAAGAGCCTGAGTCGAACCCTAACCCGAAGAGCCTGAGTCTAACCCTAACCCGAAGAGCCTGAGTCTAACCCTAACCCTAAGAGCCTGAGTCTAACCCTAACCCGAAGAGCCTGAGTTTAACCCTAACCCTAAGAGCCTGAGTCTAACCCTCACCCGAAGAGCCTGAGTCTAACCCTAACCCTAAGAGCCTGAGTCTAACCCTAACCCGAAGAGCCTGAGTCTAACCCTAACCCTAAGAGCCTGAGTCTAACCCTCACCCTAAGAGCCTGAGTCTAACCCTAACCCTAAGAGCCTGAGTCTAACCCTAACCCGAAGAGCCTGAGTCTAACCCTCACCCTAAGAGCCTGAGTCTAACCCTAACCCTAAGAGCCTGAGTCTAACCCTCACCCTAAGAGCCTGAGTCTAACCCTCACCCTAAGAGCCTGAGTCTAACCCTAACCCGAAGAGCCTGAGTCTAACCCTAACCCTAAGAGCCTGAGTCTAACCCTAACCCGAAGAGCCTGAGTCTAACCCTAACCCGAAGAGCCTGAGTCTAACCCTAACCCGAAGAGCCTGAGTCTAACCCTAACCCGAAGAGCCTGAGTCTAACCCTAACCCTAAGAGCCTGAGTCTAACCCTCACCCTAAGAGCCTGAGTCTAACCCTAACCCTAAGAGCCTGAGTCTAACCCTCACCCGAAGAGCCTGAGTCTAACCCTAACCCTAAGAGCCTGAGTCTAACCCTAACCCTAAGAGCCTGAGTCTAACCCTAACCCTAAGAGCCTGAGTCTAACCCTAACCCTAAGAGCCTGAGTCTAACCCTAACCCGAAGAGCCTGAGTCTAACCCTAACCCTAAGAGCCTGAGTCTAACCCTAACCCTAAGAGCCTGAGTCTAACCCTCACCCTAAGAGCCTGAGTCTAACCCTCACCCTAAGAGCCTGAGTCTAACCCTCACCCTAAGAGCCTGAGTCTAACCCTCACCCGAAGAGCCTGAGTCTAACCCTAACCCGAAGAGCCTGAGTCTAACCCTAACCCGAAGAGCCTGAGTCTAACCCTCACCCTAAGAGCCTGAGTCTAACCCTAACCCTAAGAGCCTGAGTCTAACCCTAGCCCTAAGAGCCTGAGTCTAACCCTAACCCTAAGAGCCTGAGTCTAACCCTCACCCTAAGAGCCTGAGTCGAACCCTAACCCTAAGAGCCTGAGTCTAACCCTCACCCTAAGAGCCTGAGTCGAACCCTAACCCTAAGAGCCTGAGTCTAACCCTCACCCTAAGAGCCTGAGTCTAACCCTAACCCTAAGAGCCTGAGTCTAACCCTAACCCTAAGAGCCTGAGTCTAACCCTAACCCTAAGAGCCTGAGTCTAACCCTAACCCGAAGAGCCTGAGTCTAACCCTAACCCGAAGAGCCTGAGTCTAACCCTAACTCTAAGAGCCTGAGTCTAACCCTAACCCGAAGAGCCTGAGTCTAACCCTAACCCGAAGAGCCTGAGTCTAACCCTAACCCTAAGAGCCTGAGTCTAACCCTAACCCGAAGAGCCTGAGTTTAACCCTAACCCTAAGAGCCTGAGTCGAACCCTCACCCGAAGAGCCTGAGTCTAACCCTAACCCTAAGAGCCTGAGTCTAACCCTAACCCGAAGAGCCTGAGTCTAACCCTAACCCTAAGAGCCTGAGTCTAACCCTCACCCTAAGAGCCTGAGTCTAACCCTAACCCTAAGAGCCTGAGTCTAACCCTAACCCGAAGAGCCTGAGTCTAACCCTCACCCTAAGAGCCTGAGTCTAACCCTAACCCTAAGAGCCTGAGTCTAACCCTCACCCTAAGAGCCTGAGTCTAACCCTCACCCTAAGAGCCTGAGTCTAACCCTAACCCGAAGAGCCTGAGTCTAACCCTAACCCTAAGAGCCTGAGTCTAACCCTAACCCGAAGAGCCTGAGTCTAACCCTAACCCTAAGAGCCTGAGTCTAACCCTAACCCGAAGAGCCTGAGTCTAACCCTAACCCGAAGAGCCTGAGTCTAACCCTAACCCTAAGAGCCTGAGTCTAACCCTCACCCTAAGAGCCTGAGTCTAACCCTAACCCTAAGAGCCTGAGTCTAACCCTCACCCGAAGAGCCTGAGTCTAACCCTAACCCTAAGAGCCTGAGTCTAACCCTAACCCTAAGAGCCTGAGTCTAACCCTAACCCTAAGAGCCTGAGTCTAACCCTAACCCTAAGAGCCTGAGTCTAACCCTAACCCTAAGAGCCTGAGTCTAACCCTAACCCTAAGAGCCTGAGTCTAACCCTAACCCTAAGAGCCTGAGTCTAACCCTCACCCTAAGAGCCTGAGTCTAACCCTCACCCTAAGAGCCTGAGTCTAACCCTAACCCGAAGAGCCTGAGTCTAACCCTAACCCTAAGAGCCTGAGTCTAACCCTAACCCTAAGAGCCTGAGTCTAACCCTAACCCTAAGAGCCTGAGTCTAACCCTCACCCTAAGAGCCTGAGTCTAACCCTAACCCGAAGAGCCTGAGTCTAACCCTAACCCGAAGAGCCTGAGTCTAACCCTAACCCTAAGAGCCTGAGTCTAACCCTCACCCTAAGAGCCTGAGTCTAACCCTCACCCGAAGAGCCTGAGTCTAACCCTAACCCGAAGAGCCTGAGTCTAACCCTAACCCGAAGAGCCTGAGTCTAACCCTCACCCTAAGAGCCTGAGTGTAACCCTCACCCTAAGAGCCTGAGTGTAACCCTAACCCTAAGAGCCTGAGTCTAACCCTCACCCTAAGAGCCTGAGTCTAACCCTAACCCTAAGAGCCTGAGTCTAACCCTAACCCTAAGAGCCTGAGTCTAACCCTAACCCTAAGAGCCTGAGTCTAACCCTCACCCTAAGAGCCTGAGTCTAACCCTAACCCTAAGAGCCTGAGTCTAACCCTAACCCTAAGAGCCTGAGTCTAACCCTAACCCTAAGAGCCTGAGTCTAACCCTAACCCTAAGAGCCTGAGTCTAACCCTAACCCTAAGAGCCTGAGTCTAACCCTAACCCTAAGAGCCTGAGTCTAACCCTAACCCTAAGAGCCTGAGTCTAACCCTAACCCTAAGAGCCTGAGTTTAACCCTAACCCGAAGAGCCTGAGTCTAACCCTAACCCTAAGAGCCTGAGTCTAACCCTCACCCTAAGAGCCTGAGTCTAACCCTAACCCTAAGAGCCTGAGTCTAACCCTCACCCTAAGAGCCTGAGTCTAACCCTAACCCTAAGAGCCTGAGTCTAACCCTCACCCTAAGAGCCTGAGTCTAACCCTAACCCTAAGAGCCTGAGTCTAACCCTAACCCTAAGAGCCTGAGTCTAACCCTAACCCTAAGAGCCTGAGTCTAACCCTCACCCTAAGAGCCTGAGTCTAACCCTAACCCTAAGAGCCTGAGTCTAACCCTAACCCTAAGAGCCTGAGTCTAACCCTAACCCTAAGAGCCTGAGTCTAACCCTCACCCTAAGAGCCTGAGTCTAACCCTAACCCTAAGAGCCTGAGTCTAACCCTAACCCTAAGAGCCTGAGTCTAACCCTCACCCTAAGAGCCTGAGTCTAACCCTAACCCTAAGAGCTTGAGTCTAACCCTAACCCTAAGAGCCTGAGTCTAACCCTAACCCTAAGAGCCTGAGTCTAACCCTAATTCTAAGAGCCTGAGTCTAACCCTCACCCTAAGAGCCTGAGTCTAACCCTAACCCTAAGAGCCTGAGTCTAACCCTAACCCGAAGAGCCTGAGTCTAACCCTCACCCTAAGAGCCTGAGTCTAACCCTAACCCTAAGAGCCTGAGTCTAACCCTAACCCGAAGAGCCTGAGTCTAACCCTAACCCTAAGAGCCTGAGTCTAACCCTAACCCGAAGAGCCTGAGTCTAACCCTAACCCTAAGAGCCTGAGTCTAACCCTAACCCTAAGAGCCTGAGTCTAACCCTCACCCTAAGAGCCTGAGTCTAACCCTAACCCTAAGAGCCTGAGTCTAATTCTAACCCGAAGAGCCTGAGTCTAATTCTAACCCGAAGAGCCTGAGTCTAACCCTAACCCTAAGAGCCTGAGTCTAACCCTAACCCTAAGAGCCTGAGTCTAACCCTCACCCTAAGAGCCTGAGTCTAACCCTAACCCTAAGAGCCTGAGTCTAACCCTAACCCGAAGAGCCTGAGTCTAACACTAACCCGAAGAGCCTGAGTCTAACCCTCACCCTAAGAGCCTGAGTCTAACCCTCACCCTAAGAGCCTGAGTCTAACCCTAACCCGAAGAGCCTGAGTCTAACCCTAACCCTAAGAGCCTGAGTCTAACCCTAACCCTAAGAGCCTGAGTCTAACCCTAACCCTAAGAGCCTGAGTCTAACCCTCACCCTAAGAGCCTGAGTCTAACCCTAACCCTAAGAGCCTGAGTCTAACCCTAACCCTAAGAGCCTGAGTCTAACCCTAACCCGAAGAGCCTGAGTCTAACCCTCACCCTAAGAGCCTGAGTCTAACCCTAACCCTAAGAGCCTGAGTCTAACCCTCACCCTAAGAGCCTGAGTCTAACCCTCACCCTAAGAGCCTGAGTCTAACCCTCACCCTAAGAGCCTGAGTCTAACCCTCACCCTAAGAGCCTGAGTCTAACCCTAACCCGAAGAGCCTGAGTCTAACCCTAACCCTAAGAGCCTGAGTCTAACCCTAACCCGAAGAGCCTGAGTCTAACCCTAACCCTAAGAGCCTGAGTCTAACCCTAACCCTAAGAGCCTGAGTCTAACCCTCACCCTAAGAGCCTGAGTCTAACCCTAACCCTAAGAGCCTGAGTCTAACCCTAACCCTAAGAGCCTGAGTCTAACCCTCACCCTAAGAGCCTGAGTCTAACCCTAACCCTAAGAGCCTGAGTCTAACCCTAACCCGAAGAGCCTGAGTCTAACACTAACCCGAAGAGCCTGAGTGTAACCCTAACCCTAAGAGCCTGAGTGTAACCCTAACCCGAAGAGCCTGAGTCTAACCCGCACCCT
This sequence comes from Falco punctatus, assembly GCF_963210335.1. Taxonomy (NCBI): domain Eukaryota; kingdom Metazoa; phylum Chordata; class Aves; order Falconiformes; family Falconidae; genus Falco; species Falco punctatus. Next base: position 260,602 of record NW_027660307.1, on the reverse strand, counting down.
AAGAGCCTGAGTCTAACCCTCACCCTAAGAGCCTGAGTCTAACCCTAACCCTAAGAGCCTGAGTCTAACCCTAACCCTAAGAGCCTGAGTCTAACCCTAACCCTAAGAGCCTGAGTCTAACCCTCACCCTAAGAGCCTGAGTCTAACCCTAACCCTAAGAGCCTGAGTCTAACCCTAACCCTAAGAGCCTGAGTCTAACCCTCACCCTAAGAGCCTGAGTCTAACCCTAACCCTAAGAGCCTGAGTGTAACCCTAACCCGAAGAGCCTGAGTCTAACCCTAACCCGAAGAGCCTGAGTCTAACCCTAACCCTAAGAGCCTGAGTCTAACCCTCACCCTAAGAGCCTGAGTGTAACCCTAACCCGAAGAGCCTGAGTCTAACCCTAACCCTAAGAGCCTGAGTCTAACCCTAACCCTAAGAGCCTGAGTCTAACCCGAACCCTAAGAGCCTGAGTCTAACCCTAACCCTAAGAGCCTGAGTCTAACCCTAACCCTAAGAGCCTGAGTCTAACCCTCACCCTAAGAGCCTGAGTCTAACCCTAACCCTAAGAGCCTGAGTCTAACCCTAATTCTAAGAGCCTGAGTCTAACCCTCACCCTAAGAGCCTGAGTCTAACCCTAACCCGAAGAGCCTGAGTCTAACCCTAACCCGAAGAGCCTGAGTCTAACCCTCACCCTAAGAGCCTGAGTCTAACCCTAACCCTAAGAGCCTGAGTCTAACCCTAACCCTAAGAGCCTGAGTCTAATACTAACCCGAAGAGCCTGAGTCTAACCCTAACCCGAAGAGCCTGAGTCTAACCCTAACCCTAAGAGCCTGAGTCTAACCCTAACCCGAAGAGCCTGAGTCTAACCCTAACCCGAAGAGCCTGAGTCTAACCCTCACCCTAAGAGCCTGAGTCTAACCCTAACCCTAAGAGCCTGAGTCTAACCCTAACCCTAAGAGCCTGAGTCTAACCCTAACCCTAAGAGCCTGAGTCTAACCCTAACCCTAAGAGCCTGAGTCTAACCCTAACCCGAAGAGCCTGAGTCTAACCCTAACCCTAAGAGCCTGAGTCTAACCCTCACCCTAAGAGCCTGAGTCTAACCCTCACCCTAAGAGCCTGAGTCTAACCCTCACCCTAAGAGCCTGAGTCTAACCCTAACCCGAAGAGCCTGAGTCTAACCCTAACCCTAAGAGCCTGAGTCTAACCCTAACCCTAAGAGCCTGAGTCTAACCCTAACCCTAAGAGCCTGAGTCTAACCCTCACCCTAAGAGCCTGAGTCTAACCCTAACCCGAAGAGCCTGAGTCTAACCCTAACCCGAAGAGCCTGAGTCTAACCCTAACCCTAAGAGCCTGAGTCTAACCCTCACCCTAAGAGCCTGAGTCTAACCCTCACCCGAAGAGCCTGAGTCTAACCCTAACCCGAAGAGCCTGAGTCTAACCCTAACCCGAAGAGCCTGAGTCTAACCCTCACCCTAAGAGCCTGAGTGTAACCCTCACCCTAAGAGCCTGAGTGTAACCCTAACCCTAAGAGCCTGAGTCTAACCCTCACCCTAAGAGCCTGAGTCTAACCCTAACCCTAAGAGCCTGAGTCTAACCCTCACCCTAAGAGCCTGAGTCTAACCCTAACCCTAAGAGCCTGAGTCTAACCCTAACCCTAAGAGCCTGAGTCTAACCCTAACCCGAAGAGCCTGAGTCTAACCCTCACCCTAAGAGCCTGAGTCTAACCCTAACCCTAAGAGCCTGAGTCTAACCCTCACCCTAAGAGCCTGAGTCTAACCCTCACCCTAAGAGCCTGAGTCTAACCCTCACCCTAAGAGCCTGAGTCTAACCCTCACCCTAAGAGCCTGAGTCTAACCCTAACCCGAAGAGCCTGAGTCTAACCCTAACCCTAAGAGCCTGAGTCTAACCCTAACCCGAAGAGCCTGAGTCTAACCCTAACCCTAAGAGCCTGAGTCTAACCCTAACCCTAAGAGCCTGAGTCTAACCCTCACCCTAAGAGCCTGAGTCTAACCCTAACCCTAAGAGCCTGAGTCTAACCCTAACCCTAAGAGCCTGAGTCTAACCCTCACCCTAAGAGCCTGAGTCTAACCCTAACCCTAAGAGCCTGAGTCTAACCCTAACCCGAAGAGCCTGAGTCTAACACTAACCCGAAGAGCCTGAGTGTAACCCTAACCCTAAGAGCCTGAGTGTAACCCTAACCCGAAGAGCCTGAGTCTAACCCGCACCCTAAGAGCCTGAGTCTAACCCTCACCCTAAGAGCCTGAGTCTAACCCTAACCCTAAGAGCCTGAGTCTAACCCTAACCCTAAGAGCCTGAGTCTAACCCTAACCCTAAGAGCCTGAGTCTAACCCTAACCCTAAGAGCCTGAGTCTAACCCTAACCCTAAGAGCCTGAGTCTAACCCTAACCCTAAGAGCCTGAGTCTAACCCTAACCCTAAGAGCCTGAGTCTAACCCTAACCCTAAGAGCCTGAGTTTAACCCTAACCCGAAGAGCCTGAGTCTAACCCTAACCCTAAGAGCCTGAGTCTAACCCTCACCCTAAGAGCCTGAGTCTAACCCTAACCCTAAGAGCCTGAGTCTAACCCTCACCCTAAGAGCCTGAGTCTAACCCTAACCCTAAGAGCCTGAGTCTAACCCTCACCCTAAGAGCCTGAGTCTAACCCTAACCCTAAGAGCCTGAGTCTAACCCTAACCCTAAGAGCCTGAGTCTAACCCTAACCCTAAGAGCCTGAGTCTAACCCTCACCCTAAGAGCCTGAGTCTAACCCTAACCCTAAGAGCCTGAGTCTAACCCTAACCCTAAGAGCCTGAGTCTAACCCTAACCCTAAGAGCCTGAGTCTAACCCTCACCCTAAGAGCCTGAGTCTAACCCTCACCCTAAGAGCCTGAGTCTAACCCTAACCCTAAGAGCCTGAGTCTAACCCTCACCCGAAGAGCCTGAGTCTAACCCTAACCCTAAGAGCTTGAGTCTAACCCTAACCCTAAGAGCCTGAGTCTAACCCTAACCCTAAGAGCCTGAGTCTAACCCTAATTCTAAGAGCCTGAGTCTAACCCTCACCCTAAGAGCCTGAGTCTAACCCTAACCCTAAGAGCCTGAGTCTAACCCTAACCCGAAGAGCCTGAGTCTAACCCTCACCCTAAGAGCCTGAGTCTAACCCTAACCCTAAGAGCCTGAGTCTAACCCTAACCCGAAGAGCCTGAGTCTAACCCTAACCCTAAGAGCCTGAGTCTAACCCTAACCCTAAGAGCCTGAGTCTAACCCTAACCCTAAGAGCCTGAGTCTAACCCTAACCCTAAGAGCCTGAGTCTAACCCTCACCCTAAGAGCCTGAGTCTAACCCTCACCCTAAGAGCCTGAGTCTAACCCTAACCCTAAGAGCCTGAGTCTAATTCTAACCCGAAGAGCCTGAGTCTAATTCTAACCCGAAGAGCCTGAGTCTAACCCTAACCCTAAGAGCCTGAGTCTAACCCTCACCCTAAGAGCCTGAGTCTAACCCTAACCCTAAGAGCCTGAGTCTAACCCTAACCCGAAGAGCCTGAGTCTAACACTAACCCGAAGAGCCTGAGTCTAACCCTCACCCTAAGAGCCTGAGTCTAACCCTCACCCTAAGAGCCTGAGTCTAACCCTAACCCGAAGAGCCTGAGTCTAACCCTAACCCTAAGAGCCTGAGTCTAACCCTAACCCTAAGAGCCTGAGTCTAACCCTAACCCTAAGAGCCTGAGTCTAACCCTCACCCTAAGAGCCTGAGTCTAACCCTAACCCTAAGAGCCTGAGTCTAACCCTAACCCTAAGAGCCTGAGTCTAACCCTAACCCGAAGAGCCTGAGTCTAACCCTCACCCTAAGAGCCTGAGTCTAACCCTAACCCTAAGAGCCTGAGTCTAACCCTCACCCTAAGAGCCTGAGTCTAACCCTCACCCTAAGAGCCTGAGTCTAACCCTCACCCTAAGAGCCTGAGTCTAACCCTAACCCTAAGAGCCTGAGTCTAACCCTAACCCGAAGAGCCTGAGTCTAACCCTAACCCTAAGAGCCTGAGTCTAACCCTAACCCGAAGAGCCTGAGTCTAACCCTAACCCTAAGAGCCTGAGTCTAACCCTAACCCTAAGAGCCTGAGTCTAACCCTCACCCTAAGAGCCTGAGTCTAACCCTAACCCTAAGAGCCTGAGTGTAACCCTAACCCGAAGAGCCTGAGTCTAACCCGCACCCTAAGAGCCTGAGTCTAACCCTCACCCTAAGAGCCTGAGTCTAACCCTAACCCTAAGAGCCTGAGTCTAACCCTAACCCTAAGAGCCTGAGTCTAACCCTAACCCTAAGAGCCTGAGTCTAACCCTCACCCTAAGAGCCTGAGTCTAACCCTAACCCTAAGAGCCTGAGTCTAACCCTCACCCTAAGAGCCTGAGTCTAACCCTAACCCTAAGAGCCTGAGTGTAACCCTAACCCGAAGAGCCTGAGTCTAACCCTAACCCGAAGAGCCTGAGTCTAACCCTAACCCTAAGAGCCTGAGTCTAACCCTCACCCTAAGAGCCTGAGTGTAACCCTAACCCGAAGAGCCTGAGTCTAACCCTAACCCTAAGAGCCTGAGTCTAACCCTAACCCTAAGAGCCTGAGTCTAACCCGAACCCTAAGAGCCTGAGTCTAACCCTAACCCTAAGAGCCTGAGTCTAACCCTAACCCTAAGAGCCTGAGTCTAACCCTCACCCTAAGAGCCTGAGTCTAACCCTAACCCTAAGAGCCTGAGTCTAACCCTAATTCTAAGAGCCTGAGTCTAACCCTCACCCTAAGAGCCTGAGTCTAACCCTAACCCGAAGAGCCTGAGTCTAACCCTAACCCGAAGAGCCTGAGTCTAACCCTCACCCTAAGAGCCTGAGTCTAACCCTAACCCTAAGAGCCTGAGTCTAACCCTAACCCTAAGAGCCTGAGTCTAATACTAACCCGAAGAGCCTGAGTCTAACCCTAACCCGAAGAGCCTGAGTCTAACCCTAACCCTAAGAGCCTGAGTCTAACCCTAACCCGAAGAGCCTGAGTCTAACCCTAACCCGAAGAGCCTGAGTCTAACCCTCACCCTAAGAGCCTGAGTCTAACCCTAACCCTAAGAGCCTGAGTCTAACCCTAACCCTAAGAGCCTGAGTCTAACCCTAACCCTAAGAGCCTGAGTCTAACCCTAACCCTAAGAGCCTGAGTCTAACCCTCACCCTAAGAGCCTGAGTCTAACCCTAAGAGCCTGAGTCTAACCCTAACCCTAAGAGCCTGAGTCTAACCCTCACCCTAAGAGCCTGAGTCTAACCCTAACCCTAAGAGCCTGAGTCTAACCCTAACGCTACGAGTCTAACCCTAACCCTAACCCTAACCCTAACAGTCTAACCCTAACCCTAACCCTAACCCTAATCCTAACCCTAAGAGCCTAACCCTAACCCTAACCCTAAGAGTCTAACCCTAACCCTAACCCTAACCCTAAGAGTCTAACCCTAACCCTGAGTCTAACCCTAACCCTAACCCTAACCTTAAGAGTCTAACCCTAACCCTAAGAGTCTAACCCTAACCCTAACTCTAACCCTAACAGTCTAACCCTAAACATAAGAGTTTAACCCTAAGAGTTTAACCCTAACCCTAACCCTAAACCTAACAGTCTAACCCTAACCCTAACCCTAACCCTAAGAGTCTAACCCTAACCCTGAGTCTAACCCTAAACCTAACCCTAACCCTAAGAGTCTAACCCTAACCCTAAGAGTCTAACCCTAACCCTAACCCTAACCCTAAGAGTCTAACCCTAACCCTAAGAGTCTAACCCTAAGAGTCTAACCCTAACCCTAACTCTAACCCTAACAGTCTAACCCTAAACATAAGAGTTTAACCCTAAGAGTCTAACCCTAACCCTAACCCTAACCCTAACAGTCTAACCCTAACCCTAACCCAAAGAGTCTAACCCTAACCCTAACCCTAAGAGTCTAACCCTAACACTAAGAGTCTAACCTTAACCCTAACCCTAACCCTAACCCTAACAGTCTAACCCTAACCCTAAGAGTCTAACCCTAACCCTAACCCTAACAGTCTAACCCTAAACATAAGAGTTTAACCCTAAGAGTCTAACCTTAACCCTAACCCTAAGAGTCTAACCCTAACCCTAACCCTAACCCAAAGAGTCTAACCCTAACACTAAGAGTCTAACCTTAACCCTAACCCTAACCCTAAGAGTCTAACCCTAACCCTAACCCTAACCCTACCCTGACCCTAAACCTAAGAGTCTAACCCTAACCCTAACCCTAACCCTAACCCTAAGAGTCTAACCCTAACCCTACCCTAACCCTAAGAGTCTAACCCTAACCCTAAGAGTCTAACCCTAACCCTAACCCTAACCCTAAGAGTCTAACCCTAACCCTAAGAGTCTAACCCTAACCCTAACCCTAACCCTAACCCTAAGAGTCTAACCCTAACCCTAAGAGTCTAACCCTAAGAGTCTAACCCTAACCCTAACCCTAACAGTCTAACCTTAACCCTAACCCTATCCCCGGCTGAAGTACCCAAGTATATTTCGCTAGATGGCAGCAGCGCTCCACGAACAGAGCCGGCTGCAGTACCCAAATATATTTCGCTAGATGGCAGCAGCGCTCCACCAACAGCGCCGGCTGCAGTACCCAAGTATATTTCGCTAGATGGCAGCAGCGCTCCACCAAAAGGGCGGCTGCAGTACCCAATTACATTTCGCTAGATGGCAGCAGCGCTCCACCAACCGGGCGGCTGCAGTACCCAATTATATTTCGCTAGATGGCAGCAGCGCTCCACCAACCGGCCGGCTGAAGTACCCAAGTATATTTCGCTAGATGGCAGCAGCGCTCCACCAACAGAGCCGGCTGCAGTACCCAAATATATTTCGCTAGATGGCAGCAGCGCTCCACCAAAAGGGGCCGCCTGCAGTACCCAAATATATTTCGCTAGATGGCAGCAGCGCTCCACCAACCGGTCGGCTGCAGTACCCAATTACATTTCGCTAGATGGCAGCAGCGCTCCACCAACCGGGCGGCTGCAGTACCCAATTATATTTCGCTAGATGGCAGCAGCGCTCCACCAAAAGGGCGGCTGCAGTACCCAAGTATATGTCGCTAGATGGCAGCAGCGCTCCACCAACAGGGCGGCTGCAGTACCCAATTACATTTCGCTAGATGGCAGCAGCGCTCCACCAACAGCGCCGGCTGCAGTACCCAAGTATATTTCGCTAGATGGCAGCAGCGCTCCACCAACAGGGCCGGCTGCAGTACCCAAATATATTTCGCTAGATGGCAGCAGCGCTCCACCAACCGGGCGGCTACAGTACCCAATTACATTTCGCTAGATGGCAGCAGCGCTCCACCAACAGCGCCGGCTGCAGTACCCAAGTATATTTCGCTAGATGGCAGCAGCGCTCCACCAACAGCGCCGGCTGCAGTACCCAAGTATATTTCGCTAGATGGCAGCAGCGCTCCACCAAAAGGGCGGCTGCAGTACCCAATTACATTTCGCTAGATGGCAGCAGCGGTCCACCAAAAGGGCGGCTGCAGTACCCAAGTATATTTCGCTAGATGGCAGCAGAGCTCCACCAACAGGGACGGCTGCAATACCCAAGTATATTTGGCTAGATGGCAGCAGCGCTCCACCAAAAGGGCGGCTGCAGTACCCAAATGTATTTCGCTAGACGGCAGCAGCGCTCCACCAAGAGGGCCGGCTGCAGTACCCAAATATATTTCGCTAGATGGCAGCAGCGCTCCACCAAACGGGCGGCTGCAGTACCCAAGTATATTTCGCTAGATGGCAGCAGCGCTCCACAAAAAGGGCCGGCTGCAGTACCCAAATATATAGTACTGAGTCTAACCCTCACCCTAAGAGCCTGAGTCTAACCCTCACCCTAAGAGCCTGAGTCTAACCCTCACCCTAAGAGCCTGAGTCTAACCCTCACCCTAAGAGCCTGAGTCTAACCCTAACCCTAAGAGCCTGAGTCTAACCCTAACCCTAAGAGCCTGAGTCTAACCCTCACCCTAAGAGCCTGAGTCTAACCCTAACCCGAAGAGCCTGAGTCTAACCCTAACCCTAAGAGCCTGAACCTAACCCTAACCCTAAGAGCCTGAGTCTAACCCTAACCCTAAGAGCCTGAGTCTAACCCTCACGCTAAGAGCCTGAGTCTAACCCTAACCCGAAGAGCCTGAGTCTAACCCTAACCCGAAGAGCCTGAGCCTAACCCTAACTCGAAGAGCCTGAGTCTAACCCTAACCCTAAGAGCCTGAGTCTAACCCTAACCCTAAGAGCCTGAGTCTAACCCTCACCCTAAGAGCCTGAGTCTAACCCGAACCATAAGAGCCTGAGTCTAACCCGAACCCTAAGAGCCTGAGTCTAACCCTCACCCTAAGAGCCTGAGTCTAACCCTCACCCTAAGAGCCTGAGTGTAACCCTAACCCTAAGAGCCTGAGTCTAACCCTAACCCGAAGAGCCTGAGTCTAACCCTAACCCTAAGAGCCTGAGTCTAACCCTCACCCTAAGAGCCTGAGTCTAACCCTCACCCTAAGAGCCTGAGTCTAACCCTAACCCTAAGAGCCTGAGTCTAACCCTAACACTAAGAGCCTGAGTCTAACCCTAACCCTTTTGGTGGAGCGCTGCTGCTATCTAGCGAAATATATTTGGGTACTGCAGCCGCCCTTTTGGTGGAGCGCTGCTGCCATCTAGCGAAATATATTTGGGTACTGCAGCCGGCCCGGTTGGTGGAGCGCTGCTGCCATCTAGCGAAATATATTTGGGTAGTGCAGCCGGCCCTGTTGGTGGAGCGCTGCTGCCATCTAGCGAAATATATTTGGGTACTGCAGCCGGCCCCGTTGGTGGAGCACTGCTGCCATCTAGCGAAATATACTTGGGTACTGCAGCCGCCCGTTTGGTGGAGCGCTGCTGCCATCTAGCGAAATATATTTGGGTACTGCAGCCGGCCCTGTTGGTGGAGCGCTGCTGCCATCTAGCGAAATGTAATTGGGTACTGCAGCCGCCCTTTTGGTGGAGCGCTGCTGCCATCTAGCGTAATATACTTGGGTACTGCAGCCGCCCTTTTGGTGGAGCGCTGCTGCCATCTAGCGAAATATACTTGGGTACTGCAGCCGGCGCTGTTGGTGGAGCGCTGCTGCCATCTAGTGAAATATACTTGGGTACTGCAGCCGCCCGGTTGGTGGAGCGCTGCTGCCATCTAGCGAAATGTAATTGGGTACTGCAGCCGCCCTTTTGGTGGAGCGCTGCTGCCATCATGCGAAATATATTTGGGTACTGCAGCCGGCGCTGTTGGTGGAGCGCTGCTGCCATCTAGCGAAATATACTTGGGTACTGCAGCCGGCGCTGTTGGTGGAGCGCTGCTGCCATCTAGCGAAATATACTTGGGTACTGCAGCCGGCCCCGTTGGTGGAGCACTGCTGCCATCTAGCGAAATATACTTGGGTACTGCAGCCGCCCGTTTGGTGGAGCGCTGCTGCCATCTAGCGAAATATATTTGGGTACTGCAGCCGGCCCTGTTGGTGGAGCGCTGCTGCCATCTAGCGAAATGTAATTAGGTACTGCAGCCGCCCTTTTGGTGGAGCGCTGCTGCCATCTAGCGTAATATACTTGGGTACTGCAGCCGGCCGGTTGGTGGAGCGCTGCTGCCATCTAGCGAAATATACTTGGGTACTGCAGCTGGCGCTGTTGGTGGAGCGCTGCTGCCATCTAGTGAAATATACTTGGGTACTGCAGCCGCCCGGTAGGTGGAGCGCTGCTGCCATCTAGCGAAATGTAATTGGGTACTGCAGCCGCCCTTTTGGTGGAGCGCTGCTGCCATCTAGCGAAACCTAAGAGCCTGAGTCTAACCCTAACCCTAAGAGCCTGAGTCTAACCCTAACCCGAAGAGCCTGAGTCTAACCCTAACCCTAAGAGCCTGAGTCTAACCCTAACCCTAAGAGCCTGAGTCTAACCCTCACCCTAAGAGCCTGAGTCGAACCCTAACCCGAAGAGCCTGAGTCTAACCCTCACCCTAAGAGCCTGAGTCTAACCCTAACCCTAAGAGCCTGAGTCTAACCCTAACCCTAAGAGCCTGAGTCTAACCCTAACCCTAAGAGCCTGAGTCTAACCCTCACCCTAAGAGCCTGAGTCTAACCCTCACCCTAAGAGCCTGAGTCTAACCCTAACCCTAAGAGCCTGAGTCTAACCCTAACCCTAAGAGCCTGAGTCTAACCCTCACCCTAAGAGCCTGAGTCTAACCCTAACCCGAAGAGCCTGAGTCTAACCCTAACCCTAAGAGCCTGAGTCTAACCCTAACCCTAAGAGCCTGAGTCTAACCCTAACCCGAAGAGCCTGAGTCTAACCCTAACCCGAAGAGCCTGAGTCTAACCCTAACCCTAAGAGCCTGAGTCTAACCCTAACCCGAAGAGCCTGAGTCTAACCCTAACCCTAAGAGCCTGAGTCTAACCCTAACCCTAAGAGCCTGAGTCTAACCCTAACCCTAAGAGCCTGAGTCTAACCCTAACCCTAAGAGCCTGAGTCTAACCCTAACCCTAAGAGCCTGAGTCTAACCCTAACCCTAAGAGCCTGAGTCTAACCCTCACCCTAAGAGCCTGAGTCTAACCCTCACCCTAAGAGCCTGAGTCGAACCCTAACCCTAAGAGCCTGAGTCTAACCCTAACCCTAAGAGCCTGAGTCTAACCCTAACCCTAAGAGCCTGAGTCTAACCCTAACCCTAAGAGCCTGAGTCTAACCCTAACCCTAAGAGCCTGAGTCTAACCCTAACCCGAAGAGCCTGAGTCTAACCCTAACCCTAAGAGCCTGAGTCTAACCCTCACCCTAAGAGCCTGAGTCTAACCCTCACCCTAAGAGACTGAGTCTAACCCTCACCCTAAGAGCCTGAGTCTAACCCTAACCCTAAGAGCCTGAGTCTAACCCTCACCCTAAGAGCCTGAGTCTAACCCTAACCCTAAGAGCCTGAGTCTAACCCTAACCCTAAGAGCCTGAGTCTAACCCTCACCCTAAGAGCCTGAGTCTAACCCTCACCCTAAGAACCTGAGTCTAACCCTAACCCTAAGAGCCTGAGTCTAACCCTAACCCGAAGAGCCTGAGTCTAACCCTAACCCTAAGAGCCTGAGTCTAACCCTCACCCTAAGAGCCTGAGTCTAACCCTCACCCTAAGAGCCTGAGTCTAAACCTAACCCTAAGAGCCTGAGTCTAACACTCACCCTAAGAGCCTGAGTCTAACCCTAACCCTAAGAGCCTGAGTCTAACCCTAACCCTAAGAGCCTGAGTCTAACCCTAACCCTAAGAGCCTGAGTCTAACCCTCACCCTAAGAGCCTGAGTCTAACCCTAACCCTAAGAGCCTGAGTCTAACCCTAACCCTAATAGCCTGAGTCTAACCCTAACCCGAAGAGCCTGAGTCTAACCCTCACCCTAAGAGCCTGAGTCTAACCCTCACCCTAAGAGCCTGAGTCTAACCCTAACCCTAAGAGCCTGAGTCTAACCCTAACCCTAAGAGCCTGAGTCTAACCCTAACCCGAAGAGCCTGAGTCTAACCCTAACCCTAAGAGCCTGAGTCTAACCCTAACCCTAAGAGCCTGCGTCTAACCCTAACCCTAAGAGCCTGAGTCTAACCCTCACCCTAAGAGCCTGAGTCTAACCCTAACCCTAAGAGCCTGAGTCTAACCCTAACCCTAAGAGCCTGCGTCTAACCCTAACCCTAAGAGCCTGAGTCTAACCCTAACCCGAAGAGCCTGAGTCTAACCCTCACCCTAAAAGCCTGAGTCTAACCCTAACCCTAAGAGCCTGAGTCTAACCCTAACCCTAAGAGCCTGAGTCTAACCCTAACCCTAAGAGCCTGAGTCTAACCCTAACCCTAAGAGCCTGAGTCTAACCCTCACCCTAAGAGCCTGAGTCTAACCCTAACCCTAAGAGCCTGAGTCTAACCCTCACCCTAAGAGCCTGAGTCTAACCCTCACCCTAAGAGCCTGAGTCTAACCCTCACCCTAAGAGCCTGAGTCTAACCCTCACCCTAAGAGCCTGAGTCTAACCCTAACCCTAAGAGCCTGAGTCTAACCCTCACCCTAAGAACCTGAGTCTAACCCTAACCCGAAGAGCCTGAGTCTAACCCTAACCCTAAGAGCCTGAGTCTAACCCTCACCCTAAGAGCCTGAGTCTAACCCTCACCTTAAGAGCCTGAGTCTAACCCTCACCCGAAGAGCCTGAGTCTAACCCTAACCCTAAGAGCCTGAGTCTAACCCTAACCCGAAGAGCCTGAGTCTAACCCTCACCCTAAGAGCCTGAGTCTAACCCTCACCCTAAGAGCCTGAGTCTAACCCTAACCCTAAGAGCCTGAGTCTAACCCTAACCCTAAGAGCCTGCGTCTAACCCTAACCCTAAGAGCCTGAGTCTAACCCTCACCCTAAGAGCCTGAGTCTAACCCTCACCCTAAGAGCCTGAGTCGAACCCTAACCCGAAGAGCCTGAGTCTAACCCTCACCCTAAGAGCCTGAGTCTAACCCTAACCCTAAGAGCCTGAGTCTAACCCTAACCCTAAGAGCCTGAGTGTAACCCTAACCCTAAGAGCCTGAGTCTAACCCTCACCCTAAGAGCCTGAGTCTAACCCTAACCCGAAGAGCCTGAGTCTAACCCTAACCCTAGGAGCCTGAGTCTAACCCTAACCCGAAAAGCCTGAGTCTAACCCTCACCCTAAGAGCCTGAGTCTAACCCTAACCCTAAGAGCCTGAGTCTAACCCTAAGAGCCTGAGTCTAACCCTAACCCTAAGAGCCTGAGTCTAACCCTAACCCTTTTGGTGGAGCGCTGCTGCTATCTAGCGAAATATACTAGGGTACTGCAGCCGGCGCTGTTGGTGGAGCGCTGCTGCCATCTAGCGAAATATATTTGGGTACTGCAGCCGCTCTTTTGTTAGAGCGCTGCTGCCATCTAGCGAAATGTAATTGGGTACTGCAGCCGCCCTTTTGGTGGAGCGCTGCTGCCATCTAGCGTAATATACTTGGGTACTGCAGCCGGCCGTTTGGTGGAGCGCTGCTGCCATCTAGCGAAATATACTTCGGTACTGCAGCCGGCGCTGTTGGTGGAGCGCTGCTGCCATCTAGCGAAATATACTTGGGTACTGCAGCCGCCCGGTTGGTGGAGCGCTGCTGCCATCTAGCGGAATGTAATTGGGTACTGCAGCCGCCCTGTTGGTGGAGCGCTGCTGCCATCTAGCGAAATATATTTGGGTACTGCAGCCGGCGCTGTTGGTGGAGCGCTGCTGCCATCTAGCGAAATATACTTGGGTACTGCAGCCGGCGCTGTTGGTGGAGCGCTGCTGCCATCTAGCGAAATATACCTGGGTACTGCAGCCGCCCGGTTGGTGGAGCGCTGCTGCCATCTAGCGAAACCTAAGAGCCTGAGTCTAACCCTAACCCTAAGAGCCTGAGTCTAACCCTAACCCTACGAGTCTAACCCTAACCCTAACCCTAACCCTAACAGTCTAACCCTAACCCTAACCCTAACCCTAATCCTAACCCTAAGAGCCTAACCCTAACCCTAACCCTAAGAGTCTGACCCTAACCCTAACCCTAACCCTAAGAGTCTAACCCTAAACCTGAGTCTAACCCTAACCCTAACCCTAACCCTAAGAGTCTAACCCTAACCCTAACCCTAACCCTAAGAGTCTAACCCTAAGAGTCTAACCCTAACCCTAACTCTAACCCTAACAGTCTAACCCTAAACTTAAGAGTTTAACCCTAAGAGTCTAACCCTAACCCTAACCCTAACCCTAACAGTCTAACCCTAACCCTAACCCTAACCCTAAGAGTCTAATCCTAACCCTGAGTCTAACCCTAACCCTAACCCTAACCCGAAGAGTCTAACCCTAACCCTAAGAGTCTAACCCTAACCCTAACCCTAACCCTAACAGTCTAACCCTAACCCTAAGAGTCTAACCCTAAGAGTCTAACCCTAACCCTAACTCTAACCCTAACAGTCTAACCCTAAACATAAGAGTTTAACCCTAAGAGTCTAACCCTAACCCTAACCCTAACCCTAGCAGTCTAACCCAAACCCTAACCCTTAGAGTCTAACCCTAACCCTAACCCTAAGAGTCTAACCCTAACACTAAGAGTCTAACCTTAACCCTAACCCTAACCCTAAGAGTCTAACCCTAACCCTAACCCTAACCCTAACCCTGACCCTAACCCTAACCCTAACCCTACCCTAACCCTAAGAGTCTAACCCTAACCCTAAGAGTCTAACCCTAACCCTAAACCTAACCCTAAGAGTCTAACCCTAACCCTGAGTCTAACCCTAACCCTAACCCTAACCCTAACCCTAACCCTAAGAGTCTAACCCTAACCCTAAGAGTCTAACCCTAACCCTAACCCTAACCCTAACAGTCTAACCCTAACCCTAAGAGTCTAACCCTAACCCTAACTCTAACGCTAACAGTCTAACCCTAAACATAAAAGTTTAACCCTAAGAGTCTAACCCTAACCCTAACCCTAACCCTAACAGTCTAACCCTAACCCTAACCCTAAGAGTCTAACCCTAACCCTAACCCTAACCCTAAGAGTCTAACCCTAACCCTAAGAGTCTAACCGTAACCCTAACCCTAACCCTGACCCTAACCTTAAGAGTCTAACCCTAACCCTAACCCTAACCCTAAGAGTCTAACCCTAACCCTACCCTAACCCTAAGAGTCTAACCCTAACCCTAAGAGTCTAACCCTAACCCTAACCCTAACCCTAAGAGTCTAACCCTAACCCTAAGAGTCTAACCCTAACCCTAACCCTAACCCTAAGAGTCTAACCCTAACCCTAAGAGTCTAACCCTAACCCTAACCCTAACAGTCTAACCTTAACCCTAACCCTAACCCCGGCTGAAGTACCCAAGTATATTTCGCTAGATGGCAGCAGCGCTCCACCAACAGAGCCGGCTGCAGTACCCAAATATATTTCGCTAGATGGCAGCAGCGCTCCACCAAAAGGGCGGCTGCAGTACCCAAATATATTTCGCTAGATGGCAGCAGCGCTCCACCAAAAGGGCGGCTGCAGTACCCAAATATATGTCGCTAGATGGCAGCAGCGCTCCACCAACCGGGCGGCTGCAGTACCCAATTATATTTCGCTAGATGGCAGCAGCGCTCCACCAACCGGCCGGCTGAAGTACCCAAGTATATTTCGCTAGATGGCAGCAGCGCTCCACCAAAAGGGGCCGCCTGCAGTACCCAAATATATTTCGCTAGATGGCAGCAGCGCTCCACCAACAGGGCCGGCTGCAGTACCCAAGTATATTTCGCTAGATGGCAGCAGCGCTCCACCAAAAGGGCGGCTGCAGTACCCAAATATATTTCGCTAGATGGCAGCAGCGCTCCACCAAAAGGGGCCGCCTGCAGTACCCAAATATATTTCGCTAGATGGCAGCAGCGCTCCACCAACAGGGCCGGCTGCAGTACCCAAGTATATTTCGCTAGATGGCAGCAGCGCTCCACCAACAGCGCCGGCTGCAGTACCCAAGTATATTTCGCTAGATGGCAGCAGCGCTCCACCAACCGGGCCGCCTGCAGTACCCAAGTATATGCCGCTAGATGGCAGCAGCGCTCCACCAACCGGGCGGCTGCAGTACCCAATTACATTTCGCTAGATGGCAGCAGCGCTCCACCAGAAGGGCGGCTGCAGTACACAATTACATTTCGCTAGATGGCAGCAGCGCTCCACCAACAGGGCCGGTTGCAGTACCCAAGTATATTTCGCTAGATGGCAGCAGCGCTCCACCAAAAGGGCGGCTGCAGTACCCAACTACATTTCGCTAGATGGCAGCAGCGCTCCACCAACAGGGCCGGCTGCAGTACCCAAATATATTTCGCTAGATGGCAGCAGCGCTCCACCAACCGGGCGGCCGCAGTACCCAAATATATTTCGCTAGATGGCAGCAGCGCTCCACCAACAGCGCCGGCTGCAGTACCCAAGTATATGTCGCTAGATGGCAGCAGCGCTCCACCAAAAGGGCGGCTGCAGTACCCAATACATTTCGCTAGATGGCAGCAGCGCTCCACCAAAAGGGCGGCTGCAGTACCCAATTACATTTCGCTAGATGGCAGCAGCGCTCCACCAACAGCGCCGGCTGCAGTACCCAAGTATATTTCGCTAGATGGCAGCAGCGCTACACCAAAAGGGCGGCTGCAGTACCCAATTACATTTCGCTAGATGGCAGCAGCGCTCCACCAACAGCGCCGGCTGCAGTACCCAAGTATATTTCGCTAGATGGCAGCAGCGCTTCACCAAAAGGGCGGCTGCAGTACCCAAGTATATTTCGCTAGATGGCAGCAGAGCTCCACCAACAGGGACGGCTGCAATACCCAAGTATATTTGGCTAGATGGCAGCAGCGCTCCACCAAAAGGGCGGCTGCAGTCCCCAAATGTATTTCGCTAGACGGCAGCAGCGCTCCACCAACAGGGCCGGCTGCAGTACCCAAATATATTTCGCTACATGGCAGCAGCGCTCCACCAACAGCGCCGGCTGCAGTACCCAAGTATATTTCGCTAGATGGCAGCAGCGCTCCACCAACAGCGGCGGCTGCAGTACCCAAATATATAGTACTGAGTCTAACCCTAACCCTACTAACCCTAAGAGCCTGAGTCTAACCCTAACCCTAAGAGCCTGAGTCTAACCCTCACCCTAAGAGCCTCAGTCTAACCCTCACCCTAAGAGCCTGAGTCTAACCCTAACCCTAAGAGCCTGAGTCTAACCCTAACCCGAAGAGCCTGAGTCTAACCCTAACCCTAAGAGCCTGAGTCTAACCCTAACCCGAAGAGCCTGAGTCTAACCCTAACCCAAAGAGCCTGAGTCTAACCCTAACCCTAAGAGCCTGAGTCTAACCCTCACCCTAAGAGCCTGAGTCTAACCCTAACCCTAAGAGCCTGAGTCTAATCCTCACGCTAAGAGCCTGAGTCTAACCCTCACCCTAAGAGCCTGAGTCTAACCGTAACCCTAAGAGCCTGAGTCTAACCCTAACCCGAAGAGCCTGAGTCCAACCCTAACCCTAAGAGCCTGAGTCTAACCCTAACCCTAAGAGCCTGAGTCTAACCCTAACCCTAAGAGCCTGAGTCTAACCCTAACCCGAAGAGCCTGAGTCTAACCCTAACCCTAAGAGCCTGAGTCTAACCCTCACCCTAAGAGCCTGAGTCTAACCCTAACCCGAAGAGCCTGAGTCTAACCCTAACCCGAAGAGCCTGAGTCTAACCCTAACCCTAAGAGCCTGAGTCTAACCCTCACCCGAAGAGCCTGAGTCTAACCCTAACCCTAAGAGCCTGAGTCTAACCCTAACCCGAAGAGCCTGAGTCTAACCCTAACCCGAAGAGCCTGAGTCTAACCCTCACCCTAAGAGCCTGAGTCTAACCCTCACCCTAAGAGCCTGAGTCTAACCCTAACCCTAAGAGCCTGAGTCTAACCCTAACCCGAAGAGCCTGAGTCTAACCCTAACCCTAAGAGCCTGAGTCTAACCCTCACCCTAAGAGCCTGAGTCTAACCCTCACCCTAAGAGCCTGAGTCTAACCCTAACCCTAAGAGCCTGAGTCTAACCCTAACCCGAAGAGCCTGAGTCTAACCCTCACCCTAAGAGCCTGAGTCTAACCCTCACCCTAAGAGCCTGAGTCTAACCCTAACCCTAAGAGCCTGAGTCTAACCCTCACCCTAAGAGCCTGAGTCTAACCCTAACCCTAAGAGCCTGAGTCTAACCCTAACCCTAAGAGCGTGAGTCTAAGCCTAACCCTAAGAGCCTGAGTCTAACCCTAACCCGAATAGCCTGAGTCTAACCCTAACCCGAAGAGCCTGAGTCCAACCCTAACCCTAAGAGCCTGAGTCTAACCCTAACCCTAAGAGCCTGAGTCTAACCCTAACCCTAAGAGCCTGAGTCTAACCCTAACCCTTTTGGTGGAGCGCTGCTGCCATCTAGCGAAATATATTTGGGTACTGCAGCCGCCCTTTTGGTGGAGCGCTGCTGCCATCTAGCGAAATGTAATTGGGTACTGCAGCCGGCCCGGTTGGTGGTGCGCTGCTGCCATCTAGCGAAATATATTTGGGTAGTGCAGCCGGCCCTGTTGGTGGAGCGCTGCTGCCATCTAGCGAAATATATTTGGGTACTGCAGCCGGCCCTTTTGGTGGAGCGCTGCTGCCGTCTCGCGAAATATATTTGGGTACTGCAGCCGGCCCTGTTGGTGGAGCTCTGCTGCCATCTAGCGAAATGTAATTGGGTACTGCAGCCGCCCTGTTGGTGGAGCGCTGCTGCCATCTAGCGAAATATACTTGGGTACTGCAGCCGGCGCTGTTGGTGGAGCGCTGCTGCCATCTAGCGAAATATATTTGGGTACTGCAGCCGCCCTTTTGGTGGAGCGCTGCTGCCATCTAGCGAAATGTAATTGGGTACTGCAGCCGACCGGTTGGTGGAGCGCTGCTGCCATCTAGCGAAATATAATTGGGTACTGCAGCCGGCTCTGTTGGTGGAGCGCTTCTGGCATCTAGCGAAATATATTTGGGTACTGCAGCCGCCCTTTTGGTGGAGCGCTGCTGCCATCTAGCGAAACGTAATTGGGTACTGCAGCCGCCCTTTTGGTGGAGCGCTGCTGCCGTCTAGCGAAATATACTTGGGTACTGCAGCCGCCCCGTTTGGTGGAGCGCTGCTGCCATCTAGCGAAATGTAATTGGGTACTGCAGCCGCCCTTTTGGTGGAGCGCTGCTGCCATCTAGCGAAATATATTTGGGTACTGCAGCCGGCGCTGTTGGTGGAGCGCTGCTGCCATCTAGCGAAATATACTTGGGTACTGCAGCCGGCGCTGTTGGTGGAGCGCTGCTGCCATCTAGCGAAACCTAAGAGCCTGAGTCTAACCCTAAACCTAAGAGCCTGAGTCTAACCCTCACCCTAAGAGCCTGAGTCTAACCCTAACCCTAAGAGCCTGAGTCTAACCCTAACCCTAAGAGCCTGAGTCTAACCCTCACCCTAAGAGCCTGAGTCTAACCCTAACCCTAAGAGCCTGAGTCTAACCCTCACCCTAAGAGCCTGAGTCTAACCCTCACCCTAAGAGCCTGAGTCTAACCCTAACCCTAAGAGCCTGAGTGTAACCCTAACCCGAAGAGCCTGAGTCTAACCCTAACCCGAAGAGCCTGAGTCTAACCCTAACCCTAAGAGCCTGAGTCTAACCCTCACCCTAAGAGCCTGAGTCTAACCCTCACCCTAAGAGCCTGAGTCTAACCCTAACCCGAAGAGCCTGAGTCTAACCCTCACCCTAAGAGCCTGAGTCTAACCCTAACCCTAAGAGCCTGAGTCTAACCCTAACCCGAAGAGCCTGAGTCTAACCCTCACCCTAAGAGCCTGAGTCTAACCCTAACCCTAAGAGCCTGAGTCTAACCCTAACCCTAAGAGCCTGAGTCTAACCCTAACCCTACGAGTCTAACCCTAACCCTAACCCTAACCCTAACAGTCTAACCCTAACCCTAACCCTAACCCTAACTCTAAGAGTCTAACCCTAACCCTAAGAGTCTAACCCTAACCCTAACCCTAACCCTAACAGTCTAACCCTAACCCTAAGAGTATAACCCTAAGAGTCTAACCCTAACCCTAACTCTAACCCTAACAGTCTAACCCTAAACATAAGAGTTTAACCCTAAGAGTCTAACCCTAACCCTAACCCTAACAGTCTAACCCTAACCCTGAGTCTAACCCTAACCCTAACCCTAACCCTAAGAGTCTAACCCTAACCCTAAGAGTCTAACCCTAACCCTAACCCTAACAATCTAACCCTAACCCTAAGAGTCTAACCCTAAGAGTCTAACCCTAACCCTAACCCTAACCCTAACAGTCTAACCCTAACCCTAACCATAAGAGTCTAACCCTAACCCTAACCCTAAGAGTCTAACCCTAACACTAAGAGTCTAACCTTAACCCTAACCCTAACCCTAAGAGTCTAACCCTAACCCTAACCCTAACCCTAACCCTGACCCTAACCCTAAGCGTCTAACCCTAACACTAAGAGTCTAACCTTAACCCTAACCCTAACCCTAAGAGTCTAACCCTAACCCTAACCCTAACCCTAACCCTGACCCTAACCCTAAGAGTCTAACCCTAACCCTAACCCTAACCCTAAGAGTCTAACCCTAACCCTACCCTAACCCTAAGAGTCTAACCCTAACCCTAAGAGTCTAACCCTAACCCTAACCCTAACCCTAAGAGTCTAACCCTAACCCTAAGAGTCTAACCCTAACCCTAACCCTAACCCTAACCCTAAGAGTCTAACCCTAGCCCTAAGAGTCTAACCCTAAGAGTCTAACCCTAACCCTAACCCTAACAGTCTAACCTTAACCCTAACCCTAACCCCGGCTGAAGTACCCAAGTATATTTCGCTAGATGGCAGCAGCGCTCCACCAACAGAGCCGGCTGCAGTACCCAAATATATTTCGCTAGATGGCAGCAGCGCTCCACCAAAAGGGCGGCTGCAGTACCCAAATATATTTCGCTAGATGGCAGCAGCGCTCCACCAAAAGGGCGGCTGCAGTACCCAATTACATTTCGCTAGATGGCAGCAGCGCTCCACCAACCGGGCGGCTGCAGTACCCAATTATATTTCGCTAGATGGCAGCAGCGCTCCACTAACCGGCCGGCTGAAGTACCCAAGTATATTTCGCTAGATGGCAGCAGCGCTCCACCAACAGAGCCGGCTGCAGTACCCAAATATATTTCGCTAGATGGCAGCAGCGCTCCACCAAAAGGGCCGGTTGCAGTACCCAAGTATATTTCGCTAGATGGCAGCAGCGCTCCACCAAAAGGGCGGCTGCAGTACCCAAATATATTTCGCTAGATGGCAGCAGCGCTCCACCAGAAGGACGGCTGCAGTACCCAACTACATTTCGCTAGATGGCAGCAGCGCTCCACCAACAGGGCCGGCTGCAGTACCCAAATATATTTCGCTAGATGGCAGCAGCGCTCCAGCAATCGGGCGGCCGCAGTACCCAAATATATTTCGCTAGATGGCAGCAGCGCTCCACCAACAGCGCCGGCTGCAGTACCCAAGTATATGTCGCTAGATGGCAGCAGCGCTCCACCAAAAGGGCGGCTGCAGTACCCAATACATTTCGCTAGATGGCAGCAGCGCTCCACCAAAAGGGCGGCTGCAGTACCCAAGTATATTTCGCTAGATGGCAGCAGCGCTCCACCAACAGCGCCGGCTGCAGTACCCAAGTATATTTCGCTAGATGGCAGCAGCGCTACACCAAAAGGGCGGCTGCAGTACCCAATTACATTTCGCTAGATGGCAGCAGCGCTCCACCAACAGCGCCGGCTGCAGTACCCAAGTATATTTCGCTAGATGGCAGCAGCGCTCCACCAACAGCGGCGGCTGCAGTACCCAAATATATAGTACTGAGTCTAACCCTAACCCTAAGAGCCTGAGTCTAACCCTCACCCTAAGAGCCTGAGTCTAACCCTAACCCGAAGAGCCTGAGTCTAACCCTAACCCTAAGAGCCTGAGTCTAACCCTAACCCGAAGAGCCTGAGTCTAACCCTAACTCTAAGAGCCTGAGTCTGACCCTAACCCTAAGAGCCTGAGTCTAACCCTCACCCTAAGAGCCTGAGTCTAACCCTAACCCGAAGAGCCTGAGTCTAACCCTCACCCTAAGAGCCTGAGTCTAACCCTAACCCTAAGAGCCTGAGTCTAACCCTAACCCGAAGAGCCTGAGTCTAACCCTAACCCTAAGAGCCTGAGTCTAACCCTAACCCTAAGAGCCTGAGTCTAACCCTAACCAGAAGAGACTGAGTCTAACCCTCACCCTAAGAGCCTGAGTCTAACCCTAACCCTAAGAGCCTGAGTCTAACCCTAACCCTAAGAGCCTGCGTCTAACCCTAACCCTAAGAGCCTGAGTCTAACCCTCACCCTAAGAGCCTGAGTCTAACCCTAACCCTAAGAGCCTGAGTCTAACCCTCACCCTAAGAGCCTGAGTCTAACCCTCACCCGAAGAGCCTGAGTCTAACCCTAACCCTAAGAGCCTGAGTCTAACCCTAACCCGAAGAGCCTGAGTCTAACCCTAACCCTAAGAGCCTGAGTCTAACCCTCACCCTAAGAGCCTGAGTCTAACCCTAACCCTAAGAGCCTGAGTCTAACCCTAACCCTAAGAGCCTGAGTCTAACCCTAACCCTTTTGGTGGAGCGCTGCTGCTATCTAGCGAAATATACGAGGGTACTGCAGCCGGCGCTGTTGGTGGAGCGCTGCTGCCATCTAGCGAAATATATTTGGGTACTGCTGCCGCCCTTTTGGTGGAGCGCTGCTGCCATCTAGCGAAATGTAATTGGGTACTGCAGCCGGCCCGGTTGGTGGAGCGCTGCTGCCATCTAGCGAAATATATTTGGGTAGTGCAGCCGGCCCTGTTGGTGGAGCGCTGCTGCCATCTAGCGAAATATATTTGGGTACTGCAGCCGGCCCGGTTGGTGGAGCGCTGCTGCCGTCTCGCGAAATATATTTGGGTACTGCAGCCGGCGCTGTTGGTGGAGCTCTGCTGCCATATAGCGAAATGTAATTGGGTACTGCAGCCGCCCTGTTGGTGGAGCGCTGCTGCCATCTAGCGAAATGTAATTGGGTACTGCAGCCGGCGCTGTTGGTGGAGCGCTGCTGCCATCTAGCGAAATATATTTGGGTACTGCAGCCGCCCTTTTGGTGGAGCGCTGCTGCCATCTAGCGAAATATATTTGGGTACTGCAGCCGGCCCTGTTGGTGGAGTGCTGCTGCCATCTAGCGAAATGTAATTGGGTACTGTAGCCGCCCGTTTGGTGGAGCGCTGCTGCCATCTAGCGAAATATATTTGGGTACTGCAGCCGTCGCTGTTGGTGGAGCGCTGCTGCCATCTAGCGAAATATACTTGGGTATTGCAGCCGGCCCCGTTTGGTGGAGCACTGCTGCCATCTAGCGAAATATACTTGGGTACTGCAGCCGGCGCTGTTGGTGGAGCGCTGCTGCCATCTAGCGAAATATACTTGGGTACTGCAGCCGCCCTTTTGGTGGAGCGCTGCTGCCATCTAGCGAAATGTAATTGGGTACTGCAGCCGACCGGTTGGTGGAGCGCTGCTGCCATCTAGCGAAATATAATTGGGTACTGCAGCCGGCTCTGTTGGTGGAGCGCTGCTGGCATCTAGCGAAATATACTTGGGTACTGCAGCCGCCCTTTTGGTGGAGCGCTGCTGCCATCTAGCGAAATGTAATTGGGTACTGCAGCCGCCCTTTTGGTGGAGCGCTGCTGCCGTCTAGCGAAATATAGTTGGGTACTGCAGCCGCCCGGTTGGTGGAGCGCTGCTGCCATCTAGCGAAACCTAAGAGCCTGAGTCTAACCCTAACCCTAAGAGCCTGAGTCTAACCCTAACCCTAAGAGCCTGAGTCTAACCCTCACCCTAAGAGCCTGAGTCTAACCCTAACCCTAAGAGCCTGAGTCTAACCCTAACCCGAAGAGTCTGAGTCTAACCCTAACTCTAAGAGCCTGAGTCTAACCCTCACCCTAAGAGCCTGAGTCTAACCCTAACCCTAAGAGCCTGAGTCTAACCCTAACCCTAAGAGCCTGAGTCTAACCCTCACCCTATAGAGCCTGAGTCTAACCCTAACCCTAAGAGCCTGAGTCTAACCCTAACCCTAAGAGCCTGAGTCTAACCCTCACCCTAAGAGCCTGAGTCTAACCCTAACCCTAAGAGCCTGAGTCTAACCCTAACCCTAAGAGCCTGAGTCTAACCCTCACCCTAAGAGCCTGAGTCTAAACCTAACCCTAAGAGCCTGAGTCTAACACTCACCCTAAGAGCCTGAGTCTAACCCTAACCCTAAGAGCCTGAGTCTAACCCTAACCCTAAGAGCCTGAGTCTAACCCTCACCCTAAGAGCCTGAGTCTAACCCTAACCCTAAGAGCCTGAGTCTAACCCTAACCCTAATAGCCTGAGTCTAACCCTAACCCGAAGAGCCTGAGTCTAACCCTCACCCTAAGAGCCTGAGTCTAACCCTAACCCTAAGAGCCTGAGTCTAACCCTAACCCTAAGAGCCTGAGTCTAACCCTAACCCTAAGAGCCTGAGTCTAACCCTAACCCGAAGAGCCTGAGTCTAACCCTAACCCTAAGAGCCTGAGTCTAACCCTAACCCTAAGAGCCTGCGTCTAACCCTAACCCTAAGAGCCTGAGTCTAACCCTCACCCTAAGAGCCTGAGTCTAACCCTAACCCTAAGAGCCTGAGTCTAACCCTAACCCTAAGAGCCTGCGTCTAACCCTAACCCTAAGAGCCTGAGTCTAACCCTAACCCGAAGAGCCTGAGTCTAACCCTCACCCTAAAAGCCTGAGTCTAACCCTAACCCTAAGAGCCTGAGTCTAACCCTAACCCTAAGAGCCTGAGTCTAACCCTAACCCTAAGAGCCTGAGTCTAACCCTCACCCTAAGAGCCTGAGTCTAACCCTAACCCTAAGAGCCTGAGTCTAACCCTAACCCTAAGAGCCTGAGTCTAACCCTCACCCTAAGAGCCTGAGTCTAACCCTCACCCTAAGAGCCTGAGTCTAACCCTCACCCTAAGAGCCTGAGTCTAACCCTAACC
Source organism: Falco punctatus (assembly GCF_963210335.1). Taxonomy (NCBI): domain Eukaryota; kingdom Metazoa; phylum Chordata; class Aves; order Falconiformes; family Falconidae; genus Falco; species Falco punctatus. The sequence goes on along the minus strand of NW_027660307.1, from coordinate 236,047 downwards.
CTAAGAGCCTGAGTCTAACCCTAACCCTAAGAACCTGAGTCTAACCCTAACCCGAAGAGCCTGAGTCTAACCCTAACCCTAAGAGCCTGAGTCTAACCCTCACCCTAAGAGCCTGAGTCTAACCCTCACCCTAAGAGCCTGAGTCTAACCCTCACCCGAAGAGCCTGAGTCTAACCCTAACCCTAAGAGCCTGAGTCTAACCCTAACCCGAAGAGCCTGAGTCTAACCCTCACCCTAAGAGCCTGAGTCTAACCCTCACCCTAAGAGCCTGAGTCTAACCCTAACCCTAAGAGCCTGAGTCTAACCCTAACCCTAAGAGCCTGAGTCTAACCCTAACCCTAAGAGCCTGCGTCTAACCCTAACCCTAAGAGCCTGAGTCTAACCCTCACCCTAAGAGCCTGAGTCTAACCCTCACCCTAAGAGCCTGAGTCGAACCCTAACCCGAAGAGCCTGAGTCTAACCCTCACCCTAAGAGCCTGAGTCTAACCCTAACCCTAAGAGCCTGAGTCTAACCCTAACCCTAAGAGCCTGAGTGTAACCCTAACCCTAAGAGCCTGAGTCTAACCCTCACCCTAAGAGCCTGAGTCTAACCCTAACCCGAAGAGCCTGAGTCTAACCCTAACCCTAGGAGCCTGAGTCTAACCCTAACCCGAAAAGCCTGAGTCTAACCCTCACCCTAAGAGCCTGAGTCTAACCCTAACCCTAAGAGCCTGAGTCTAACCCTAAGAGCCTGAGTCTAACCCTAACCCTAAGAGCCTGAGTCTAACCCTAACCCTTTTGGTGGAGCGCTGCTGCTATCTAGCGAAATATACTAGGGTACTGCAGCCGGCGCTGTTGGTGGAGCGCTGCTGCCATCTAGCGAAATATATTTGGGTACTGCAGCCGCTCTTTTGTTAGAGCGCTGCTGCCATCTAGCGAAATGTAATTGGGTACTGCAGCCGCCCTTTTGGTGGAGCGCTGCTGCCATCTAGCGTAATATACTTGGGTACTGCAGCCGGCCGGTTGGTGGAGCGCTGCTGCCATCTAGCGAAATATACTTCGGTACTGCAGCCGGCGCTGTTGGTGGAGCGCTGCTGCCATCTAGCGAAATATACTTGGGTACTGCAGCCGCCCGGTTGGTGGAGCGCTGCTGCCATCTAGCGGAATGTAATTGGGTACTGCAGCCGGCGCTGTTGGTGGAGCGCTGCTGCCATCTAGCGAAATATATTTGGGTACTGCAGCCGGCGCTGTTGGTGGAGCGCTGCTGCCATCTAGCGAAATATACTTGGGTACTGCAGCCGGCGCTGTTGGTGGAGCGCTGCTGCCATCTAGCGAAATATACCTGGGTACTGCAGCCGCCCGGTTGGTGGAGCGCTGCTGCCATCTAGCGAAACCTAAGAGCCTGAGTCTAAACCTAACCCTAAGAGCCTGAGTCTAACCCTAACCCTACGAGTCTAACCCTAACACTAACCCTAACCCTAACAGTCTAACCCTAACCCTAACCCTAACCCTAATCCTAACCCTAAGAGCCTAACCCTAACCCTAACCCTAAGAGTCTGACCCTAACCCTAACCCTAACCCTAAGAGTCTAACCCTAAACCTGAGTCTAACCCTAACCCTAACCCTAACCCCAAGAGTCTAACCCTAACCCTAAGAGTCTAACCCTAACCCTAACCCTAACCCTAAGAGTCTAACCCTAAGAGTCTAACCCTAACCCTAACTCTAACCCTAACAGTCTAACCCTAAACATAAGAGTTTAACCCTAAGAGTCTAACCCTAACCCTAACCCTAACCCTAACAGTCTAACCCTAACCCTAACCCTAACCCTAAGAGTCTAATCCTAACCCTGAGTCTAACCCTAACCCTAACCCTAACCCGAAGAGTCTAACCCTAACCCTAAGAGTCTAACCCTAACCCTAACCCTAACCCTAACAGTCTAACCCTAACCCTAAGAGTCTAACCCTAAGAGTCTAACCCTAACCCTAACTCTAACCCTAACAGTCTAACCCTAAACATAAGAGTTTAACCCTAAGAGTCTAACCCTAACCCTAACCCTAACCCTAGCAGTCTAACCCAAACCCTAACCCTTAGAGTCTAACCCTAACCCTAACCCTAAGAGTCTAACCCTAACACTAAGAGTCTAACCTTAACCCTAACCCTAACCCTAAGAGTCTAACCCTAACCCTAACCCTAACCCTAACCCTGACCCTAACCCTAACCCTAACCCTACCCTAACCCTAAGAGTCTAACCCTAACCCTAAGAGTCTAACCCTAACCCTAAACCTAACCCTAAGAGTCTAACCCTAACCCTGAGTCTAACCCTAACCCTAACCCTAACCCTAACCCTAACCCTAACCCTAACCCTAAGAGTCTAACCCTAACCCTAAGAGTCTAACCCTAACCCTAACCCTAACCCTAACAGTCTAACCCTAACCCTAACCCTAAGAGTCTAACCCTAACCCTAACCCTAACCCTAAGAGTCTAACCCTAACACTAAGAGTCTAACCTTAACCCTAACCCTAACCCTAAGAGTCTAACCCTAACCCTAACCCTAACCCTAACCCTGACCCTAACCTTAAGAGTCTAACCCTAACCCTAACCCTAACCCTAAGAGTCTAACCCTAACCCTACCCTAACCGTAAGAGTCTAACCCTAACCCTAAGAGTCTAACCCTAACCCTAACCCTAACCCTAAGAGTCTAACCCTAACCCTAAGAGTCTAACCCTAACCCTAACCCTAACCCTAAGAGTCTAACCCTAACCCTAAGAGTCTAACCCTAAGAGTCTAACCCTAACCCTAACCCTAACAGTCTAACCTTAACCCTAACCCTAACCCCGGCTGAAGTACCCAAGTATATTTCGCTAGATGGCAGCAGCGCTCCACCAACAGAGCCGGCTGCAGTACCCAAATATATTTCGCTAGATGGCAGCAGCGCTCCACCAAAAGGGCGGCTGCAGTACCCAAATATATTTCGCTAGATGGCAGCAGCGCTCCACCAACCGGGCGGCTGCAGTACCCAATTATATTTCGCTAGATGGCAGCAGCGCTCCACCAACCGGCCGGCTGAAGTACCCAAGTATATTTCGCTAGATGGCAGCAGCGCTCCACCAACAGCGCCGGCTGCAGTACCGAAGTATATTTCGCTAGATGGCAGCAGCGCTCCACCAACCGGCCGGCTGCAGTACCCAAGTATATTTCGCTAGATGGCAGCAGCGCTCCACCAAAAGGGCGGCTGCAGTACCCAATTACATTTCGCTAGATGGCAGCAGCGCTCCACCAGAAGGACGGCTGCAGTACCCAACTACATTTCGCTAGATGGCAGCAGCGCTCCACCAACAGGGCCGGCTGCAGTACCCAAGTATATTTCGCTAGATGGCAGCAGCGCTCCACCAAAAGGGCGGCTGCAGTACCCAAGTATATTTCGCTAGATGGCAGCAGCGCTCCACCAACCGGGCCGCCTGCAGTACCCAAGTATATGCCGCTAGATGGCAGCAGCGCTCCACCAACCGGGCGGCTGCAGTACCCAATTACATTTCGCTAGATGGCAGCAGCGCTCCACCAGAAGGGCGGCTGCAGTACCCAATTACATTTCGCTAGATGGCAGCAGCGCTCCACCAACAGGGCCGGTTGCAGTACCCAAGTATATTTCGCTAGATGGCAGCAGCGCTCCACCAAAAGGGCGGCTGCAGTACCCAACTACATTTCGCTAGATGGCAGCAGCGCTCCACCAACAGGGCCGGCTGCAGTACCCAATTATATTTCGCTAGATGGCAGCAGCGCTCCACCAACCGGGCGGCCGCAGTACCCAAATATATTTCGCTAGATGGCAGCAGCGCTCCACCAACAGCGCCGGCTGCAGTACCCAAGTATATGTCGCTAGATGGCAGCAGCGCTCCACCAAAAGGGCGGCTGCAGTACCCAATACATTTCGCTAGATGGCAGCAGCGCTCCACCAAAAGGGCGGCTGCAGTACCCAATTACATTTCGCTAGATGGCAGCAGCGCTCCAGCAACAGCGCCGGCTGCAGTACCCAAGTATATTTCGCTAGATGGCAGCAGCGCTACACCAAAAGGGCGGCTGCAGTACCCAATTACATTTCGCTAGATGGCAGCAGCGCTCCACCAACAGCGCCGGCTGCAGTACCCAAGTATATTTCGCTAGATGGCAGCAGCGCTTCACCAAAAGGGCGGCTGCAGTACCCAAGTATATTTCGCTAGATGGCAGCAGAGCTCCACCAACAGGGACGGCTGCAATACCCAAGTATATTTGGCTAGATGGCAGCAGCGCTCCACCAAAAGGGCGGCTGCAGTACCCAAATGTATTTCGCTAGACGGCAGCAGCGCTCCACCAACAGGGCCGGCTGCAGTACCCAAATATATTTCGCTACATGGCAGCAGCGCTCCACCAACAGCGCCGGCTGCAGTACCCAAGTATATTTCGCTAGATGGCAGCAGCGCTCCACCAACAGCGGCGGCTGCAGTACCCAAATATATAGTACTGAGTCTAACCCTAACCCTAAGAGCCTGAGTCTAACCCTAACCCTAAGAGCCTGAGTCTAACCCTCACCCTAAGAGCCTCAGTCTAACCCTCACCCTAAGAGCCTGAGTCTAACCCTAACCCTAAGAGCCTGAGTCTAACCCTAACCCTAAGAGCCTGAGTCTAACCCTAACCCTAAGAGCCTGAGTCTAACCCTAACCCGAAGAGCCTGAGTCTAACCCTAACCCAAAGAGCCTGAGTCTAACCCTAACCCTAAGAGCCTGAGTCTAACCCTCACCCTAAGAGCCTGAGTCTAACCCTAACCCTAAGAGCCTGAGTCTAACCCTCACGCTAAGAGCCTGAGTCTAACCCTAACCCTAAGAGCCTGAATCTAACCCTAACCCTAAGAGTCTGCGTCTAACCCTAACCCTAAGAGCCTGAGTCTAACCCTAACCCGAAAAGCCTGAGTCTAACCCTAACCCTAACCCTAACCCTAACCCTAACCCTAACCCTAACCCTAACCCTAAGAGTCTAACCCTAACCCTAAGCCTAACCCTAAGAGTCTAACCCTAACCATAACCCTAACCCTAAGAGTCTAACTGTAACCCTGAGTCTAACCCTAACCCTAACCCTAACCCTAAGAGTCTAACCCTAACCCTAAGAGTCTAACCCTAACCCTAACCCTAACCCTAACCCTAACAGTCTAACCCTAACCCTAAGAGTCTAACCCTAAGAGTCTAACCCTAACCCTAACTCTAACCCTAACAGTCTAACCCTAAACATAAGAGTTTAACCCTAAGAGTCTAACCCTAACCCTAACCCTAACCCTAACAGTCTAACCCTAACCCTAACCCTAAGAGTCTAACCGTAACCCTAACCCTATCCCTAAGATTCTAACCCTAACACTAAGTGTCTAACCTTAACCCTAACCCTAACCCTAAGAGTCTAACCCTCACCCTAACCCTAACCCTGACCCTAACCCTAAGAGTCTAACCCTAACCCTAACCCTAACCCTAAGAGTCTAACCCTAACCCTACCCTAACCCTAAGAGTCTAACCCTAACCCTAAGAGTCTAACCCTAACCCTAACCCTAACCCTAAGAGTCTAACCCTAACCCTAACCCTAAGAGTCTAACCCTAACCCTAAGAGTCTAACCCTAAGAGTCTAACCCTAACCCTAACCCTAACAGTCTAACCTTAACCCTAACCCTAACCCCGGCTGAAGTACCCAAGTATATTTCGCTAGATGGCAGCAGCGCTCCACCAACAGAGCCGGCTGCAGTACCCAAATATATTTCGCTAGATGGCAGCAGCGCTCCACCAACCGGGCGGCTGCAGTACCCAAGTATATTTCGCTAGATGGCAGCAGAGCTCCACCAACAGGGACGGCTGCAATACCCAAGTATATTTCGCTAGATGGCAGCAGCGCTCCACCAAAAGGGCGGCTGCAGTACCCAAATGTATTTCGCTAGACGGCAGCAGCGCTCCACCAACAGGGCCGGCTGCAGTACCCAAATATATTTCGCTACATGGCAGCAGCGCTCCACCAACAGCGCCGGCTGCAGTACCCAAGTATATTTCGCTAGATGGCAGCAGCGCTCCACCAACAGCGGCGGCTGCAGTACTCAAATATATAGTACTGAGTCCAACCCTAACCCTAAGAGCCTGAGTCTAACCCTAACCCTAAGAGCCTGAGTCTAACCCTCACCCTAAGAGCCTGAGTCTAACCCTAACCCTAAGAACCTGAGTCTAACCCTAACTCTAAGAGCCTGAGTCTAACCCTAACCCTAAGAGCCTGAGTCTAACCCTCACCCTAAGAGCCTGAGTCTAACCCTAACCCTAAGAGCCTGAGTCTAACCCTAACCCGAAGAGCCTGAGTCTAACCCTAACCCGAAGAGCCTGAGTCTAACCCTCACCCTAAGAGCCTGAGTCTAACCCTAACCCTAAGAGCCTGAGTCTAACCCTAACCCGAAGAGCCTGAGTCTAACCCTAACCCGAAGAGCCTGAGTCTAACCCTAACCCTAAGAGCCTTAGTCGAACCCTAACCCGAAGAGCCTGAGTCTAACCCTAACCCGAAGAGCCTGAGTCTAACCCTAACCCTAAGAGCCTGAATCTAACCCTAACCCTAAGAGCCTGAGTCTAACCCTAACCCTAAGAGCCTGAGTCTAACCCTCACGCTAAGAGCCTGAGTCTAACCCTAACCCGAAGAGCCTGAGTCTAACCCTAACCCTAAGAGCCTGAGTCTAACCCTCACCCTAAGAGCCTGAGTCTAACCCTAACCCGAAGAGCCTGAGTCTAACCCTAACCCGAAGAGCCTGAGTCTAACCCTCACCCTAAGAGCCTGAGTCTAACCCTCACCCGAAGAGCCTGAGTCTAACCCTAACCCTAAGAGCCTGAGTCTAACCCTAACCCGAAGAGCCTGAGTCTAACCCTAACCCGAAGAGCCTGAGTCTAACCCTCACCCTAAGAGCCTGAGTCTAACCCTAACCCTAAGAGCCTGAGTCTAACCCTAACCCTAAGAGCCTGAGTCTAACCCTAACCCGAAGAGCCTGAGTCTAACCCTAACCCTAAGAGCCTGAGTCTAACCCTCACCCTAAGAGCCTGAGTCTAACCCTCACCCTAAGAGCCTGAGTCTAACCCTAACCCTAAGAGCCTGAGTCTAACCCTAACCGGAAGAGCCTGAGTCTAACCCTCACCCTAAGAGCCTGAGTCTAACCCTCACCCTAAGAGCCTGAGTCTAACCCTAACCCTAAGAGCCTGAGTCTAACCCTCACCCTAAGAGCCTGAGTCTAACCCTAACCCTAAGAGCCTGAGTCTAACCCTAACCCTAAGAGCCTGAGTCTAAGCCTAACCCTAAGAGCCTGAGTCTAACCCTAACCCGAATAGCCTGAGTCTAACCCTAACCCGAAGAGCCTGAGTCCAACCCTAACCCTAAGAGCCTGAGTCTAACCCTAACCCTAAGAGCCTGAGTCTAACCCTAACCCTAAGAGCCTGAGTCTAACCCTAACCCTTTTGGTGGAGCGCTGCTGCCATCTAGCGAAATATATTTGGGTACTGCAGCCGCCCTTTTGGTAGAGCGCTGCTGCCATCTAGCGAAATGTAATTGGGTACTGCAGCCGGCCCGGTTGGTGGAGCGCTGCTGCCATCTAGCGAAATATATTTGGGTAGTGCAGCCGGCCCTGTTGGTGGAGCGCTGCTGCCATCTAGCGAAATATATTTGGGTACTGCAGCCGGCCCGGTTGGTGGAGCGCTGCTGCCGTCTCGCGAAATATATTTGGGTACTGCAGCCGGCCCTTTTGGTGGAGCTCTGCTGCCATCTAGCGAAATGTAATTGGGTACTGCAGCCGCCCTTTTGGTGGAGCGCTGCTGCCGTCTAGCGAAATATACTTGGGTACTGCAGCCGCCCCGTTTAGTGGAGCGCTGCTGCCATCTAGCGAAATGTAATTGGGTACTGCAGCCGCCCTTTTGGTGGAGCGCTGCTGCCATCTAGCGAAATATATTTGGGTACTGCAGCTGGCGCTGTTGGTGGAGCGCTGCTGCCATCTAGCGAAATATACTTGGGTACTGCAGCCGGCGCTGTTGGTGGAGCGCTGCTGCCATCTAGCGAAATATACTTGGGTACTGCAGCCGCCCGGTTGGTGGAGCGCTGCTGCCATCTAGCGAAACCTAAGAGCCTGAGTCTAACCCTAAACCTAAGAGCCTGAGTCTAACCCTCACCCTAAGAGCCTGAGTCTAACCCTAACCCTAAGAGCCTGAGTCTAACCCTAACCCTAAGAGCCTGAGTCTAACCCTAACCCTAAGAGCCTGAGTCTAACCCTAACCCGAAGAGCCTGAGTCTAACCCTAACCCTAAGAGCCTGAGTCTAACCCTCACCCTAAGAGCCTGAGTCTAACCCTAACCCGAAGAGCCTGAGTCTAACCCTCACCCTAAGAGCCTGAGTCTAACCCTAACCCGAAGAGCCTGAGTCTAACCCTAACCCTAAGAGCCTGAGTCTAACCCTCACCCTAAGAGCCTGAGTCTAACCCTCACCCTAAGAGCCTGAGTCTAACCCTAACCCTAAGAGCCTGAGTCTAACCCTCACCCTAAGAGCCTGAGTCTAACCCTAACCCTAAGAGCCTGAGTCGAACCCTAACCCGAAGAGCCTGAGTCTAACCCTCACCCTAAGAGCCTGAGTCTAACTCTAACCCTAAGAGCCTGAGTCTAACCCTAACCCTAAGAGCCTGAGTCTAACCCTCACCCTACGAGTCTAACCCTAACCCTAACCCTAACCCTAACTGTCTAACCCTAACCCTAACCCTAACCCTAACTCTAAGAGTCTAACCCTAACCCTACGAGTCTAACCCTAACCCTAACCCTAACCCTAACAGTCTAACCCTAACCCTAAGAGTCTAACCCTAACCCTAACCCTAACCCTAACTCTAACCCTAACAGTCTAACCCTAAACATAAGAGTTTAACCCTAAGAGTCTAACCCTAACCCTAACCCTAACCCTAGCAGTCTAACCCAAACCCTAACCCTTAGAGTCTAACCCTAACCCTAACCCTAAGAGTCTAACCCTAACACTAAGAGTCTAACCTTAACCCTAACCCTAACCCTAAGAGTCTAACCCTAACCCTAACCCTAACCCTAACCCTGACCCTAACCCTAACCCTAACCCTACCCTAACCCTAAGAGTCTAACCCTAACCCTAAGAGTCTAACCCTAACCCTAAACCTAACCCTAAGAGTCTAACCCTAACCCTAACCCTAACCCTAACCCTAACCCTAACCCTAACCCTAACCCTAACCCTAACCCTAAGAGTCTAACCCTAACCCTAAGAGTCTAACCCTAACCCTAACCCTAACCCTAACAGTCTAACCCTAACCCTAACCCTAAGAGTCTAACCCTAACCCTAACCCTAACCCTAAGAGTCTAACCCTAACACTAAGAGTCTAACCTTAACCCTAACCCTAACCCTAAGAGTCTAACCCTAACCCTAACCCTAACCCTAACCCTGACCCTAACCTTAAGAGTCTAACCCTAACCCTAACCCTAACCCTAAGAGTCTAACCCTAACCCTACCCTAACCGTAAGAGTCTAACCCTAACCCTAAGAGTCTAACCCTAACCCTAACCCTAACCCTAAGAGTCTAACCCTAACCCTAAGAGTCTAACCCTAACCCTAACCCTAACCCTAAGAGTCTAACCCTAACCCTAAGAGTCTAACCCTAAGAGTCTAACCCTAACCCTAACCCTAACAGTCTAACCTTAACCCTAACCCTAACCCCGGCTGAAGTACCCAAGTATATTTCGCTAGATGGCAGCAGCGCTCCACCAACAGAGCCGGCTGCAGTACCCAAATATATTTCGCTAGATGGCAGCAGCGCTCCACCAAAAGGGCGGCTGCAGTACCCAAATATATTTCGCTAGATGGCAGCAGCGCTCCACCAACCGGGCGGCTGCAGTACCCAATTATATTTCGCTAGATGGCAGCAGCGCTCCACCAACCGGCCGGCTGAAGTACCCAAGTATATTTCGCTAGATGGCAGCAGCGCTCCACCAACAGCGCCGGCTGCAGTACCGAAGTATATTTCGCTAGATGGCAGCAGCGCTCCACCAACCGGCCGGCTGCAGTACCCAAGTATATTTCGCTAGATGGCAGCAGCGCTCCACCAAAAGGGCGGCTGCAGTACCCAATTACATTTCGCTAGATGGCAGCAGCGCTCCACCAGAAGGACGGCTGCAGTACCCAACTACATTTCGCTAGATGGCAGCAGCGCTCCACCAACAGGGCCGGCTGCAGTACCCAAGTATATTTCGCTAGATGGCAGCAGCGCTCCACCAAAAGGGCGGCTGCAGTACCCAAGTATATTTCGCTAGATGGCAGCAGCGCTCCACCAACCGGGCCGCCTGCAGTACCCAAGTATATGCCGCTAGATGGCAGCAGCGCTCCACCAACCGGGCGGCTGCAGTACCCAATTACATTTCGCTAGATGGCAGCAGCGCTCCACCAGAAGGGCGGCTGCAGTACCCAATTACATTTCGCTAGATGGCAGCAGCGCTCCACCAACAGGGCCGGTTGCAGTACCCAAGTATATTTCGCTAGATGGCAGCAGCGCTCCACCAAAAGGGCGGCTGCAGTACCCAACTACATTTCGCTAGATGGCAGCAGCGCTCCACCAACAGGGCCGGCTGCAGTACCCAATTATATTTCGCTAGATGGCAGCAGCGCTCCACCAACCGGGCGGCCGCAGTACCCAAATATATTTCGCTAGATGGCAGCAGCGCTCCACCAACAGCGCCGGCTGCAGTACCCAAGTATATGTCGCTAGATGGCAGCAGCGCTCCACCAAAAGGGCGGCTGCAGTACCCAATACATTTCGCTAGATGGCAGCAGCGCTCCACCAAAAGGGCGGCTGCAGTACCCAATTACATTTCGCTAGATGGCAGCAGCGCTCCAGCAACAGCGCCGGCTGCAGTACCCAAGTATATTTCGCTAGATGGCAGCAGCGCTACACCAAAAGGGCGGCTGCAGTACCCAATTACATTTCGCTAGATGGCAGCAGCGCTCCACCAACAGCGCCGGCTGCAGTACCCAAGTATATTTCGCTAGATGGCAGCAGCGCTTCACCAAAAGGGCGGCTGCAGTACCCAAGTATATTTCGCTAGATGGCAGCAGAGCTCCACCAACAGGGACGGCTGCAATACCCAAGTATATTTGGCTAGATGGCAGCAGCGCTCCACCAAAAGGGCGGCTGCAGTACCCAAATGTATTTCGCTAGACGGCAGCAGCGCTCCACCAACAGGGCCGGCTGCAGTACCCAAATATATTTCGCTACATGGCAGCAGCGCTCCACCAACAGCGCCGGCTGCAGTACCCAAGTATATTTCGCTAGATGGCAGCAGCGCTCCACCAACAGCGGCGGCTGCAGTACCCAAATATATAGTACTGAGTCTAACCCTAACCCTAAGAGCCTGAGTCTAACCCTAACCCTAAGAGCCTGAGTCTAACCCTCACCCTAAGAGCCTCAGTCTAACCCTCACCCTAAGAGCCTGAGTCTAACCCTAACCCTAAGAGCCTGAGTCTAACCCTAACCCTAAGAGCCTGAGTCTAACCCTAACCCTAAGAGCCTGAGTCTAACCCTAACCCGAAGAGCCTGAGTCTAACCCTAACCCAAAGAGCCTGAGTCTAACCCTAACCCTAAGAGCCTGAGTCTAACCCTCACCCTAAGAGCCTGAGTCTAACCCTAACCCTAAGAGCCTGAGTCTAACCCTCACGCTAAGAGCCTGAGTCTAACCCTAACCCTAAGAGCCTGAATCTAACCCTAACCCTAAGAGTCTGCGTCTAACCCTAACCCTAAGAGCCTGAGTCTAACCCTAACCCGAAAAGCCTGAGTCTAACCCTAACCCTAACCCTAACCCTAACCCTAACCCTAACCCTAACCCTAACCCTAAGAGTCTAACCCTAACCCTAAGCCTAACCCTAAGAGTCTAACCCTAACCATAACCCTAACCCTAAGAGTCTAACTGTAACCCTGAGTCTAACCCTAACCCTAACCCTAACCCTAAGAGTCTAACCCTAACCCTAAGAGTCTAACCCTAACCCTAACCCTAACCCTAACCCTAACAGTCTAACCCTAACCCTAAGAGTCTAACCCTAAGAGTCTAACCCTAACCCTAACTCTAACCCTAACAGTCTAACCCTAAACATAAGAGTTTAACCCTAAGAGTCTAACCCTAACCCTAACCCTAACCCTAACAGTCTAACCCTAACCCTAACCCTAAGAGTCTAACCGTAACCCTAACCCTATCCCTAAGATTCTAACCCTAACACTAAGTGTCTAACCTTAACCCTAACCCTAACCCTAAGAGTCTAACCCTCACCCTAACCCTAACCCTGACCCTAACCCTAAGAGTCTAACCCTAACCCTAACCCTAACCCTAAGAGTCTAACCCTAACCCTACCCTAACCCTAAGAGTCTAACCCTAACCCTAAGAGTCTAACCCTAACCCTAACCCTAACCCTAAGAGTCTAACCCTAACCCTAACCCTAAGAGTCTAACCCTAACCCTAAGAGTCTAACCCTAAGAGTCTAACCCTAACCCTAACCCTAACAGTCTAACCTTAACCCTAACCCTAACCCCGGCTGAAGTACCCAAGTATATTTCGCTAGATGGCAGCAGCGCTCCACCAACAGAGCCGGCTGCAGTACCCAAATATATTTCGCTAGATGGCAGCAGCGCTCCACCAACCGGGCGGCTGCAGTACCCAAGTATATTTCGCTAGATGGCAGCAGAGCTCCACCAACAGGGACGGCTGCAATACCCAAGTATATTTCGCTAGATGGCAGCAGCGCTCCACCAAAAGGGCGGCTGCAGTACCCAAATGTATTTCGCTAGACGGCAGCAGCGCTCCACCAACAGGGCCGGCTGCAGTACCCAAATATATTTCGCTACATGGCAGCAGCGCTCCACCAACAGCGCCGGCTGCAGTACCCAAGTATATTTCGCTAGATGGCAGCAGCGCTCCACCAACAGCGGCGGCTGCAGTACTCAAATATATAGTACTGAGTCCAACCCTAACCCTAAGAGCCTGAGTCTAACCCTAACCCTAAGAGCCTGAGTCTAACCCTCACCCTAAGAGCCTGAGTCTAACCCTAACCCTAAGAACCTGAGTCTAACCCTAACTCTAAGAGCCTGAGTCTAACCCTAACCCTAAGAGCCTGAGTCTAACCCTCACCCTAAGAGCCTGAGTCTAACCCTAACCCTAAGAGCCTGAGTCTAACCCTAACCCGAAGAGCCTGAGTCTAACCCTAACCCGAAGAGCCTGAGTCTAACCCTCACCCTAAGAGCCTGAGTCTAACCCTAACCCTAAGAGCCTGAGTCTAACCCTAACCCGAAGAGCCTGAGTCTAACCCTAACCCGAAGAGCCTGAGTCTAACCCTAACCCTAAGAGCCTTAGTCGAACCCTAACCCGAAGAGCCTGAGTCTAACCCTAACCCGAAGAGCCTGAGTCTAACCCTAACCCGAAGAGCCTGAGTCTAACCCTAACCCGAAGAGCCTGAGTCTAACCCTAACCCTAAGAGCCTGAGTCTAACCCTCACGCTAAGAGCCTGAGTCTAACCCTAACCCGAAGAGCCTGAGTCTAACCCTAACCCTAAGAGCCTGAGTCTAACCCTCACCCTAAGAGCCTGAGTCTAACCCTAACCCGAAGAGCCTGAGTCTAACCCTAACCCGAAGAGCCTGAGTCTAACCCTCACCCTAAGAGCCTGAGTCTAACCCTCACCCGAAGAGCCTGAGTCTAACCCTAACCCTAAGAGCCTGAGTCTAACCCTAACCCGAAGAGCCTGAGTCTAACCCTAACCCGAAGAGCCTGAGTCTAACCCTCACCCTAAGAGCCTGAGTCTAACCCTAACCCTAAGAGCCTGAGTCTAACCCTAACCCTAAGAGCCTGAGTCTAACCCTAACCCGAAGAGCCTGAGTCTAACCCTAACCCTAAGAGCCTGAGTCTAACCCTCACCCTAAGAGCCTGAGTCTAACCCTCACCCTAAGAGCCTGAGTCTAACCCTAACCCTAAGAGCCTGAGTCTAACCCTAACCGGAAGAGCCTGAGTCTAACCCTCACCCTAAGAGCCTGAGTCTAACCCTCACCCTAAGAGCCTGAGTCTAACCCTAACCCTAAGAGCCTGAGTCTAACCCTCACCCTAAGAGCCTGAGTCTAACCCTAACCCTAAGAGCCTGAGTCTAACCCTAACCCTAAGAGCCTGAGTCTAAGCCTAACCCTAAGAGCCTGAGTCTAACCCTAACCCTAAGAGCCTGAGTCTAACCCTAACCCTAAGAGCCTGAGTCTAACCCTAACCCTAAGAGCCTGAGTCTAACCCTAACCCTTTTGGTGGAGCGCTGCTGCCATCTAGCGAAATATATTTGGGTACTGCAGCCGCCCTTTTGGTAGAGCGCTGCTGCCATCTAGCGAAATGTAATTGGGTACTGCAGCCGGCCCGGTTGGTGGAGCGCTGCTGCCATCTAGCGAAATATATTTGGGTAGTGCAGCCGGCCCTGTTGGTGGAGCGCTGCTGCCATCTAGCGAAATATATTTGGGTACTGCAGCCGGCCCGGTTGGTGGAGCGCTGCTGCCGTCTCGCGAAATATATTTGGGTACTGCAGCCGGCCCTTTTGGTGGAGCTCTGCTGCCATCTAGCGAAATGTAATTGGGTACTGCAGCCGCCCTTTTGGTGGAGCGCTGCTGCCGTCTAGCGAAATATACTTGGGTACTGCAGCCGCCCCGTTTAGTGGAGCGCTGCTGCCATCTAGCGAAATGTAATTGGGTACTGCAGCCGCCCTTTTGGTGGAGCGCTGCTGCCATCTAGCGAAATATATTTGGGTACTGCAGCTGGCGCTGTTGGTGGAGCGCTGCTGCCATCTAGCGAAATATACTTGGGTACTGCAGCCGGCGCTGTTGGTGGAGCGCTGCTGCCATCTAGCGAAATATACTTGGGTACTGCAGCCGCCCGGTTGGTGGAGCGCTGCTGCCATCTAGCGAAACCTAAGAGCCTGAGTCTAACCCTAAACCTAAGAGCCTGAGTCTAACCCTCACCCTAAGAGCCTGAGTCTAACCCTAACCCTAAGAGCCTGAGTCTAACCCTAACCCTAAGAGCCTGAGTCTAACCCTAACCCTAAGAGCCTGAGTCTAACCCTAACCCGAAGAGCCTGAGTCTAACCCTAACCCTAAGAGCCTGAGTCTAACCCTCACCCTAAGAGCCTGAGTCTAACCCTAACCCGAAGAGCCTGAGTCTAACCCTCACCCTAAGAGCCTGAGTCTAACCCTAACCCGAAGAGCCTGAGTCTAACCCTAACCCTAAGAGCCTGAGTCTAACCCTCACCCTAAGAGCCTGAGTCTAACCCTCACCCTAAGAGCCTGAGTCTAACCCTAACCCTAAGAGCCTGAGTCTAACCCTCACCCTAAGAGCCTGAGTCTAACCCTAACCCTAAGAGCCTGAGTCGAACCCTAACCCGAAGAGCCTGAGTCTAACCCTCACCCTAAGAGCCTGAGTCTAACTCTAACCCTAAGAGCCTGAGTCTAACCCTAACCCTAAGAGCCTGAGTCTAACCCTCACCCTACGAGTCTAACCCTAACCCTAACCCTAACCCTAACTGTCTAACCCTAACCCTAACCCTAACCCTAACTCTAAGAGTCTAACCCTAACCCTACGAGTCTAACCCTAACCCTAACCCTAACCCTAACAGTCTAACCCTAACCCTAAGAGTCTAACCCTAAGAGTCTAACCCTAACCCTAACTCTAACCCTAACAGTCTAACCCTAAACATAAGAGTTTAACCCTAAGAATCTAACCCTAACCCTAACCCTAACAGTCTAACCCTAACCCTAACCCTAACCCTAACAGTCTAACCCTAACCCTGAGTCTAACCCTAACCCTAACCCTAACCCTAAGAGTCTAACCCTAACCCTAAGAGTCTAACCCTAACCCTAACCCTAACAGTCTAACCCTAACCCTAAGAGTCTAACCCTAAGAGTCTAACCCTAACCCTAACCCTAACCCTAACAGTCTAACCCTAACCCTAACCATAAGAGTCTAACCCTAACCCTAACCCTAAGAGTCTAACCCTAACACTAAGAGTCTAACCTTAACCCTAACCCTAAGAGTCTAACCCTAACCCTAACCCTAACCCTAACCCTGACCCTAACCCTAAGCGTCTAACCCTAACACTAAGAGTCTAACCTTAACCCTAACCCTAACCCTAAGAGTCTAACCCTAACCCTAACCCTAACCCTAACCCTGACCCTAACCCTAAGAGTCTAACCCTAACCCTAACCCTAACCCTAAGAGTCTAACCCTAACCCTACCCTAACCCTAAGAGTCTAACCCTAACCCTAAGAGTCTAACCCTAACCCTAACCCTAACCCTAAGAGTCTAACCCTAACCCTAAGAGTCTAACCCTAACCCTAACCCTAACCCTAACCCTAAGAGTCTAACCCTAGCCCTAAGAGTCTAACCCTAAGAGTCTAACCCTAACCCTAACCCTAACAGTCTAACCTTAACCCTAACCCTAACCCCGGCTGAAGTACCCAAGTATATTTCGCTAGATGGCAGCAGCGCTCCACCAACAGAGCCGGCTGCAGTACCCAAATATATTTCGCTAGATGGCAGCAGCGCTCCACCAAAAGGGCGGCTGCAGTACCCAAATATATTTCGCTAGATGGCAGCAGCGCTCCACCAAAAGGGCGGCTGCAGTACCCAATTACATTTCGCTAGATGGCAGCAGCGCTCCACCAACCGGGCGGCTGCAGTACCCAATTATATTTCGCTAGATGGCAGCAGCGCTCCACCAACCGGCCGGCTGAAGTACCCAAGTATATTTCGCTAGATGGCAGCAGCGCTCCACCAACAGAGCCGGCTGCAGTACCCAAATATATTTCGCTAGATGGCAGCAGCGCTCCACCAACAGGGCCGATTGCAGTACCCAAGTATATTTCGCTAGATGGCAGCAGCGCTCCACCAAAAGGGCGGCTGCAGTACCCAAATATATTTCGCTAGATGGCAGCAGCGCTCCACCAGAAGGACGGCTGCAGTACCCAACTACATTTCGCTAGATGGCAGCAGCGCTCCACCAAAAGGGCGGCTGCAGTACCCAAGTATATTTCGCTAGATGGCAGCAGCGCTCCAGCAACCGGGCGGCCGCAGTACCCAAGTATATTTCGCTAGATGGCAGCAGCGCTCCACCAACAGCGCCGGCTGCAGTACCCAAGTATATGTCGCTAGATGGCAGCAGCGCTCCACCAAAAGGGCGGCTGCAGTACCCAACTACATTTCGCTAGATGGCAGCAGCGCTCCACCAACAGGGCCGGCTGCAGTACCCAATTATATTTCGCTAGATGGCAGCAGCGCTCCACCAACCGGGCGGCCGCAGTACCCAAATATATTTCGCTAGATGGCAGCAGCGCTCCACCAACAGCGCCGGCTGCAGTACCCAAGTATATTTCGCTAGATGGCAGCAGCGCTCCACCAACAGCGGCGGCTGCAGTACCCAAATATATAGTACTGAGTCTAACCCTAACCCTAAGAGCCTGAGTCTAACCCTAACCCGGAGAGCCTGCGTCTAACCCTAACCCGAAGAGCCTGAGTCTAACCCTAACCCTAAGAGCCTGAGTCTAACCCTAACCCTAAGAGCCTGAGTCTAACCCTAACTCTAAGAGCCTGAGTCTGACCCTAACCCTAAGAGCCTGAGTCTAACCCTCACCCTAAGAGCCTGAGTCTAACCCTAACCCGAAGAGCCTGAGTCTAACCCTCACCCTAAGAGCCTGAGTCTAACCCTAACCCTAAGAGCCTGAGTCTAACCCTAACCCTAAGAGCCTGAGTCTAACCCTAACCCTAAGAGCCTGAGTCTAACCCTAACCAGAAGAGACTGAGTCTAACCCTCACCCTAAGAGCCTGAGTCTAACCCTAACCCTAAGAGCCTGAGTCTAACCCTAACCCTAAGAGCCTGCGTCTAACCCTAACCCTAAGAGCCTGAGTCTAACCCTCACCCTAAGAGCCTGAGTCTAACCCTAACCCTAAGAGCCTGAGTCTAACCCTAACCCTAAGAGCCTGAGTCTAACCCTAACCCTAAGAGCCTGAGTCTAACCCTAACCCGAAGAGCCTGAGTCTAACCCTAACCCGAAGAGCCTGAGTCTAACCCTAACCCTAAGAGCCTGAGTCTAACCCTCACCCTAAGAGCCTGAGTCTAACCCTAACCCTAAGAGCCTGAGTCTAACCCTAACCCTAAGAGCCTGAGTCTAACCCTAACCCTTTTGGTGGAGCGCTGCTGCTATCTAGCGAAATATACGAGGGTACTGCAGCCGGCGCTGTTGGTGGAGCGCTGCTGCCATCTAGCGAAATATATTTGGGTACTGCAGCCGCCCTTTTGGTGGAGCGCTGCTGCCATCTAGCGAAATGTAATTGGGTACTGCAGCCGGCCCGGTTGGTGGAGCGCTGCTGCCATCTAGCGAAATATATTTGGGTAGTGCAGCCGGCCCTGTTGGTGGAGCGCTGCTGCCATCTAGCGAAATATATTTGGGTACTGCAGCCGGCCCGGTTGGTGGAGCGCTGCTGCCGTCTCGCGAAATATATTTGGGTACTGCAGCCGGCCCTGTTGGTGGAGCTCTGCTGCCATATAGCGAAATGTAATTGGGTACTGCAGCCGCCCTGTTGGTGGAGCGCTGCTGCCATCTAGCGAAATGTAATTGGGTACTGCAGCCGGCGCTGTTGGTGGAGCGCTGCTGCCATCTAGCGAAATATATTTGGGTACTGCAGCCGCCCTTTTGGTGGAGCGCTGCTGCCATCTAGCGAAATATATTTGGGTACTGCAGCCGGCCCTATTGGTGGAGTGCTGCTGCCATCTAGCGAAATGTAATTGGGTACTGTAGCCGCCCGTTTGGTGGAGCGCTGCTGCCATCTAGCGAAATATATTTGGGTACTGCAGCCGTCGCTGTTGGTGGAGCGCTGCTGCCATCTAGCGAAATATACTTGGGTACTGCAGCCGGCCCCGTTGGTGGAGCACTGCTGCCATCTAGCGAAATATACTTGGGTACTGCAGCCGGCGCTGTTGGTGGAGCGCTGCTGCCATCTAGCGAAATATACTTGGGTACTGCAGCCGCCCTTTTGGTGGAGCGCTGCTGCCATCTAGCGAAATGTAATTGGGTACTGCAGCCGACCGGTTGGTGGAGCGCTGCTGCCATCTAGCGAAATATAATTGGGTACTGCAGCCGGCTCTGTTGGTGGAGCGCTGCTGGCATCTAGCGAAATATACTTGGGTACTGCAGCCGCCCTTTTGGTGGAGCGCTGCTGCCATCTAGCGAAATGTAATTGGGTACTGCAGCCGCCCTTTTGGTGGAGCGCTGCTGCCGTCTAGCGAAATATAGTTGGGTACTGCAGCCGCCCGGTTGGTGGAGCGCTGCTGCCATCTAGCGAAACCTAAGAGCCTGAGTCTAACCCTAACCCTAAGAGCCTGAGTCTAACCCTAACCCTAAGAGCCTGAGTCTAACCCTCACCCTCAGAGCCTGAGTCTAACCCTAACCCTAAGAGCCTGAGTCTAACCCTAACCCGAAGAGCCTGAGTCTAACCCTAACTCTAAGAGCCTGAGTCTAACCCTAACCCGAAGAGCCTGAGTCTAACCCTCACCCTAAGAGCCTGAGTCTAACCCTCACCCTAAGAGCCTGAGTCTAACCCTAACCCGAAGAGCCTGAGTCCAACCCTAACCCTAAGAGCCTGAGTCTAACCCTAACCCTAAGAGCCTGTGTCTAACCCTAACCCTAAGAGCCTGAGTCTAACCCTAACCCTTTTGGTGGAGCGCTGCTGCTATCTAGCGAAATATACTAGGGTACTGCAGCCGGCGTTGTTGGTGGAGCGCTGCTGCCATCTAGCGAAATATATTTGGGTACTGCAGCCGCCCTTTTGGTGGAGCGCTGCTGCCATCTAGCGAAATGTAATTGGGTACTGCAGCCGGCCCGGTTGGTGGTGCGCTGCTGCCATCTAACGAAATATATTTGGGTAGTGCAGCCGGCCCTGTTGGTGGAGCGCTGCTGCCATCTAGCGAAATATATTTGGGTACTGCAGCCGGCCCGGTTGGTGGAGCGCTGCTGCCGTCTCGCGAAATATATTTGGGTACTGCAGCCGGCCCTGTTGGTGGAGCTCTGCTGCCATCTAGCGAAATGTAATTGGGTACTGCAGCCGCCCTGTTGGTGGAGCGCTGCTGCCATCTAGCGAAATATACTTGGGTACTGCAGCCGGCGCTGTTGGTGGAGCGCTGCTGCCGTCTAGCAAAATATATTTGGGTACTGCAGCCGCCCTTTTGGTGGAGCGCTGCTGCCATCTAGCGAAATGTAATTGGGTACTGCAGCCGACCGGTTGGTGGAGCGCTGCTGCCATCTAGCGAAATATAATTGGGTACTGCAGCCGGCGCTGTTGGTGGAGCGCTTCTGGCATCTAGCGAAATATATTTGGGTACTGCAGCCGCCCTTTTGGTGGAGCGCTGCTGCCATCTAGCGAAACGTAATTGGGTACTGCAGCCGCCCTTTTGGTGGAGCGCTGCTGCCGTCTAGCGAAATATACTTGGGTACTGCAGCCGCCCCGTTTGGTGGAGCGCTGCTGCCATCTAGCGAAATGTAATTGGGTACTGCAGCCGCCCTTTTGGTGGAGCGCTGCTGCCATCTAGCGAAATATATTTGGGTACTGCAGCCGGCGCTGTTGGTGGAGCGCTGCTGCCATCTAGCGAAATATACTTGGGTACTGCAGCCGGCGCTGTTGGTGGAGCGCTGCTGCCATCTAGCGAAATATACTTGGGTACTGCAGCCGCCCGGTTGGTGGAGCGCTGCTGCCATCTAGCGAAACCTAAGAGCCTGAGTCTAACCCTAACCCGAAGAGCCTGAGTCTAACCCTCACCCTAAGAGCCTGAGTCTAACCCTAACCCTAAGAGCCTGAGTCTAACCCTCACCCTAAGAGCCTGAGTCTAACCCTAACCCTAAGAGCCTGAGTCTAACCCTCACCCTAAGAGCCTGAGTCTAACCCTAACCCTAAGAGCCTGAGTCTAACCCTAACCCTAAGAGCCTGAGTCTAACCCTAACCCTAAGAGCCTGAGTCTAACCCTCACCCTATAGAGCCTGAGTCTAACCCTAACCCTAAGAGCCTGAGTCTAACCCTAACCCTAAGAGCCTGAGTCTAACCCTAACCCGAAGAGCCTGAGTCTAACCCTCACCCTAAGAGCCTGAGTCTAACCCTCACCCTAAGAGCCTGAGTCTAACCCTCACCCTAAGAGCCTGAGTCTAACCCTAACCCTAAGAGCCTGAGTCTAACCCTCACCCTAAGAGCCTGAGTCTAACCCTAACCCTAAGAGCCTGAGTCTAACCCTCACCCTAAGAGCCTGAGTCTAACCCTCACCCGAAGAGCCTGAGTCTAACCCTCACCCGAAGAGCCTGAGTCTAACCCTAACCCGAAGAGCCTGAGTCTAACCCTAACCCTAAGAGCCTGAGTCTAACCCTCACCCTAAGAGCCTGAGTCTAACCCTAACCCGAAGAGCCTGAGTCTAACCCTAACCCTAAGAGCCTGAGTCTAACCCTAACCCTTTTGGTGGAGCGCTGCTGCTATCTAGCGAAATATACGAGGGTACTGCAGCCGGCGCTGTTGGTGGAGCGCTGCTGCCATCTAGCGAAATATATTTGGGTACTGCAGCCGCCCTTTTGGTGGAGCGCTGCTGCCATCTAGCGAAATGTAATTGGGTACTGCAGCCGGCCCGGTTGGTGGAGCGCTGCTGCCATCTAGCGAAATATATTTGGGTACTGCAGCCGGCCCGGTTGGTGGAGCGCTGCTGCCGTCTCGCGAAATATATTTGGGTACTGCAGCCGGCCCTGTTGGTGGAGCTCTGCTGCCATATAGCGAAATGTAATTGGGTACTGCAGCCGCCCTGTTGGTGGAGCGCTGCTGCCATCTAGCGAAATGTAATTGGGTACTGCAGCCGGCGCTGTTGGTGGAGCGCTGCTGCCATCTAGCGAAATATATTTGGGTACTGCAGCCGCCCTTTTGGTGGAGCGCTGCTGCCATCTAGCGAAATATATTTGGGTACTGCAGCCGGCCCTATTGGTGGAGTGCTGCTGCCATCTAGCGAAATGTAATTGGGTACTGTAGCCGCCCGTTTGGTGGAGCGCTGCTGCCATCTAGCGAAATATATTTGGGTACTGCAGCCGTCGCTGTTGGTGGAGCGCTGCTGCCATCTAGCGAAATATATTTGGGTACTGCAGCCGCCCTTTTGGTGGAGCGCTGCTGCCATCTAGCGAAATATATTTGGGTACTGCAGCCGGCCCTATTGGTGGAGTGCTGCTGCCATCTAGCGAAATGTAATTGGGTACTGTAGCCGCCCGTTTGGTGGAGCGCTGCTGCCATCTAGCGAAATATATTTGGGTACTGCAGCCGTCGCTGTTGGTGGAGCGCTGCTGCCATCTAGCGAAATATACTTGGGTACTGCAGCCGGCCCCGTTGGTGGAGCGCTGCTGCCATCTAGCGAAATATACTTGGGTACTGCAGCCGGCCCCGTTGGTCGAGCACTGCTGCCATCTAGCGAAATATACTTGGGTACTGCAGCCGGCGCTGTTGGTGGAGCGCTGCTGCCATCTAGCGAAATATACTTGGGTACTGCAGCCGCCCTTTTGGTGGAGCGCTGCTGCCATCTAGCGAAATGTAATTGGGTACTGCAGCCGACCGGTTGGTGGAGCGCTGCTGCCATCTAGCGAAATATAATTGGGTACTGCAGCCGGCTCTGTTGGTGGAGCGCTGCTGGCATCTAGCGAAATATACTTGGGTACTGCAGCCGCCCTTTTGGTGGAGCGCTGCTGCCATCTAGCGAAATGTAATTGGGTACTGCAGCCGCCCTTTTGGTGGAGCGCTGCTGCCGTCTAGCGAAATATAGTTGGGTACTGCAGCCGCCCGGTTGGTGGAGCGCTGCTGCCATCTAGCGAAACCTAAGAGCCTGAGTCTAACCCTAACCCTAAGAGCCTGAGTCTAACCCTAACCCTAAGAGCCTGAGTCTAACCCTCACCCTCAGAGCCTGAGTCTAACCCTAACCCTAAGAGCCTGAGTCTAACCCTAACCCGAAGAGCCTGAGTCTAACCCTAACTCTAAGAGCCTGAGTCTAACCCTAACCCGAAGAGCCTGAGTCTAACCCTCACCCTAAGAGCCTGAGTCTAACCCTCACCCTAAGAGCCTGAGTCTAACCCTAACCCGAAGAGCCTGAGTCCAACCCTAACCCTAAGAGCCTGAGTCTAACCCTAACCCTAAGAGCCTGTGTCTAACCCTAACCCTAAGAGCCTGAGTCTAACCCTAACCCTTTTGGTGGAGCGCTGCTGCTATCTAGCGAAATATACTAGGGTACTGCAGCCGGCGTTGTTGGTGGAGCGCTGCTGCCATCTAGCGAAATATATTTGGGTACTGCAGCCGCCCTTTTGGTGGAGCGCTGCTGCCATCTAGCGAAATGTAATTGGGTACTGCAGCCGGCCCGGTTGGTGGTGCGCTGCTGCCATCTAACGAAATATATTTGGGTAGTGCAGCCGGCCCTGTTGGTGGAGCGCTGCTGCCATCTAGCGAAATATATTTGGGTACTGCAGCCGGCCCGGTTGGTGGAGCGCTGCTGCCGTCTCGCGAAATATATTTGGGTACTGCAGCCGGCCCTGTTGGTGGAGCTCTGCTGCCATCTAGCGAAATGTAATTGGGTACTGCAGCCGCCCTGTTGGTGGAGCGCTGCTGCCATCTAGCGAAATATACTTGGGTACTGCAGCCGGCGCTGTTGGTGGAGCGCTGCTGCCGTCTAGCAAAATATATTTGGGTACTGCAGCCGCCCTTTTGGTGGAGCGCTGCTGCCATCTAGCGAAATGTAATTGGGTACTGCAGCCGACCGGTTGGTGGAGCGCTGCTGCCATCTAGCGAAATATAATTGGGTACTGCAGCCGGCGCTGTTGGTGGAGCGCTTCTGGCATCTAGCGAAATATATTTGGGTACTGCAGCCGCCCTTTTGGTGGAGCGCTGCTGCCATCTAGCGAAACGTAATTGGGTACTGCAGCCGCCCTTTTGGTGGAGCGCTGCTGCCGTCTAGCGAAATATACTTGGGTACTGCAGCCGCCCCGTTTGGTGGAGCGCTGCTGCCATCTAGCGAAATGTAATTGGGTACTGCAGCCGCCCTTTTGGTGGAGCGCTGCTGCCATCTAGCGAAATATATTTGGGTACTGCAGCCGGCGCTGTTGGTGGAGCGCTGCTGCCATCTAGCGAAATATACTTGGGTACTGCAGCCGGCGCTGTTGGTGGAGCGCTGCTGCCATCTAGCGAAATATACTTGGGTACTGCAGCCGCCCGGTTGGTGGAGCGCTGCTGCCATCTAGCGAAACCTAAGAGCCTGAGTCTAACCCTAACCCGAAGAGCCTGAGTCTAACCCTCACCCTAAGAGCCTGAGTCTAACCCTAACCCTAAGAGCCTGAGTCTAACCCTCACCCTAAGAGCCTGAGTCTAACCCTAACCCTAAGAGCCTGAGTCTAACCCTCACCCTAAGAGCCTGAGTCTAACCCTAACCCTAAGAGCCTGAGTCTAACCCTAACCCTAAGAGCCTGAGTCTAACCCTAACCCTAAGAGCCTGAGTCTAACCCTCACCCTATAGAGCCTGAGTCTAACCCTAACCCTAAGAGCCTGAGTCTAACCCTAACCCTAAGAGCCTGAGTCTAACCCTAACCCGAAGAGCCTGAGTCTAACCCTCACCCTAAGAGCCTGAGTCTAACCCTCACCCTAAGAGCCTGAGTCTAACCCTCACCCTAAGAGCCTGAGTCTAACCCTAACCCTAAGAGCCTGAGTCTAACCCTCACCCTAAGAGCCTGAGTCTAACCCTAACCCTAAGAGCCTGAGTCTAACCCTAACCCTACGAGTCTAACCCTAACCCTAACCCTAACCCTAACAGTCTAACCCTAACCC
The DNA here is from genome assembly GCF_963210335.1 of Falco punctatus. Classification (NCBI taxonomy): domain Eukaryota; kingdom Metazoa; phylum Chordata; class Aves; order Falconiformes; family Falconidae; genus Falco; species Falco punctatus. The sequence continues at coordinate 211,122 of NW_027660307.1, read as the reverse complement.
TAACCCTAACCCTAACCCTAACAGTCTAACCCTAACCCTAACCCTAACCCTAACCCTAAGAGTCTAACCCTAACCCTAAGAGTCTAACCCTAACCCTAACCCTAACCCTAACAGTCTAACCCTAACCCTAAGAGTCTAACCCTAAGAGTCTAACCCTAACCCTAACTCTAACCCTAACAGTCTAACCCTAAACATAAGAGTTTAACCCTAAGAGTCTAACCCTAACCCTAACCCTAACCCTAACAGTCTAACCCTAACCCTAACCCTAACCCTAAGAGTCTAACCCTAACCCTGAGTCTAACCCTAACCCTAAACCTAACCCTAAGAGTCTAACCCTAACCCTAAGAGTCTAACCCTAACCCTAACCCTAACCCTAACAGTCTAACCCTAACCCTAAGAGTCTAACCCTAAGAGTCTAACCCTAACCCTAACCCTAACCCTAACAGTCTAACCCTAACCCTAACCCTAAGAGTCTAACCCTAAGAGTCTAACCCTAACCCTAACCCTAACCCTAACAGTCTAACCCTAACCCTAACCCTAAGAGTCTAACCCTAACCCTAACCCTAAGAGTCTAACCCTAACACTAAGAGTCTAACCTTAACCCTAACCCTAAGAGTCTAACCCTAACCCTAACCCTAACCCTAACCCTGACCCTAACCCTAAGAGTCTAACCCTAACACTAAGAGTCTAACCTTAACCCTAACCCTAACCCTAATAGTCTAAACCTAACCCTAACCCTAACCCTAACCCTGACCCTAACCCTAAGAGTCTAACCCTAACCCTAACCCTAACCCTAAGAGTCTAACCCTAACCCTACCCTAACCCTAAGAGTCTAACCCTAACCCTAAGAGTCTAACCCTAACCCTAACCCTAACCCTAAGAGTCTAACCCTAACCCTAAGAGTCTAACCCTAACCCTAACCCTAACCCTAACCCTAAGAGTCTAACCCTAACCCTAAGAGTCTAACCCTAAGAGTCTAACCCTAACCCTAACCCTAACAGTCTAACCTTAACCCTAACCCTAACCCCGGCTGAAGTACCCAAGTATATTTCGCTAGATGGCAGCAGCGCTCCACCAACAGAGCCGGCTGCAGTACCCAAATATATTTCGCTAGATGGCAGCAGCGCTCCAGCAAAAGGGCGGCTGCAGTACCCAAATATATTTCGCTAGATGGCAGCAGCGCTCCACCAAAAGGGCGGCTGCAGTACCCAATTACATTTCGCTAGATGGCAGCAGCGCTCCACCAACCGGGCGGCTGCAGTACCCAATTATATTTCGCTAGATGGCAGCAGCGCTCCACCAACCGGCCGGCTGAAGTACCCAAGTATATTTCGCTAGATGGCAGCAGCGCTCCACCAACAGAGCCGGCTGCAGTACCCAAATATATTTCGCTAGATGGCAGCAGCGCTCCACCAAAAGGGGCCGCCTGCAGTACCCAAATATATTTCGCTAGATGGCAGCAGCGCTCCACCAACCGGGCGGCTGCAGTACCCAAGTATATTTCGCTAGATGGCAGCAGCGCTCCACCAACCGGGCCGCCTGCAGTACCCAAGTATATGTCGCTAGATGGCAGCAGCGCTCCACCAACAGCGCCGGCTGCAGTACCCAATTACATTTCGCTAGATGGCAGCAGCACTCCACCAAAAGGGCGGCTGCAGTACCCAATTACATTTTGCTAGATGGCAGCAGCGCTCCACAAAAAGGGCCGGCTGCAGTACCCAAATATATTTCGCTAGATGGCAGCAGCGCTCCACCAACAGCGCCGGCTGCAGTACCCAAGTATATTTCGCTAGATGGCAGCAGCGCTCCACCAAAAGGGCGGCTGCAGTACCCAATATATTTCGCTAGATGGCAGCAGCGCTCCACCAAAAGGGCGGCTGCAGTACCCAATTACATTTCGCTAGATGGCAGCAGCGCTCCACCAACAGGGCCGGCTGAAGTACCCAAGTATATTTCGCTAGATGGCAGCAGCGCTACACCAAAAGGGCGGCTGCAGTACCCAATTACATTTCGCTAGATGGCAGCAGCGCTCCACCAACAGGGCCGGCTGCAGTACCCAAGTATATTTCGCTAGATGGCAGCAGCGCTCCACCAACAGCGCCGGCTGCAGTACCCAAGTATATTTCGCTAGATGGCAGCAGCGCTCCACCAACAGCGGCGGCTGCAGTACCCAAATATATAGAACTGAGTCTAACCCTAACCCTAAGAGCCTGAGTCTAACCCTAACCCTAAGAGCCTGCGTCTAACCCTAACCCGAAGAGCCTGAGTCTAACCCTAACCCGAAGAGCCTGAGTCTAACCCTCACCCTAAGAGCCTGAGTCTAACCCTAACCCTAAGAGCCTGAGTCTAACCCTAACCCGAAGAGCCTGAGTCTAACCCTAACCCTAAGAGCCTGAGTCTAACCCTAACCCTAAGAGCCTGAGTCTAACCCTAACCAGAAGAGACTGAGTCTAACCCTCACCCTAAGAGCCTGAGTCTAACCCTAACCCTAAGAGCCTGAGTCTAACCCTAACCCTAAGAGCCTGCGTCTAACCCTAACCCTAAGAGCCTGAGTCTAACCCTAACCCTAAGAGCCTGAGTCTAACCCTAACCCTAAGAGCCTGAGTCTAACCCTCACCCTAAGAGCCTGAGTCTAACCCTCACCCGAAGAGCCTGAGTCTAACCCTAACCCGAAGAGCCTGAGTCTAACCCTAACCCGAAGAGCCTGAGTCTAACCCTAACCCTAAGAGCCTGAGTCTAACCCTCACCCTAAGAGCCTGAGTCTAACCCTAACCCTAAGAGCCTGAGTCTAACCCTAACCCTAAGAGCCTGAGTCTAACCCTAACCCTTTTGGTGGAGCGCTGCTGCTATCTAGCGAAATATACGAGGGTACTGCAGCCGGCGCTGTTGGTGGAGCGCTGCTGCCATCTAGCGAAATATATTTGGGTACTGCAGCCGCCCTTTTGGTGGAGCGCTGCTGCCATCTAGCGAAATGTAATTGGGTACTGCAGCCGGCCCGGTTGGTGGAGCGCTGCTGCCATCTAGCGAAATATATTTGGGTAGTGCAGCCGGCCCTGTTGGTGGAGCGCTGCTGCCATCTAGCGAAATATATTTGGGTACTGCAGCCGGCCCGGTTGGTGGAGCGCTGCTGCCGTCTCGCGAAATATATTTGGGTACTGCAGCCGGCCCTGTTGGTGGAGCTCTGCTGCCATATAGCGAAATGTAATTGGGTACTGCAGCCGCCCTGTTGGTGGAGCGCTGCTGCCATCTAGCGAAATGTAATTGGGTACTGCAGCCGGCGCTGTTGGTGGAGCGCTGCTGCCATCTAGCGAAATATATTTGGGTACTGCAGCCGCCCTTTTGGTGGAGCGCTGCTGCCATCTAGCGAAATATATTTGGGTACTGCAGCCGGCCCTATTGGTGGAGTGCTGCTGCCATCTAGCGAAATGTAATTGGGTACTGTAGCCGCCCGTTTGGTGGAGCGCTGCTGCCATCTAGCGAAATATATTTGGGTACTGCAGCCGTCGCTGTTGGTGGAGCGCTGCTGCCATCTAGCGAAATATACTTGGGTACTGCAGCCGGCCCCGTTGGTGGAGCACTGCTGCCATCTAGCGAAATATACTTGGGTACTGCAGCCGGCGCTGTTGGTGGAGCGCTGCTGCCATCTAGCGAAATATACTTGGGTACTGCAGCCGCCCTTTTGGTGGAGCGCTGCTGCCATCTAGCGAAATGTAATTGGGTACTGCAGCCGACCGGTTGGTGGAGCGCTGCTGCCATCTAGCGAAATATAATTGGGTACTGCAGCCGGCTCTGTTGGTGGAGCGCTGCTGGCATCTAGCGAAATATACTTGGGTACTGCAGCCGCCCTTTTGGTGGAGCGCTGCTGCCATCTAGCGAAATGTAATTGGGTACTGCAGCCGCCCTTTTGGTGGAGCGCTGCTGCCGTCTAGCGAAATATAGTTGGGTACTGCAGCCGCCCGGTTGGTGGAGCGCTGCTGCCATCTAGCGAAACCTAAGAGCCTGAGTCTAACCCTAACCCTAAGAGCCTGAGTCTAACCCTAACCCTAAGAGCCTGAGTCTAACCCTCACCCTCAGAGCCTGAGTCTAACCCTAACCCTAAGAGCCTGAGTCTAACCCTAACCCGAAGAGCCTGCGTCTAACCCTAACTCTAAGAGCCTGAGTCTAACCCTAACCCGAAGAGCCTGAGTCTAACCCTCACCCTAAGAGCCTGAGTCTAACCCTCACCCTAAGAGCCTGAGTCTAACCCTAACCCGAAGAGCCTGAGTCCAACCCTAACCCTAAGAGCCTGAGTCTAACCCTAACCCTAAGAGCCTGTGTCTAACCCTAACCCTAAGAGCCTGAGTCTAACCCTAACCCTTTTGGTGGAGCGCTGCTGCTATCTAGCGAAATATACTAGGGTACTGCAGCCGGCGTTGTTGGTGGAGCGCTGCTGCCATCTAGCGAAATATATTTGGGTACTGCAGCCGCCCTTTTGGTGGAGCGCTGCTGCCATCTAGCGAAATGTAATTGGGTACTGCAGCCGGCCCGGTTGGTGGTGCGCTGCTGCCATCTAACGAAATATATTTGGGTAGTGCAGCCGGCCCTGTTGGTGGAGCGCTGCTGCCATCTAGCGAAATATATTTGGGTACTGCAGCCGGCCCGGTTGGTGGAGCGCTGCTGCCGTCTCGCGAAATATATTTGGGTACTGCAGCCGGCCCTGTTGGTGGAGCTCTGCTGCCATCTAGCGAAATGTAATTGGGTACTGCAGCCGCCCTGTTGGTGGAGCGCTGCTGCCATCTAGCGAAATATACTTGGGTACTGCAGCCGGCGCTGTTGGTGGAGCGCTGCTGCCGTCTAGCAAAATATATTTGGGTACTGCAGCCGGCCCGGTTGGTGGAGCGCTGCTGCCATCTAGCGAAATGTAATTGGGTACTGCAGCCGACCGGTTGGTGGAGCGCTGCTGCCATCTAGCGAAATATAATTGGGTACTGCAGCCGGCGCTGTTGGTGGAGCGCTTCTGGCATCTAGCGAAATATATTTGGGTACTGCAGCCGCCCTTTTGGTGGAGCGCTGCTGCCATCTAACGAAACGTAATTGGGTACTGCAGCCGCCCTTTTGGTGGAGCGCTGCTGCCGTCTAGCGAAATATACTTGGGTACTGCAGCCACCCCGTTTGGTGGAGCGCTGCTGCCATCTAGCGAAATGTAATTTGGTACTGCAGCCGCCCTTTTGGTGGAGCGCTGCTGCCATCTAGCGAAATATATTTGGGTACTGCAGCCGGCGCTGTTGGTGGAGCGCTGCTGCCATCTAGCGAAATATACTTGGGTACTGCAGCCGGCGCTGTTGGTGGAGCGCTGCTGCCATCTAGCGAAATATACTTGGGTACTGCAGCCGCCCGGTTGGTGGAGCGCTGCTGCCATCTAGCGAAACCTAAGAGCCTGAGTCTAACCCTAACCCGAAGAGCCTGAGTCTAACCCTCACCCTAAGAGCCTGAGTCTAACCCTAACCCTAAGAGCCTGAGTCTAACCCTCACCCTAAGAGCCTGAGTCTAACCCTAACCCTAAGAGCCTGAGTCTAACCCTCACCCTAAGAGCCTGAGTCTAACCCTAACCCTAAGAGCCTGAGTCTAACCCTAACCCTAAGAGCCTGAGTCTAACCCTCACCCTAAGAGCCTGAGTCTAACCCTCACCCTATAGAGCCTGAGTCTAACCCTAACCCTAAGAGCCTGAGTCTAACCCTAACCCTAAGAGCCTGAGTCTAACCCTCACCCTAAGAGCCTGAGTCTAACCCTAACCCGAAGAGCCTGAGTCTAACCCTCACCCTAAGAGCCTGAGTCTAACCCTCACCCTAAGAGCCTGAGTCTAACCCTAACCCTAAGAGCCTGAGTCTAACCCTAACCCTAAGAGCCTGAGTCTAACCCTCACCCTAAGAGCCTGAGTCTAACCCTAACCCTAAGAGCCTGAGTCTAACCCTAACCCTACGAGTCTAACCCTAACCCTAACCCTAACCCTAACAGTCTAACCCTAACCCTAACCCTAACCCTAACCCTAACAGTCTAACCCTAACCCTAACCCTAACCCTAAACCTAAGAGTCTAACCCTAACCCTAAGAGTCTAACCCTAACCCTAACCCTAACCCTAACAGTCTAACCCTAACCCTAAGAGTCTAACCCTAAGAGTCTAACCCTAACCCTAACTCTAACCCTAACAGTCTAACCCTAAACATAAGAGTTTAACCCTAAGAGTCTAACCCTAACCCTAACCCTAACCCTAACAGTCTAACCCTAACCCTAACCCTAACCCTAAGAGTCTAACCCTAACCCTGAGTCTAACCCTAACCCTAACCCTAACCCTAAGAGTCTAACCCTAACCCTAAGAGTCTAACCCTAACCCTAACCCTAACCCTAACAGTCTAACCCTAACCCTAAGAGTCTAACCCTAAGAGTCTAACCCTAACCCTAACCCTAACCCTAACAGTCTAACCCTAACCCTAACCCTAAGAGTCTAACCCTAAGAGTCTAACCCTAACCCTAACCCTAACCCTAACAGTCTAACCCTAACCCTAACCCTAAGAGTCTAACCCTAACCCTAACCCTAAGAGTCTAACCCTAACACTAAGAGTCTAACCTTAACCCTAACCCTAAGAGTCTAACCCTAACCCTAACCCTAACCCTAACCCTGACCCTAACCCTAAGAGTCTAACCCTAACACTAAGAGTCTAACCTTAACCCTAACCCTAACCCTAAGAGTCTAAACCTAACCCTAACCCTAACCCTAACCCTGACCCTAACCCTAAGAGTCTAACCCTAACCCTAACCCTAACCCTAAGAGTCTAACCCTAACCCTACCCTAACCCTAAGAGTCTAACCCTAACCCTAAGAGTCTAACCCTAACCCTAACCCTAACCCTAAGAGTCTAACCCTAACCCTAAGAGTCTAACCCTAACCCTAACCCTAACCCTAACCCTAAGAGTCTAACCCTAACCCTAAGAGTCTAACCCTAAGAGTCTAACCCTAACCCTAACCCTAACAGTCTAACCTTAACCCTAACCCTAACCCCGGCTGAAGTACCCAAGTATATTTCGCTAGATGGCAGCAGCGCTCCACCAACAGAGCCGGCTGCAGTACCCAAATATATTTCGCTAGATGGCAGCAGCGCTCCACCAAAAGGGCGGCTGCAGTACCCAAATATATTTCGCTAGATGGCAGCAGCGCTCCACCAAAAGGGCGGCTGCAGTACCCAATTACATTTCGCTAGATGGCAGCAGCGCTCCACCAACCGGGCGGCTGCAGTACCCAATTATATTTCGCTAGATGGCAGCAGCGCTCCACCAACCGGCCGGCTGAAGTACCCAAGTATATTTCGCTAGATGGCAGCAGCGCTCCACCAACAGAGCCGGCTGCAGTACCCAAATATATTTCGCTAGATGGCAGCAGCGCTCCACCAAAAGGGGCCGCCTGCAGTACCCAAATATATTTCGCTAGATGGCAGCAGCGCTCCACCAACCGGGCGGCTGCAGTACCCAAGTATATTTCGCTAGATGGCAGCAGCGCTCCACCAACCGGGCCGCCTGCAGTACCCAAGTATATGTCGCTAGATGGCAGCAGCGCTCCACCAACAGCGCCGGCTGCAGTACCCAATTACATTTCGCTAGATGGCAGCAGCGCTCCACCAAAAGGGCGGCTGCAGTACCCAATTACATTTTGCTAGATGGCAGCAGCGCTCCACAAAAAGGGCCGGCTGCAGTACCCAAATATATTTCGCTAGATGGCAGCAGCGCTCCACCAACAGCGCCGGCTGCAGTACCCAAGTATATTTCGCTAGATGGCAGCAGCGCTCCACCAAAAGGGCGGCTGCAGTACCCAATACATTTCGCTAGATGGCAGCAGCGCTCCACCAAAAGGGCGGCTGCAGTACCCAATTACATTTCGCTAGATGGCAGCAGCGCTCCACCAACAGGGCCGGCTGCAGTACCCAAGTATATTTCGCTAGATGGCAGCAGCGCTACACCAAAAGGGCGGCTGCAGTACCCAATTACATTTCGCTAGATGGCAGCAGCGCTCCACCAACAGGGCCGGCTGCAGTACCCAAGTATATTTCGCTAGATGGCAGCAGCGCTCCACCAACAGCGCCGGCTGCAGTACCCAAGTATATTTCGCTAGATGGCAGCAGCGCTCCACCAACAGCGGCGGCTGCAGTACCCAAATATATAGTACTGAGTCTAACCCTAACCCTAAGAGCCTGAGTCTAACCCTAACCCTAAGAGCCTGCGTCTAACCCTAACCCTAAGAGCCTGAGTCTAACCCTAACCCGAAGAGCCTGAGTCTAACCCTAACCCTAAGAGCCTGAGTCTAACCCTAATCCGAAGAGCCTGAGTCTAACCCTAACCCGAAGAGCCTGAGTCTAACCCTAACCCTAAGAGCCTGAGTCTAACCCTCACCCTAAGAGCCTGAGTCTAACCCTAACCCTAAGAGCCTGAGTCTAACCCTAACCCGAAGAGCCTGAGTCTAACCCTAACTCTAAGAGCCTGAGTCTAACCCTAACCCTAAGAGCCTGAGTCTAACCCTCACCCTAAGAGCCTGAGTCTAACCCTAACCCGAAGAGCCTGAGTCTAACCCTAACCCTAAGAGCCTGAGTCTAACCCTAACCCTAAGAGCCTGAGTCTAACCCTCACCCTAAGAGCCTGAGTCTAACCCTAACCCTAAGAGCCTGAGTCTAACCCTAACCCGAAGAGCCTGAGTCTAACCCTAACTCTAAGAGCCTGAGTCTAACCCTAACCCGAAGAGCCTGAGTCTAACCCTAACCCGAAGAGCCTGAGTCTAACCCTCACCCTAAGAGCCTGAGTCTAACCCTCACCCTAAGAGCCTGAGTCTAACCCTAACCCGAAGAGCCTGAGTCCAACCCTTACCCTAAGAGCCTGAGTCTAACCCTAACCCTAAGAGCCTGAGTCTAACCCTAACCCTAAGAGCCTGAGTCTAACCCTAACCCTTTTGGTGGAGCGCTGCTGCTATCTAGCGAAATATACTAGGGTACTGCAGCCGGCGCTGTTGGTGGTGCGCTGCTGCCATCTAGCGAAATATATTTGGGTAGTGCAGCCGGCCCTGTTGGTGGAGCGCTGCTGCCATCTAGCGAAATATACTTATGTACTGCAACCGGCCCTGTTGGTGGAGCGCTGCTGCCATCTAGCGAAATATATTTGGGTACTGCAGCCGGCCCTTTTTGTGGAGCGCTGCTGCCATCTAGCGAAATATATTTGGGTACTGCAGCCGGCCCTGTTGGTGGAGCTCTGCTGCCATCTAGCGAAATGTAATTGGGTACTGCAGCCGCCCTGTTGGTGGAGCGCTGCTGCCATCTAGCGAAATATACTTGGGTACTGCAGCCGGCGCTGTTGGTGGAGCGCTGCTGCCATCTAGCGAAATATATTTGGGTACTGCAGCCGCCCTTTTGGTGGAGCGCTGCTGCCATCTAGCGAAATGTAATTGGGTACTGCAGCCGACCGGTTGGTGGAGCGCTGCTGCCATCTAGCGAAATATAATTGGGTACTGCAGCCGGCGCTGTTGGTGGAGCGCTTCTGGCATCTAGCGAAATATATTTGGGTACTGCAGCCGCCCTTTTGGTGGAGCGCTGCTGCCATCTAGCGAAACGTAATTGGGTACTGCAGCCGCCCTTTTGGTGGAGCGCTGCTGCCGTCTAGCGAAATATACTTGGGTACTGCAGCCGCCCCGTTTGGTGGAGCGCTGCTGCCATCTAGCGAAATGTAATTGGGTACTGCAGCCGCCCTTTTGGTGGAGCGCTGCTGCCATCTAGCGAAATATATTTGGGTACTGCAGCCGGCGCTGTTGGTGGAGCTCTGCTGCCATCTAGCGAAATATACTTGGGTACTGCAGCCGGCGCTGTTGGTGGAGCGCTGCTGCCATTTAGCGAAATATACTTGGGTACTGCAGCCGCCCGGTTGGTGGAGCGCTGCTGCCATCTAGCGAAACCTAAGAGCCTGAGTCTAACCCTAACCCTAAGAGCCTGAGTCTAACCCTCACCCTAAGAGCCTGAGTCTAACCCTAACCCTAAGAGCCTGAGTCTAACCCTAACCCTAAGAGCCTGAGTCTAACCCTCACCCTAAGAGCCTGAGTCTAACCCTAACCCTAAGAGCCTGAGTCTAACCCTCACCCTAAGAGCCTGAGTCTAACCCTAACCCTAAGAGCCTGAGTCTAACCCTAACCCTAAGAACCTGAGTCTAACCCTAACCCGAAGAGCCTGAGTCTAACCCTCACCCTATAGAGCCTGAGTCTAACCCTAACCCTAAGAGCCTGAGTCTAACCCTAACCCTAAGAGCCTGAGTCTAACCCTCACCCTAAGAGCCTGAGTCTAACCCTAACCCTAAGAGCCTGAGTCTAACCCTAACCCTAAGAGCCTGAGTCTAACCCTCACCCTAAGAGCCTGAGTCTAACCCTAACCCTAAGAGCCTGAGTCTAACCCTAACCCTAAGAGCCTGAGTCTAACCCTCACCCTAAGAGCCTGAGTCTAACCCTAACCCTAAGAGCCTGAGTCTAACCCTAACCCTAAGAGCCTGAGTCTAACCCTCACCCTAAGAGCCTGAGTCTAACCCTAACCCTAAGAGCCTGAGTCTAACCCTCACCCTAAGAGCCTGAGTCTAACCCTAACCCTAAGAGCCTGAGTCTAACCCTAACCCTAAGAACCTGAGTCTAACCCTAACCCGAAGAGCCTGAGTCTAACCCTCACCCTATAGAGCCTGAGTCTAACCCTAACCCTAAGAGCCTGAGTCTAACCCTAACCCTAAGAGCCTGAGTCTAACCCTCACCCTAAGAGCCTGAGTCTAACCCTAACCCTAAGAGCCTGAGTCTAACCCTAACCCTAAGAGCCTGAGTCTAACCCTAACCCTAAGAGCCTGAGTCTAACCCTCACCCTAAGAGCCTGAGTCTAACCCTAACCCTAAGAGCCTGAGTCTAACCCTAACCCTAAGAGCCTGAGTCTAACCCTCACCCTAAGAGCCTGAGTCTAACCCTAACCCGAAGAGCCTGAGTCTAACCCTAACCCTAAGAGCCTGAGTCTAACCCTAACCCTACGAGTCTAACCCTAACCCTAAACCTAACCCTAACAGTCTAACCCTTACCCTAACCCTAACCCTAACCCTAACAGTCTAACCCTAACCCTAACCCTAACCCTTACCCTAAGAGTCTAACCCTAACCCTAAGAGTCTAACCCTAACCCTAACCCTAACCCTAACAGTCTAACCCTAACCCTAAGAGTCTAACCCTAAGAGTCTAACCCTAACCCTAACTCTAACCCTAACAGTCTAACCGTAAACATAAGAGTTTAACCCTAAGAGTCTAACCCTAACCCTAACCCTAACCCTAACAGTCTAACCCTAACCCTAACCCTATCCCTAAGAGTCTAACCCTAACCCTGAGTCTAACCCTAACCCTAACCCTAACCCTAAGAGTCTAACCCTAACCCTAAGAGTCTAACCCTAACCCTAACCCTAACCCTAAGAGTCTAACCCTAACCCTGAGTCTAACCCTAACCCTAACCCTAACCCTAAGAGTCTAACCCTAACCCTAAGAGTCTAACCCTAACCCTAACCCTAACCCTAACAGTCTAACCCTAACCCTAAGAGTCTAACCCTAAGAGTCTAACCCTAACCCTAACCCTAACCCTAAGAGTCTAACCCTAACCCTAACCCTAACCCTAACCCTGACCCTAAGAGTCTAACCCTAACCCTACCCTAACCCTAAGAGTCTAACCCTAACCCTAAGAGTCTAACCCTAACCCTAACCCTAACCCTAAGAGTCTAACCCTAACCCTAAGAGTCTAACCCTAAGAGTCTAACCCTAACCCTAACCCTAACAGTCTAACCTTAACCCTAACCCTAACCCCGGCTGAAGTACCCAAGTATATTTCGCTAGATGGCAGCAGCGCTCCACCAACAGAGCCGGCTGCAGTACCCAAATATATTTCGCTAGATGGCAGCAGCGCTCCACCAAAAGGGCGGCTGCAGTACCCAAATATATTTCGCTAGATGGCAGCAGCGCTCCACCAACCGGGCGGCTGCAGTACCCAATTATATTTCGCTAGATGGCAGCAGCGCTCCACCAACCGGCCGGCTGAAGTACCCAAGTATATTTCGCTAGATGGCAGCAGCGCTCCACCAACAGAGCCGGCTGCAGTACCCAAATATATTTCGCTAGATGGCAGCAGCGCTCCACCAAAAGGGGCCGCCTGCAGTACCCAAATATATTTCGCTAGATGGCAGCAGCGCTCCACCAACAGGGCCGGCTACAGTACCCAAGTATATTTCGCTAGATGGCAGCAGCGCTCCACCAACCGGGCCGCCTGCAGTACCCAAGTATATGTCGCTAGATGGCAGCAGCGCTCCACCAACAGCGCCGGCTGCAGTACCCAATTACATTTCGCTAGATGGCAGCAGCGCTCCACCAACAGGGCGGCTGCAGTACCCAATTAAATTTTGCTAGATGGCAGCAGCGCTCCACAAAAAGGGCCGGCTGCAGTACCCAAATATATTTCGCTAGATGGCAGCAGCGCTCCACCAACAGGGCCGGTTGCAGTACCCAAGTATATTTCGCTAGATGGCAGCAGCGCTCCACCAAAAGGGCGGCTGCAGTACCCAAATATATTTCGCTAGATGGCAGCAGCGCTCCACCAGAAGGACGGCTGCAGTACCCAACTACATTTCGCTAGATGGCAGCAGCGCTCCACCAACAGCGCCGGCTGCAGTACCCAAGTATATTTCGCTAGATGGCAGCAGCGCTACACCAAAAGGGCGGCTGCAGTACCCAATTACATTTCGCTAGATGGCAGCAGCGCTCCACCAACAGGGCCGGCTGCAGTACCCAAGTATATTTCGCTAGATGGCAGCAGCGCTCCACCAACAGGGCCGGCTGCAGTACCCAAGTATATTTCGCTAGATGGCAGCAGCGCTCCACCAACAGCGGCGGCTGCAGTACCCAAATATATAGTACTGAGTCTAACCCTAACCCTAAGAGCCTGAGTCTAACCCTAACCCTAAGAGCCTGCGTCTAACCCTAACCCTAAGAGCCTGAGTCTAACCCTAACCCTAAGAGCCTGAGTCTAACCCTAACCCTAAGAGCCTGAGTCTAACCCTCACCCTAAGAGCCTGAGTCTAACCCTAACCCGAAGAGCCTGAGTCTAACCCTAACCCTAAGAGCCTGAGTCTAACCCTAACCCGAAGAGCCTGAGTCTAACCCTAACCCTAAGAGCCTGAGTCTAACCCTCACCCTTAGAGCCTGAGTCTAACCCTAACCCTAAGAGCCTGAGTCTAACCCTAACCCTAAGAGCCTGAGTCTAACCCTAACCCGAACAGCCTGAGTCTAACCCTAACTCTAAGAGCCTGAGTCTAACCCTAGCCCTAAGAGCCTGAGTCTAACCCTCACCCTAAGAGCCTGAGTCTAACCCTAACCCTAAGAGCCTGAGTCTAACCCTAACCCTAAGAGCCTGAGTCTAACCCTCACCCTAAGAGCCTGAGTCTAACCCTAACCCTAAGAGCATGAGTCTAACCCTCACCCTAAGAGCCTGAGTCTAACCCTCACCCTAAGAGCCTGAGTCTAACCCTAACCCTAAGAGCCTGAGTCTAACCCTAACCCTACGAGTCTAACCCTAACCCTAACCCTAACCCTAACAGTCTAACCCTAACCCTAACCCTAACCCTAACCCTAACAGTCTAACCCTAACCCTAACCCTAACCCTTACCCTAAGAGTCTAACCCTAACCCTAAGAGTCTAACCCTAACCCTAACCCTAACCCTAACAGTCTAACCCTAACCCTAAGAGTCTAACCCTAAGAGTCTAACCCTAACCCTAACTCTAACCCTAACAGTCTAACCATAAACATAAGAGTTTAACCCTAAGAGTCTAACCCTAACCCTAACCCTAACCCTAACAGTCTAACCCTAACCCTAACCCTAACCCTAAGAGTCTAACCCTAACCCTGAGTCTAACCCTAACCCTAACCCTAACCCTAAGAGTCTAACCCTAACCCTAAGAGTCTAACCCTAACCCTAACCCTACCCCTAACAGTCTAACCCTAACCCTAAGAGTCTAACCCTAAGAGTCTAACCCTAACCCTAACCCTAACCCTAAGAGTCTAACCCTAACCCTAACCCTAAGAGTCTAACCCTAACCCTAACCCTAAGAGTCTAACCCTAACACTAAGAGTCTAACCTTAACCCTAACCCTAACCCTAAGAGTCTAACCCTAACCCTAACCCTAACCCTAACCCTGACCCTAACCCTAAGAGTCTAACCCTAACACTAAGAGTCTAACCTTAACCCTAACCCTAACCCTAAGAGTCTAACCCTAAACCTAACCCTAACCCTAACCCTGACCCTAACCCTAAGAGTCTAACCCTAACCCTAACCCTAACCCTAAGAGTCTAACCCTAACCCTACCCTAACCCTAAGAGTCTAACCCAAACCCTAAGAGTCTAACCCTAACCCTAACCCTAACCCTAAGAGTCTAACCCTAACCCTAAGAGTCTAACCCTAACCCTAACCCTAACCCTAACCCTAAGAGTCTAACCCTAACCCTAAGAGTCTAACCCTAAGAGTCTAACCCTAACCCTAACCCTAACAGTCTAACCTTAACCCTAACCCTAACCCCGGCTGAAGTACCCAAGTATATTTCGCTAGATGGCAGCAGCGCTCCACCAACAGAGCCGGCTGCAGTACCCAAATATATTTCGCTAGATGGCAGCAGCGCTCCACCAAAAGGGCGGCTGCAGTACCCAAATATATTTCGCTAGATGGCAGCAGCGCTCCACCAACCGGGCGGCTGCAGTACCCAATTATATTTCGCTAGATGGCAGCAGCGCTCCACCAACCGGCCGGCTGAAGTACCCAAGTATATTTCGCTAGATGGCAGCAGCGCTCCACCAACAGAGCCGGCTGCAGTACCCAAATATATTTCGCTAGATGGCAGCAGCGCTCCACCAAAAGGGGCCGCCTGCAGTACCCAAATATATTTCGCTAGATGGCAGCAGCGCTCCACCAACAGGGCCGGCTACAGTACCCAAGTATATTTCGCTAGATGGCAGCAGCGCTCCACCAACCGGGCCGCCTGCAGTACCCAAGTATATGTCGCTAGATGGCAGCAGCGCTCCACCAACAGCGCCGGCTGCAGTACCCAATTACATTTCGCTAGATGGCAGCAGCGCTCCACCAACAGGGCGGCTGCAGTACCCAATTAAATTTTGCTAGATGGCAGCAGCGCTCCACAAAAAGGGCCGGCTGCAGTACCCAAATATATTTCGCTAGATGGCAGCAGCGCTCCACCAACAGGGCCGGTTGCAGTACCCAAGTATATTTCGCTAGATGGCAGCAGCGCTCCACCAAAAGGGCGGCTGCAGTACCCAAATATATTTCGCTAGATGGCAGCAGCGCTCCACCAGAAGGACGGCTGCAGTACCCAACTACATTTGGCTAGATGGCAGCAGCGCTCCACCAACAGGGCCGGCTGCAGTACCCAAGTATATTTCGCTAGATGGCAGCAGCGCTCCAGCAACCGGGCGGCCGCAGTACCCAAATATATTTCGCTAGATGGCAGCAGCGCTCCACCAACAGCGCCGGCTGCAGTACCCAAGTATATGTCGCTAGATGGCAGCAGCGCTCCACCAAAAGGGCGGCTGCAGTACCCAATACATTTCGCTAGATGGCAGCAGCGCTCCACCAAAAGGGCGGCTGCAGTACCCAATTACATTTCGCTAGATGGCAGCAGCGCTCCACCAACAGCGCCGGCTGCAGTACCCAAGTATATTTCGCTAGATGGCAGCAGCGCTACACCAAAAGGGCGGCTGCAGTACCCAATTACATTTCGCTAGATGGCAGCAGCGCTCCACCAACAGGGCCGGATGCAGTACCCAAGTATATTTCGCTAGATGGCAGCAGCGCTCCACCAACAGCGCCGGCTGCAGTACCCAAGTATATTTCGCTAGATGGCAGCAGCGCTCCACCAACAGCGGCGGCTGCAGTACTCAAATATATAGTACTGAGTCCAACCCTAACCCTAAGAGCCTGAGTCTAACCCTAACCCGAAGAGCCTGAGTCTAACCCTAACCCTAAGAGCCTGAGTCTAACCCTAACCCGAAGAGCCTGAGTCTAACCCTAACTCTAAGAGCCTGAGTCTAACCCTAGCCCTAAGAGCCTG
Organism: Falco punctatus; assembly: GCF_963210335.1. Taxonomy (NCBI): domain Eukaryota; kingdom Metazoa; phylum Chordata; class Aves; order Falconiformes; family Falconidae; genus Falco; species Falco punctatus. Next base: position 194,952 of record NW_027660307.1, on the reverse strand, counting down.
AGTCTAACCCTCACCCTAAGAGCCTGAGTCTAACCCTAACCCTAAGAGCCTGAGTCTAACCCTAACCCTAAGAGCCTGAGTCTAACCCTCACCCTAAGAGCCTGAGTCTAACCCTAACCCTAAGAGCCTGAGTCTAACCCTCACCCTAAGAGCCTGAGTCTAACCCTAACCCGAAGAGCCTGAGTCTAACCCTCACCCGAAGAGCCTGAGTCTAACCCTAACCCGAAGAGCCTGAGTCTAACCCTAACCCGAAGAGCCTGAGTCTAACCCTAACCCTAAGAGCCTGAGTCTAACCCTCACCCTAAGAGCCTGAGTCTAACCCTCACCCTAAGAGCCTGAGTCTAACCCTAACCCGAAGAGCCTGAGTCTAACCCTAACCCGAAGAGCCTGAGTCTAACCCTAACCCTAAGAGCCTGAGTCTAACCCTAACCCGAAGAGCCTGAGTCTAACCCTAACCCTAAGAGCCTGAGTCTAACCCTCACCCGAAGAGCCTGAGTCTAACCCTAACCCTAAGAGCCTGAGTCTAACCCTCACCCTAAGAGCCTGAGTCTAACCCTAACCCGAAGAGCCTGAGTCTAACCCTAACCCGAAGAGCCTGAGTCTAACCCTAACCCGAAGAGCCTGAGTCTAACCCTAACCGGAAGAGCCTGAGTCTAACCCTAACCCTAAGAGCCTGAGTCTAACCCTCACCCTAAGAGCCTGAGTCTAACCCTAACCCTAAGAGCCTGAGTCTAACCCTAACCCGAAGAGCCTGAGTCTAACCCTAACCCTAAGAGCCTGACTCTAACCCTAAACCGAAGAGCCTGAGTCTAACCCTAACCCTAAGAGCCTGAGTCTAACCCTAACCCGAAGAGCCTGAGTCTAACCCTAACCCTAAGAGTCTAACCCTAACCCTAACCCTAACCCTAACAGTCTAACCCTAACCCTAAGAGTCTAACCCTAAGAGTCTAACCCTAACCCTAACTCTAACCCTAACAGTCTAACCATAAACATAAGAGTTTAACCCTAAGAGTCTAACCCTAACCCTAACCCTAACCCTAACAGTCTAACCCTAACCCTAACCCTAACCCTAAGAGTCTAACCCTAACCCTGAGTCTAACCCTAACCCTAACCCTAACCCTAAGAGTCTAACCCTAACCCTAAGAGTCTAACCCTAACCCTAACCCTAACCCTAAGAGTCTAACCCTAACCCTGAGTCTAACCCTAACCCTAACCCTAACCCTAAGAGTCTAACCCTAACCCTAAGAGTCTAACCCTAACCCTAACCCTAACCCTAACAGTCTAACCCTAACCCTAAGAGTCTAACCCTAAGAGTCTAACCCTAACCCTAACCCTAACCCTAAGAGTCTAACCCTAACCCTAACCCTAACCCTAACCCTGACCCTAACCCTAAGAGTCTAACCCTAACACTAAGAGTCTAACCTTAACCCTAACCCTAACCCTAAGAGTCTAACCCTAAACCTAACCCTAACCCTAACCCTGACCCTAACCCTAAGAGTCTAACCCTAACCCTAACCCTAACCCTAAGAGTCTAACCCTAACCCTACCCTAACCCTAAGAGTCTAACCCTAACCCTAAGAGTCTAACCCTAACCCTAACCCTAACCCTAAGAGTCTAACCCTAACCCTAAGAGTCTAACCCTAACCCTAACCCTAACCCTAACCCTAAGAGTCTAACCCTAACCCTAAGAGTCTAACCCTAAGAGTCTAACCCTAACCCTAACCCTAACAGTCTAACCTTAACCCTAACCCTAACCCCGGCTGAAGTACCCAAGTATATTTCGCTAGATGGCAGCAGCGCTCCACCAACAGAGCCGGCTGCAGTACCCAAATATATTTCGCTAGATGGCAGCAGCGCTCCACCAAAAGGGCGGCTGCAGTACCCAAATATATTTCGCTAGATGGCAGCAGCGCTCCACCAACCGGGCGGCTGCAGTACCCAATTATATTTCGCTAGATGGCAGCAGCGCTCCACCAACCGGCCGGCTGAAGTACCCAAGTATATTTCGCTAGATGGCAGCAGCGCTCCACCAACAGAGCCGGCTGCAGTACCCAAATATATTTCGCTAGATGGCAGCAGCGCTCCACCAAAAGGGGCCGCCTGCAGTACCCAAATATATTTCGCTAGATGGCAGCAGCGCTCCACCAACAGGGCCGGCTACAGTACCCAAGTATATTTCGCTAGATGGCAGCAGCGCTCCACCAACCGGGCCGCCTGCAGTACCCAAATATATTTCGCTAGATGGCAGCAGCGCTCCACCAACAGCGCCGGCTGCAGTACCCAAGTATATGTCGCTAGATGGCAGCAGCGCTCCACCAAAAGGGCGGCTGCAGTACCCAATACATTTCGCTAGATGGCAGCAGCGCTCCACCAAAAGGGGCCGCCTGCAGTACCCAACTACATTTCGCTAGATGGCAGCAGCGCTCCACCAACAGGGCCGGCTGCAGTACCCAAGTATATTTCGCTAGATGGCAGCAGCGCTCCAGCAACCGGGCGGCCGCAGTACCCAAATATATTTCGCTAGATGGCAGCAGCGCTCCACCAACAGCGCCGGCTGCAGTACCCAAGTATATGTCGCTAGATGGCAGCAGCGCTCCACCAAAAGGGCGGCTGCAGTACCCAATACATTTCGCTAGATGGCAGCAGCGCTCCACCAAAAGGGCGGCTGCAGTACCCAATTACATTTCGCTAGATGGCAGCAGCGCTCCACCAACAGCGCCGGCTGCAGTACCCAAGTATATTTCGCTAGATGGCAGCAGCGCTACACCAAAAGGGCGGCTGCAGTACCCAATTACATTTCGCTAGATGGCAGCAGCGCTCCACCAACAGGGCCGGATGCAGTACCCAAGTATATTTCGCTAGATGGCAGCAGCGCTCCACCAACAGCGCCGGCTGCAGTACCCAAGTATATTTCGCTAGATGGCAGCAGCGCTCCACCAACAGCGGCGGCTGCAGTACTCAAATATATAGTACTGAGTCCAACCCTAACCCTAAGAGCCTGAGTCTAACCCTAACCCGAAGAGCCTGAGTCTAACCCTAACCCTAAGAGCCTGAGTCTAACCCTAACCCGAAGAGCCTGAGTCTAACCCTAACTCTAAGAGCCTGAGTCTAACCCTAGCCCTAAGAGCCTGAGTCTAACCCTCACCCTAAGAGCCTGAGTCTAACCCTAACCCTAAGAGCCTGAGTCTAACCCTAACCCTAAGAGCCTGAGTCTAACCCTCACCCTAAGAGCCTGAGTCTAACCCTAACCCTAAGAGCCTGAGTCTAACCCTCACCCTAAGAGCCTGAGTCTAACCCTAACCCTAAGAGCCTGAGTCTAACCCTCACCCGAAGAGCCTGAGTCTAACCCTAACCCGAAGAGCCTGAGTCTAACCCTAACCCGAAGAGCCTGAGTCTAACCCTAACCCTAAGAGCCTGAGTCTAACCCTCACCCTAAGAGCCTGAGTCTAGCCCTAACCCTAAGAGCCTGAGTCTAACCCGCACCCTAAGAGCCTGAGTCTAACCCTAACCCGAAGAGCCTGAGTCTAACCCTCACCCTAAGAGCCTGAGTCTAACCCTAACCCGAAGAGCCTGAGTCTAACCCTAACCCGAAGAGCCTGAGTCTAACCCTCACCCGAAGAGCCTGAGTCTAACCCGCACCCTAAGAGCCTGAGTCTAACCCTAACCCGAAGAGCCTGAGTCTAACCCTAACCCGAAGAGCCTGAGTCTAACCCTAACCCTAAGAGCCTGAGTCTAACCCTAACCCTAAGAGCCTGAGTCTAACCCTTACCTTAAGAGCCTGAGTCTAACCCTCACCCTAAGAGCCTGAGTCTAACCCTCACCCTAAGAGCCTGAGTCTAACCCTAACCCGAAGAGCCTGAGTCTAACCCTCACCCTAAGAGCCTGAGTCTAACCCTAACCCTAAGAGCCTGAGTCTAACCCTAACCCGAAGAGCCTGAGTCTAACCCTAACCCTAAGAGCCTGAGTCTAACCCTCACCCGAAGAGCCTGAGTCTAACCCTAACCCTAAGAGCCTGAGTCTAACCCTCACCCTAAGAGCCTGAGTCTAACCCTAACCCGAAGAGCCTGAGTCTAACCCTAACCCGAAGAGCCTGAGTCTAACCCTAACCCGAAGAGCCTGAGTCTAACCCTAACCGGAAGAGCCTGAGTCTAACCCTAACCCTAAGAGCCTGAGTCTAACCCTCACCCTAAGAGCCTGAGTCTAACCCTAACCCTAAGAGCCTGAGTCTAACCCTAACCCGAAGAGCCTGAGTCTAACCCTAACCCTAAGAGCCTGAGTCTAACCCTAAACCGAAGAGCCTGAGTCTAACCCTAACCCTAAGAGCCTGAGTCTAACCCTAACCCGAAGAGCCTGAGTCTAACCCTAACCCTAAGAGTCTAACCCTAACCCTAACCCTAACCCTAACAGTCTAACCCTAACCCTAAGAGTCTAACCCTAAGAGTCTAACCCTAACCCTAACTCTAACCCTAACAGTCTAACCATAAACATAAGAGTTTAACCCTAAGAGTCTAACCCTAACCCTAACCCTAACCCTAACAGTCTAACCCTAACCCTAACCCTAACCCTAAGAGTCTAACCCTAACCCTGAGTCTAACCCTAACCCTAACCCTAACCCTAAGAGTCTAACCCTAACCCTAAGAGTCTAACCCTAACCCTAACCCTAACCCTAAGAGTCTAACCCTAACCCTGAGTCTAACCCTAACCCTAACCCTAACCCTAAGAGTCTAACCCTAACCCTAAGAGTCTAACCCTAACCCTAACCCTAACCCTAACAGTCTAACCCTAACCCTAAGAGTCTAACCCTAAGAGTCTAACCCTAACCCTAACCCTAACCCTAAGAGTCTAACCCTAACCCTAACCCTAACCCTAACCCTGACCCTAACCCTAAGAGTCTAACCCTAACACTAAGAGTCTAACCTTAACCCTAACCCTAACCCTAAGAGTCTAACCCTAAACCTAACCCTAACCCTAACCCTGACCCTAACCCTAAGAGTCTAACCCTAACCCTAACCCTAACCCTAAGAGTCTAACCCTAACCCTACCCTAACCCTAAGAGTCTAACCCTAACCCTAACAGTCTAACCCTAACCCTAACCCTAACCCTAAGAGTCTAACCCTAACCCTAAGAGTCTAACCCTAACCCTAACCCTAACCCTAACCCTAAGAGTCTAACCCTAACCCTAAGAGTCTAACCCTAACCCTAACCCTAACAGTCTAACCTTAACCCTAACCCTAACCCCGGCTGAAGTACCCAAGTATATTTCGCTAGATGGCAGCAGCGCTCCACCAACAGAGCCGGCTGCAGTACCCAAATATATTTCGCTAGATGGCAGCAGCGCTCCACCAAAAGGGCGGCTGCAGTACCCAATTATATTTCGCTAGATGGCAGCAGCGCTCCACCAACCGGCCGGCTGAAGTACCCAAGTATATTTCGCTAGATGGCAGCAGCGCTCCACCAACAGAGCCGGCTGCAGTACCCAAATATATTTCGCTAGATGGCAGCAGCGCTCCACCAAAAGGGGCCGCCTGCAGTACCCAAATATATTTCGCTAGATGGCAGCAGCGCTCCACCAACAGGGCCGGCTACAGTACCCAAGTATATTTCGCTAGATGGCAGCAGCGCTCCACCAACCGGGCCGCCTGCAGTACCCAAGTATATGTCGCTAGATGGCAGCAGCGCTCCACCAACAGCGCCGGCTGCAGTACCCAATTACATTTCGCTAGATGGCAGCAGCGCTCCACCAACAGGGCGGCTGCAGTACCCAATTAAATTTTGCTAGATGGCAGCAGCGCTCCACAAAAAGGGCCGGCTGCAGTACCCAAATATATTTCGCTAGATGGCAGCAGCGCTCCACCAACAGGGCCGGTTGCAGTACCCAAGTATATTTCGCTAGATGGCAGCAGCGCTCCACCAACCGGGCGGCTGCAGTACCCAAATATATTTCGCTAGATGGCAGCAGCGCTCCACCAGAAGGACGGCTGCAGTACCCAACTACATTTCGCTAGATGGCAGCAGCGCTCCACCAACAGGGCCGGCTGCAGTACCCAAGTATATTTCGCTAGATGGCAGCAGCGCTCCAGCAACCGGGCGGCCGCAGTACCCAAATATATTTCGCTAGATGGCAGCAGCGCTCCACCAACAGCGCCGGCTGCAGTACCCAAGTATATGTCGCTAGATGGCAGCAGCGCTCCACCAAAAGGGCGGCTGCAGTACCCAATACATTTCGCTAGATGGCAGCAGCGCTCCACCAAAAGGGCGGCTGCAGTACCCAATTACATTTCGCTAGATGGCAGCAGCGCTCCACCAACAGCGCCGGCTGCAGTACCCAAGTATATTTCGCTAGATGGCAGCAGCGCTACACCAAAAGGGCGGCTGCAGTACCCAATTACATTTCGCTAGATGGCAGCAGCGCTCCACCAACAGGGCCGGATGCAGTACCCAAGTATATTTCGCTAGATGGCAGCAGCGCTCCACCAACAGCGCCGGCTGCAGTACCCAAGTATATTTCGCTAGATGGCAGCAGCGCTCCACCAACAGCGGCGGCTGCAGTACCCAAATATATAGTACTGAGTCTAACCCTCACCCTAAGAGCCTGAGTCTAGCCCTAACCCTAAGAGCCTGAGTCTAACCCGCACCCTAAGAGCCTGAGTCTAACCCTAACCCTAAGAGCCTGAGTCTAACCCTAACCCGAAGAGCCTGAGTCTAACCCTCACCCGAAGAGCCTGAGTCTAACCCTAACCCTAAGAGCCTGAGTCTAACCCTAACCCTAAGAGCCTGAGTCTAACCCTCACCCTAAGAGCCTGAGTCTAACCCTAACCCTAAGAGCCTGAGTCTAACCCTAACCCTAAGAGCCTGAGTCTAACCCAAACCCTAAGAGCCTGAGTCTAACCCTAACCCGAAGAGCCTGAGTCTAACCCTAACCCGAAGAGCCTGAGTCTAACCCTCACCCTAAGAGCCTGAGTCTAACCCTCACCCTAAGAGCCTGAGTCTAACCCTAACCCTAAGAGCCTGAGTCTAACCCTCACCCTAAGAGCCTGAGTCTAACCCTAACCCTAAGAGCCTGAGTCTAACCCTCACCCTAAGAGCCTGAGTCTAACCCTAACCCGAAGAGCCTGAGTCTAACCCTCACCCTAAGAGCCTGAGTCTAACCCTAACCCGAAGAGCCTGAGTCTAACCCTAACCCTAAGAGCCTGAGTCTAACCCTCACCCTAAGAGCCTGAGTCTAACCCTCACCCGAAGAGCCTGAGTCTAACCCGCACCCTAAGAGCCTGAGTCTAACCCTAACCCGAAGAGCCTGAGTCTAACCCTAACCCGAAGAGCCTGAGTCTAACCCTAACCCTAAGAGCCTGAGTCTAACCCTAACCCTAAGAGCCTGAGAATAACCCTTACCTTAAGAGCCTGAGTCTAACCCTCACCCTAAGAGCCTGAGTCTAACCCTCACCCTAAGAGCCTGAGTCTAACCCTAACCCGAAGAGCCTGAGTCTAACCCTCACCCTAAGAGCCTGAGTCTAACCCTAACCCTAAGAGCCTGAGTCTAACCCTAACCCGAAGAGCCTGAGTCTAACCCTAACCCTAAGAGCCTGAGTCTAACCCTCACCCGAAGAGCCTGAGTCTAACCCTAACCCTAAGAGCCTGAGTCTAACCCTCACCCTAAGAGCCTGAGTCTAACCCTAACCCGAAGAGCCTGAGTCTAACCCTAACCCGAAGAGCCTGAGTCTAACCCTAACCGGAAGAGCCTGAGTCTAACCCTAACCCTAAGAGCCTGAGTCTAACCCTCACCCTAAGAGCCTGAGTCTAACCCTAACCCTAAGAGCCTGAGTCTAACCCTAACCCGAAGAGCCTGAGTCTAACCCTAACCCTAAGAGCCTGAGTCTAACCCTAACCCGAAGAGCCTGAGTCTAACCCTAACCCTAAGAGCCTGAGTCTCACCCTAACCCGAAGAGCCTGAGTCTAACCCTAACCCTAAGAGTCTAACCCTAACCCTAACCCTAACCCTAACAGTCTAACCCTAACCCTAAGAGTCTAACCCTAAGAGTCTAACCCTAACCCTAACTCTAACCCTAACAGTCTAACCATAAACATAAGAGTTTAACCCTAAGAGTCTAACCCTAACCCTAACCCTAACCCTAACAGTCTAACCCTAACCCTAACCCTAACCCTAAGAGTCTAACCCTAACCCTGAGTCTAACCCTAACCCTAACCCTAACCCTAAGAGTCTAACCCTAACCCTAAGAGTCTAACCCTAACCCTAACCCTAACCCTAAGAGTCTAACCCTAACCCTGAGTCTAACCCTAACCCTAACCCTAACCCTAAGAGTCTAACCCTAACCCTAAGAGTCTAACCCTAACCCTAACCCTAACCCTAACAGTCTAACCCTAACCCTAAGAGTCTAACCCTAAGAGTCTAACCCTAACCCTAACCCTAACCCTAAGAGTCTAACCCTAACCCTAACCCTAACCCTAACCCTGACCCTAACCCTAAGAGTCTAACCCTAACACTAAGAGTCTAACCTTAACCCTAACCCTAACCCTAAGAGTCTAACCCTAAACCTAACCCTAACCCTAACCCTGACCCTAACCCTAAGAGTCTAACCCTAACCCTAACCCTAACCCTAAGAGTCTAACCCTAACCCTACCCTAACCCTAAGAGTCTAACCCTAACCCTAAGAGTCTAACCCTAACCCTAACCCTAACCCTAAGAGTCTAACCCTAACCCTAAGAGTCTAACCCTAACCCTAACCCTAACCCTAACCCTAAGAGTCTAACCCTAACCCTAAGAGTCTAACCCTAAGAGTCTAACCCTAACCCTAACCCTAACAGTCTAACCTTAACCCTAACCCTAACCCCGGCTGAAGTACCCAAGTATATTTCGCTAGATGGCAGCAGCGCTCCACCAACAGAGCCGGCTGCAGTACCCAAATATATTTCGCTAGATGGCAGCAGCGCTCCACCAAAAGGGCGGCTGCAGTACCCAAATATATTTCGCTAGATGGCAGCAGCGCTCCACCAACCGGGCGGCTGCAGTACCCAATTATATTTCGCTAGATGGCAGCAGCGCTCCACCAACCGGCCGGCTGAAGTACCCAAGTATATTTCGCTAGATGGCAGCAGCGCTCCACCAACAGAGCCGGCTGCAGTACCCAAATATATTTCGCTAGATGGCAGCAGCGCTCCACCAAAAGGGGCCGCCTGCAGTACCCAAATATATTTCGCTAGATGGCAGCAGCGCTCCACCAACAGGGCCGGCTACAGTACCCAAGTATATTTCGCTAGATGGCAGCAGCGCTCCACCAACCGGGCCGCCTGCAGTACCCAAGTATATGTCGCTAGATGGCAGCAGCGCTCCACCAACAGCGCCGGCTGCAGTACCCAATTACATTTCGCTAGATGGCAGCAGCGCTCCACCAACAGGGCGGCTGCAGTACCCAATTAAATTTTGCTAGATGGCAGCAGCGCTCCACAAAAAGGGCCGGCTGCAGTACCCAAATATATTTCGCTAGATGGCAGCAGCGCTCCACCAACAGGGCCGGTTGCAGTACCCAAGTATATTTCGCTAGATGGCAGCAGCGCTCCACCAGAAGGACGGCTGCAGTACCCAACTACATTTCGCTAGATGGCAGCAGCGCTCCACCAACAGGGCCGGCTGCAGTACCCAAGTATATTTCGCTAGATGGCAGCAGCGCTCCAGCAACCGGGCGGCCGCAGTACCCAAATATATTTCGCTAGATGGCAGCAGCGCTCCACCAACAGCGCCGGCTGCAGTACCCAAGTATATGTCGCTAGATGGCAGCAGCGCTCCACCAAAAGGGCGGCTGCAGTACCCAATACATTTCGCTAGATGGCAGCAGCGCTCCACCAAAAGGGCGGCTGCAGTACCCAATTACATTTCGCTAGATGGCAGCAGCGCTCCACCAACAGCGCCGGCTGCAGTACCCAAGTATATTTCGCTAGATGGCAGCAGCGCTACACCAAAAGGGCGGCTGCAGTACCCAATTACATTTCGCTAGATGGCAGCAGCGCTCCACCAACAGGGCCGGATGCAGTACCCAAGTATATTTCGCTAGATGGCAGCAGCGCTCCACCAACAGCGCCGGCTGCAGTACCCAAGTATATTTCGCTAGATGGCAGCAGCGCTCCACCAACAGCGGCGGCTGCAGTACCCAAATATATAGTACTGAGTCTAACCCTAACCCTAAGAGCCTGAGTCTAACCCTAACCCTAAGAGCCTGCGTCTAACCCTAACCCTAAGAGCCTGAGTCTAACCCTAACCCTAAGAGCCTGAGTCTAACCCTAACCCTAAGAGCCTGAGTCTAACCCTAACCCGAAGAGCCTGAGTCTAACCCTCACCCGAAGAGCCTGAGTCTAACCCTAAACCTAAGAGCCTGAGTCTAACCCTAACCCGAAGAGCCTGAGTCTAACCCTAACCCTAAGAGCCTGAGTCTAACCCTCACCCTAAGAGCCTGAGTCTAACCCTAACCCTAAGAGCCTGAGTCTAACCCTAACCCTAAGAGCCTGAGTCTAACCCTAACCCGAAGAGCCTGAGTCTAACCCTAACTCTAAGAGCCTGAGTCTAACCCTAGCCCTAAGAGCCTGAGTCTAACCCTCACCCTAAGAGCCTGAGTCTAACCCTAACCCTAAGAGCCTGAGTCTAACCCTCACCCTAAGAGCCTGAGTCTAACCCTAACCCTAAGAGCCTGAGTCTAACCCTAACCCTAAGAGCCTGAGTCTAACCCTCACCCTAAGAGCCTGAGTCTAACCCTCACCCTAAGAGCCTGAGTCTAACCCTAACCCTAAGAGCCTGAGTCTAACCCTAACCCTACGAGTCTAACCCTAACCCTAACCCTAACCCTAACAGTCTAACCCTAACCCTAACCCTAACCCTAACCCTAACCCTAACCCTTACCCTAAGAGTCTAACCCTAACCCTAAGAGTCTAACCCTAACCCTAACCCTAACCCTAACAGTCTAACCCTAACCCTAAGAGTCTAACCCTAAGAGTCTAACCCTAACCCTAACTCTAACCCTAACAGTCTAACCATAAACATAAGAGTTTAACCCTAAGAGTCTAACCCTAACCCTAACCCTAACCCTAACAGTCTAACCCTAACCCTAACCCTAACCCTAAGAGTCTAACCCTAACCCTGAGTCTAACCCTAACCCTAACCCTAACCCTAAGAGTCTAACCCTAACCCTAAGAGTCTAACCCTAATTCTAACCCTAACCCTAACAGTCTAACCCTAACCCTAAGAGTCTAACCCTAAGAGTCTAACCCTAACCCTAACCCTAACCCTAAGAGTCTAACCCTAACCCTAACCCTAAGAGTCTAACCCTAACCCTAACCCTAAGAGTCTAACCCTAACACTAAGAGTCTAACCTTAACCCTAACCCTAACCCTAAGAGTCTAACCCTAACCCTAACCCTAACCCTAACCCTGACCCTAACCCTAAGAGTCTAACCCTAACACTAAGAGTCTAACCTTAACCCTAACCCTAACCCTAAGAGTCTAACCCTAAACCTAACCCTAACCCTAACCCTGACCCTAACCCTAAGAGTCTAACCCTAACCCTAACCCTAAGAGTCTAACCCTAACCCTACCCTAACCCTAAGAGTCTAACCCTAACCCTAAGAGTCTAACCCTAACCCTAACCCTAACCCTAAGAGTCTAACCCTAACCCTAAGAGTCTAACCCTAACCCTAACCCTAACCCTAACCCTAAGAGTCTAACCCTAACCCTAAGAGTCTAACCCTAAGAGTCTAACCCTAACCCTAACCCTAACAGTCTAACCTTAACCCTAACCCTAACCCCGGCTGAAGTACCCAAGTATATTTCGCTAGATGGCAGCAGCGCTCCACCAACAGAGCCGGCTGCAGTACCCAAATATATTTCGCTAGATGGCAGCAGCGCTCCACCAAAAGGGCGGCTGCAGTACCCAAATATATTTCGCTAGATGGCAGCAGCGCTCCACCAACCGGGCGGCTGCAGTACCCAATTATATTTCGCTAGATGGCAGCAGCGCTCCACCAACCGGCCGGCTGAAGTACCCAAGTATATTTCGCTAGATGGCAGCAGCGCTCCACCAACAGAGCCGGCTGCAGTACCCAAATATATTTCGCTAGATGGCAGCAGCGCTCCACCAAAAGGGGCCGCCTGCAGTACCCAAATATATTTCGCTAGATGGCAGCAGCGCTCCACCAACAGGGCCGGCTACAGTACCCAAGTATATTTCGCTAGATGGCAGCAGCGCTCCACCAACCGGGCCGCCTGCAGTACCCAAGTATATGTCGCTAGATGGCAGCAGCGCTCCACCAACAGCGCCGGCTGCAGTACCCAATTACATTTCGCTAGATGGCAGCAGCGCTCCACCAACAGGGCGGCTGCAGTACCCAATTAAATTTTGCTAGATGGCAGCAGCGCTCCACAAAAAGGGCCGGCTGCAGTACCCAAATATATTTCGCTAGATGGCAGCAGCGCTCCACCAACAGGGCCGGTTGCAGTACCCAAGTATATTTCGCTAGATGGCAGCAGCGCTCCACCAAAAGGGCGGCTGCAGTACCCAAATATATTTCGCTAGATGGCAGCAGCGCTCCACCAGAAGGACGGCTGCAGTACCCAACTACATTTCGCTAGATGGCAGCAGCGCTCCACCAACAGGGCCGGCTGCAGTACCCAAGTATATTTCGCTAGATGGCAGCAGCGCTCCAGCAACCGGGCGGCCGCAGTACCCAAATATATTTCGCTAGATGGCAGCAGCGCTCCACCAACAGCGCCGGCTGCAGTACCCAAATATATTTCGCTAGATGGCAGCAGCGCTCCACCAAAAGGGCGGCTGCAGTACCCAAATATATTTCGCTAGATGGCAGCAGCGCTCCACCAACCGGGCGGCTGCAGTACCCAATTATATTTCGCTAGATGGCAGCAGCGCTCCACCAACCGGCCGGCTGAAGTACCCAAGTATATTTCGCTAGATGGCAGCAGCGCTACACCAAAAGGGCGGCTGCAGTACCCAATTACATTTCGCTAGATGGCAGCAGCGCTCCACCAACAGGGCCGGATGCAGTACCCAAGTATATTTCGCTAGATGGCAGCAGCGCTCCACCAACAGCGCCGGCTGCAGTACCCAAGTATATTTCGCTAGATGGCAGCAGCGCTCCACCAACAGCGGCGGCTGCAGTACCCAAATATATAGTACTGAGTCTAACCCTAACCCTAAGAGCCTGAGTCTAACCCTAACCCTAAGAGCCTGCGTCTAACCCTAACCCTAAGAGCCTGAGTCTAACCCTAACCCTAAGAGCCTGAGTCTAACCCTAACCCTAAGAGCCTGAGTCTAACCCTCACCCTAAGAGCCTGAGTCTAACCCTAACCCTAAGAGCCTGAGTCTAACCCTAACCCTAAGAGCCTGAGTCTAACCCTAACCCGAAGAGCCTGAGTCTAACCCTAACCCTAAGAGCCTGAGTCTAACCCTCACCCTAAGAGCCTGAGTCTAACCCTAACCCTAAGAGCCTGAGTCTAACCCTAACCCTAAGAGCCTGAGTCTAACCCTAACCCGAAGAGCCTGAGTCTAACCCTAACTCTAAGAGCCTGAGTCTAACCCTAGCCCTAAGAGCCTGAGTCTAACCCTCACCCTAAGAGCCTGAGTCTAACCCTAACCCTAAGAGCCTGAGTCTAACCCTCACCCTAAGAGCCTGAGTCTAACCCTCACCCTAAGAGCCTGAGTCTAACCCTAACCCTAAGAGCCTGAGTCTAACCCTCACCCTAAGAGCCTGAGTCTAACCCTAACCCTAAGAGCCTGAGTCTAACCCTCACCCGAAGAGCCTGAGTCTAACCCTCACCCTAAGAGCCTGAGTCTAACCCTCACCCTAAGAGCCTGAGTCTAGCCCTAACCCTAAGAGCCTGAGTCTAACCCTCACCCTAAGAGCCTGAGTCTAACCCTAACCCTAAGAGCCTGAGTCTAACCCTAACCCTAAGAGCCTGAGTCTAACCCTCACCCGAAGAGCCTGAGTCTAACCCTAACCCTAAGAGCCTGAGTCTAACCCTAACCCTAAGAGCCTGAGTCTAACCCTCACCCTAAGAGCCTGAGTCTAACCCTAACCCTAAGAGCCTGAGTCTAACCCTAACCCTAAGGGCCTGAGTCTAACCCTAACCCTAAGAGCCTGAGTCTAACCCTAACCCTAAGAGCCTGAGTCTAACCCAAACCCTAAGAGCCTGAGTCTAACCCTAACCCTAAGAGCCTGAGTCTAACCCTAACCCGAAGAGCCTGAGTCTAACCCTCACCCTAAGAGCCTGAGTCTAACCCTCACCCTAAGAGCCTGAGTCTAACCCTAACCCTAAGAGCCTGAGTCTAACCCTCACCCTAAGAGCCTGAGTCTAACCCTAACCCTAAGAGCCTGAGTCTAACCCTCACCCTAAGAGCCTGAGTCTAACCCTAACCCGAAGAGCCTGAGTCTAACCCTCACCCTAAGAGCCTGAGTCTAACCCTAACCCGAAGAGCCTGAGTCTAACCCTAACCCTAAGAGCCTGAGTCTAACCCTCACCCTAAGAGCCTGAGTCTAACCCTCACCCGAAGAGCCTGAGTCTAACCCGCACCCTAAGAGCCTGAGTCTAACCCTAACCCGAAGAGCCTGAGTCTAACCCTAACCCGAAGAGCCTGAGTCTAACCCTAACCCTAAGAGCCTGAGTCTAACCCTAACCCTAAGAGCCTGAGTCTAACCCTAACCCTAAGAGCCTGAGTCTAACCCTTACCTTAAGAGCCTGAGTCTAACCCTCACCCTAAGAGCCTGAGTCTAACCCTCACCCTAAGAGCCTGAGTCTAACCCTAACCCGAAGAGCCTGAGTCTAACCCTCACCCTAAGAGCCTGAGTCTAACCCTAACCCTAAGAGCCTGAGTCTAACCCTAACCCGAAGAGCCTGAGTCTAACCCTAACTCTAAGAGCCTGAGTCTAACCCTCACCCTAAGAGCCTGAGTCTAACCCTAACCCTAAGAGCCTGAGTCTAACCCTCACCCTAAGAGCCTGAGTCTAACCCTAACCCGAAGAGCCTGAGTCTAACCCTAACCCGAAGAGCCTGAGTCTAACCCTAACCCTAAGAGCCTGAGTCTAACCCTAACCCGAAGAGCCTGAGTCTAACCCTAACCCGAAGAGCCTGAGTCTAACCCTAACCCTAAGAGCCTGAGTCTAACCCTCACCCTAAGAGCCTGAGTCTAACCCTAACCCTAAGAGCCTGAGTCTAACCCTAACCCTAAGAGCCTGAGTCTAACCCTAACCCGAAGAGCCTGAGTCTAACCCTAACCCTAAGAGCCTGAGTCTAACCCTAACCCTAAGAGCCTGAGTCTAACCCTAACCCGAAGAGCCTGAGTCTAACCCTAACCCTAAGAGCCTGAGTCTAACCCTAACCCTAAGAGCCTGAGTCTAACCCTCACCCTAAGAGCCTGAGTCTAACCCTAACCCTAAGAGCCTGAGTCTAACCCTAACCCGAAGAGCCTGAGTCTAACCCTAACCCGAAGAGCCTGAGTCTAACCCTAACCCTAAGAGCCTGAGTCTAACCCTCACCCTAAGAGCCTGAGTCTAACCCTCACCCTAAGAGCCTGAGTCGAACCCTAACCCGAAGAGCCTGAGTCTAACCCTCACCCTAAGAGCCTGAGTCTAACCCTAACCCGAAGAGCCTGAGTCTAACCCTAACCCTAAGAGCCTGAGTCTAACCCTAACCCTAAGAGCCTGAGTCTAACCCTAACCCTAAGAGCTTGAGTCTAACCCTCACCCTAAGAGCCTGAGTCTAACCCTAACCCTAAGAGCCTGAGTCTAACCCTAACCCTAAGAGCCTGAGTCTAACCCTAACCCTAAGAGCCTGAGTCTAACCCTAACCCTAAGAGCCTGAGTCTAACCCTAACCCTAAGAGCCTGAGTCTAACCCTAACCCGAAGAGCCTGAGTCTAACCCTCACCCTAAGAGCCTGAGTCTAACCCTCACCCTAAGAGCCTGAGTCTAACCCTCACCCTAAGAGCCTGAGTCTAACCCTCACCCTAAGAGCCTGAGTCTAACCCTAACCCTAAGAGCCTGAGTCTAACCCTCACCCTAAGAGCCTGAGTCTAACCCTAACCCTAAGAGCCTGAGTCTAACCCTAACCCTAAGAGCCTGAGTCTAACCCTAACCCGAAGAGCCTGAGTCTAACCCTAACCCTAAGAGCCTGAGTCTAACCCTAACCCGAAGAGCCTGAGTCTAACCCTAACCCGAAGAGCCTGAGTCTAACCCTAACTCTAAGAGCCTGAGTCTAACCCTCACCCTAAGAGCCTGAGTCTAACCCTAACCCTAAGAGCCTGAGTCTAACCCTCACCCTAAGAGCCTGAGTCTAACCCTAACCCGAAGAGCCTGAGTCTAACCCTAACCCGAAGAGCCTGAGTCTAACCCTAACCCTAAGAGCCTGAGTCTAACCCTAACCCGAAGAGCCTGAGTCTAACCCTAACCCGAAGAGCCTGAGTCTAACCCTAACCCTAAGAGCCTGAGTCTAACCCTCACCCTAAGAGCCTGAGTCTAACCCTCACCCTAAGAGCCTGAGTCTAACCCTAACCCTAAGAGCCTGAGTCTAACCCTAACCCGAAGAGCCTGAGTCTAACCCTAACCCTAAGAGCCTGAGTCTAACCCTAACCCTAAGAGCCTGAGTCTAACCCTAACCCGAAGAGCCTGAGTCTAACCCTAACCCTAAGAGCCTGAGTCTAACCCTAACCCTAAGAGCCTGAGTCTAACCCTCACCCTAAGAGCCTGAGTCTAACCCTAACCCTAAGAGCCTGAGTCTAACCCTAACCCGAAGAGCCTGAGTCTAACCCTAACCCGAAGAGCCTGAGTCTAACCCTAACCCTAAGAGCCTGAGTCTAACCCTCACCCTAAGAGCCTGAGTCTAACCCTCACCCTAAGAGCCTGAGTCGAACCCTAACCCGAAGAGCCTGAGTCTAACCCTCACCCTAAGAGCCTGAGTCTAACCCTAACCCGAAGAGCCTGAGTCTAACCCTAACCCTAAGAGCCTGAGTCTAACCCTAACCCTAAGAGCCTGAGTCTAACCCTAACCCTAAGAGCTTGAGTCTAACCCTCACCCTAAGAGCCTGAGTCTAACCCTAACCCTAAGAGCCTGAGTCTAACCCTAACCCTAAGAGCCTGAGTCTAACCCTAACCCTAAGAGCCTGAGTCTAACCCTAACCCTAAGAGCCTGAGTCTAACCCTAACCCTAAGAGCCTGAGTCTAACCCTAACCCGAAGAGCCTGAGTCTAACCCTCACCCTAAGAGCCTGAGTCTAACCCTCACCCTAAGAGCCTGAGTCTAACCCTCACCCTAAGAGCCTGAGTCTAACCCTCACCCTAAGAGCCTGAGTCTAACCCTAACCCTAAGAGCCTGAGTCTAACCCTCACCCTAAGAGCCTGAGTCTAACCCTAACCCTAAGAGCCTGAGTCTAACCCTAACCCTAAGAGCCTGAGTCTAACCCTAACCCGAAGAGCCTGAGTCTAACCCTAACCCTAAGAGCCTGAGTCTAACCCTAACCCGAAGAGCCTGAGTCTAACCCTAACCCGAAGAGCCTGAGTCTAACCCTAACCCTAAGAGCCTGAGTCTAACCCTAACCCGAAGAGCCTGAGTCTAACCCTAACCCTAAGAGCCTGAGTCTAACCCTCACCCTAAGAGCCTGAGTCTAACCCTCACCCTAAGAGCCTGAGTCTAACCCTAACCCTAAGAGCCTGAGTCTAACCCTCACCCTAAGAGCCTGAGTCTAACCCTAACCCTAAGAGCCTGAGTCTAACCCTAACCCGAAGAGCCTGAGTCTAACCCTAACCCTAAGAGCCTGAGTCTAACCCTCACCCTAAGAGCCTGAGTCTAACCCTCACCCTAAGAGCCTGAGTCTAACCCTAACCCTAAGAGCCTGAGTCTAACCCTCACCCTAAGAGCCTGAGTCTAACCCTAACCCTAAGAGCCTGAGTCTAACCCTAACCCTAAGAGCCTGAGTCTAACCCTCACCCTAAGAGCCTGAGTCTAACCCTAACCCTAAGAGCCTGAGTCTAACCCTAACCCTAAGAGCCTGAGTCTAACCCTAACCCTAAGAGCCTGAGTCTAACCCTAACCCGAAGAGCCTGAGTCTAACCCTAACCCTAAGAGCCTGAGTCTAACCCTAACCCTAAGAGCCTGAGTCTAACCCTAACCCGAAGAGCCTGAGTCTAACCCTAACCCTAAGAGCCTGAGTCTAACCCTCACCCTAAGAGCCTGAGTCGAACCCTAACCCTAAGAGCCTGAGTCTAACCCTAACCCGAAGAGCCTGAGTCTAACCCTAACCCTAAGAGCCTGAGTCTAACCCTAACCCTAAGAGCCTGAGTCTAACCCTCACCCTAAGAGCCTGAGTCGAACCCTAACCCGAAGAGCCTGAGTCTAACCCTCACCCTAAGAGCCTGAGTCTAACCCTCACCCTAAGAGCCTGAGTCTAACCCTAACCCTAAGAGCCTGAGTCTAACCCTAACCCTAAGAGCCTGAGTCTAACCCTAACCCGAAGAGCCTGAGTCTAACCCTCACCCTAAGAGCCTGAGTCTAACCCTAACCCTAAGAGCCTGAGTCTAACCCTAACCCTAAGAGCCTGAGTCTAACCCTCACCCTAAGAGCCTGAGTCGAACCCTAACCCGAAGAGCCTGAGTCTAACCCTCACCCTAAGAGCCTGAGTCTAACCCTAACCCTAAGAGCCTGAGTCTAACCCTAACCCTAAGAGCCTGAGTCTAACCCTCACCCTAAGAGCCTGAGTCTAACCCTAACCCTAAGAGCCTGAGTCTAACCCTCACCCTAAGAGCCTGAGTCTAACCCTAACCCGAAGAGCCTGAGTCTAACCCTAACTCTAAGAGCCTGAGTCTAACCCTAACCCGAAGAGCCTGAGTCTAACCCTAACCCGAAGAGCCTGAGTCTAACCCTAACCCTAAGAGCCTGAGTCTAACCCTAACCCGAAGAGCCTGAGTCTAACCCTAACCCGAAGAGCCTGAGTCTAACCCTCACCCTAAGAGCCTGAGTCTAACCCTCACCCTAAGAGCCTGAGTCTAACCCTAACCCGAAGAGCCTGAGTTTAACCCTAACCCTAAGAGCCTGAGTCTAACCCTAACCCGAAGAGCCTGAGTCTAACCCTCACCCTAAGAGCCTGAGTCTAACCCTAACCCGAAGAGCCTGAGTCTAACCCTAACCCGAAGAGCCTGAGTCTAACCCTAACCCTAAGAGCCTGAGTCTAACCCTAACCCGAAGAGCCTGAGTCTAACCCTCACCCTAAGAGCCTGAGTCTAACCCTCACCCTAAGAGCCTGAGTCTAACCCTCACCCTAAGAGCCTGAGTCTAACCCTCACCCTAAGAGCCTGAGTCTTACCCTCACCCTAAGAGCCTGAGTCTAACCCTAACCCTAAGAGCCTGAGTCTAACCCTCACCCTAAGAGCCTGAGTCTAACCCTCACCCTAAGAGCCTGAGTCTAACCCTAACCCTAAGAGCCTGAGTCTAACCCTAACCCTAAGAGCCTGAGTCTAACCCTAACCCGAAGAGCCTGAGTCTAACCCTAACCCTAAGAGCCTGAGTCTAACCCTAACCCTAAGAGCCTGAGTCTAACCCTAACCCGAAGAGCCTGAGTCTAACCCTAACCCGAAGAGCCTGAGTCTAACCCTAACCCTAAGAGCCTGAGTCTAACCCTCACCCTAAGAGCCTGAGTCTAACCCTAACCCTAAGAGCCTGAGTCTAACCCTAACCCTAAGAGCCTGAGTCTAACCCTAACCCGAAGAGCCTGAGTCTAACCCTAACCCTAAGAGCCTGAGTCTAACCCTAACCCTAAGAGCCTGAGTCTAACCCTAACCCGAAGAGCCTGAGTCTAACCCTAACCCTAAGAGCCTGAGTCTAACCCTAACCCTAAGAGCCTGAGTCTAACCCTCACCCTAAGAGCCTGAGTCTAACCCTAACCCTAAGAGCCTGAGTCTAACCCTAACCCGAAGAGCCTGAGTCTAACCCTAACCCGAAGAGCCTGAGTCTAACCCTAACCCTAAGAGCCTGAGTCTAACCCTCACCCTAAGAGCCTGAGTCTAACCCTCACCCTAAGAGCCTGAGTCGAACCCTAACCCGAAGAGCCTGAGTCTAACCCTCACCCTAAGAGCCTGAGTCTAACCCTAACCCTAAGAGCCTGAGTCTAACCCTAACCCTAAGAGCCTGAGTCTAACCCTAACCCTAAGAGCCTGAGTCTAACCCTAACCCTAAGAGCTTGAGTCTAACCCTCACCCTAAGAGCCTGAGTCTAACCCTAACCCTAAGAGCCTGAGTCTAACCCTAACCCTAAGAGCCTGAGTCTAACCCTAACCCTAAGAGCCTGAGTCTAACCCTAACCCGAAGAGCCTGAGTCTAACCCTAACTCTAAGAGCCTGAGTCTAACCCTAACCCTAAGAGCCTGAGTCTAACCCTCACCCTAAGAGCCTGAGTCTAACCCTCACCCTAAGAGCCTGAGTCTAACCCTAACCCTAAGAGCCTGAGTCTAACCCTAACCCTAAGGGCCTGAGTCTAACCCTAACCCTAAGAGCCTGAGTCTAACCCTAACCCTAAGAGCCTGAGTCTAAGACAAACCCTAAGAGCCTGAGTCTAACCCTAACCCTAAGAGCCTGAGTCTAACCCTAACCTGAAGAGCCTGAGTCTAACCCTCACCCTAAGAGCCTGAGTCTAACCCTCACCCTAAGAGCCTGAGTCTAACCCTCACCCTAAGAGCCTGAGTCTAACCCTAACCCTAAGAGCCTGAGTCTAACCCTCACCCTAAGAGCCTGAGTCTAACCCTAACCCTAAGAGCCTGAGTCTAACCCTAACCCGAAGAGCCTGAGTCTAACCCTAACCCGAAGAGCCTGAGTCTAACCCTAACCCTAAGAGCCTGAGTCTAACCCTAACCCGAAGAGCCTGAGTCTAACCCTAACCCGAAGAGCCTGAGTCTAACCCTAACCCGAAGAGCCTGAGTCTAACCCTCACCCTAAGAGCCTGAGTCTAACCCTAACCCTAAGAGCCTGAGTCTAACCCTAACCCTAAGAGCCTGAGTCTAACCCTAACCCTAAGAGCCTGAGTCTAACCCTAACCCTAAGAGCCTGAGTCTAACCCTAACCCTAAGAGCCTGAGTCTAACCCTAACCCGAAGAGCCTGAGTCTAACCCTAACCCGAAGAGCCTGAGTCTAACCCTAACCCGAAGAGCCTGAGTCTAACCCTAACCCGAAGAGCCTGAGTCTAACCCTCACCCTAAGAGCCTGAGTCTAACCCTAAACCGAAGAGCCTGAGTCTAACCCTCACCCTAAGAGCCTGAGTCTAACCCTCACCCTAAGAGCCTGAGTCTAACCCTAAACCGAAGAGCCTGAGTCTAACCCTAACCCTAAGAGCCTGAGTCTAACCCTAACCCGAAGAGCCTGAGTCTAACCCTCACCCTAAGAGCCTGAGTCTAACCCTCACCCTAAGAGGCTGAGTCTAACCCTAACCCTAAGAGCCTGAGTCTAACCCTCACCCTAAGAGCCTGAGTCTAACCCTAACCCTAAGAGCCTGAGTCTAACCCTAACCCTAAGAGCCTGAGTCTAACCCTAACCCTAAGAGCCTGAGTCTAACCCTCACCCTAAGAGCCTGAGTCTAACCCTCACCCTAAGAGCCTGAGTCTAACCCTAACCCTAAGAGCCTGAGTCTGACCCTAACCCTAAGAGCCTGAGTCTAACCCTAACCCGAGGAGCCTGAGTCTAACCCTCACCCTAAGAGCCTGAGTCTAACCCTAACCCTAAGAGCCTGAGTCTAACCCTAACCCGAAGAGCCTGAGTCTAACCCTAACCCGAAGAGCCTGAGTCTAACCCTCACCCTAAGAGCCTGAGTCGAACCCTAACCCGAAGAGCCTGAGTCTAACCCTCACCCTAAGAGCCTGAGTCTAACCCTAACCCTAAGATCCTGAGTCTAACCCTAACCCTAAGAGCCTGAGTCTAACCCTAACCCTAAGAGCCTGAGTCTAACCCTAACCCTAAGAGCCTGAGTCTAACCCTAACCCTAAGAGCCTGAGTCTAACCCTAACCCGAAGAGCCTGAGTCTAACCCTAACTCTAAGAGCCTGAGTCTAACCCTAACCCGAAGAGCCTGAGTCTAACCCTCACCCGAAGAGCCTGAGTCTAACCCTAACCCGAAGAGCCTGAGTCTAACCCTAACCCGAAGAGCCTGAGTCTAACCCTCACCCTAAGAGCCTGAGTCTAACCCTCACCCTAAGAGCCTGAGTCTAACCCTAACCCTAAGAGCCTGAGTCTAACCCTCACCCGAAGAGCCTGAGTCTAACCCTCACCCTAAGAGCCTGAGTCTAACCCTCACCCTAAGAGCCTGAGTCTAACCCTAACCCTAAGAGCCTGAGTCTAACCCTCACCCTAAGAGCCTGAGTCTAACCCTCACCCTAAGAGCCTGAGTCTAACCCTAACCCTAAGAGCCTGAGTCTAACCCAAACCCTAAGAGCCTGAGTCTAACCCTAACCCGAAGAGCCTGAGTCTAACTCTAACCCGAAGAGCCTGAGTCTAACCCTCACCCTAAGAGCCTGAGTCTAACCCTCACCCTAAGAGCCTGAGTCTAACCCTAACCCTAAGAGCCTGAGTCTAACCCTCACCCTAAGAGCCTGAGTCTAACCCTAACCCTAAGAGCCTGAGTCTAACCCTAACCCTAAGGGCCTGAGTCTAACCCTAACCCTAAGAGCCTGAGTCTAACCCAAACCCTAAGAGCCTGAGTCTAACCCTAACCCTAAGAGCCTGAGTCTAACCCTCACCCTAAGAGCCTGAGTCTAACCCTCACCCTAAGAGCCTGAGTCTAACCCTCACCCTAAGAGCCTGAGTCTAACCCTAACCCTAAGAGCCTGAGTCTAACCCTAACCCTAAGAGCCTGAGTCTAACCCTAACCCGAAGAGCCTGAGTCTAACCCTAACCCTAAGAGCCTGAGTCTAACCCTAACCCTAAGAGCCTGAGTCTAACCCTAACCCGAAGAGCCTGAGTCTAACCCTAACCCTAAGAGCCTGAGTCTAACCCTCACCCGAAGAGCCTGAGTCTAAACCTCACCCGAAGAGCCTGAGTCTAACCCGCACCCTAAGAGCCTGAGTCTAACCCTAACCCTAAGAGCCTGAGTCTAACCCTAACCCGAAGAGCCTGAGTCTAACCCTCACCCTAAGAGCCTGAGTCTAACCCTCACCCTAAGAGCCTGAGTCTAACCCTAACCCTAAGAGCCTGAGTCTGACCCTAACCCTAAGAGCCTGAGTCTAACCCTAACCCGAGGAGCCTGAGTCTAACCCTCACCCTAAGAGCCTGAGTCTAACCCTAACCCTAAGAGCCTGAGTCTAACCCTAACCCGAAGAGCCTGAGTCTAACCCTAACCCGAAGAGCCTGAGTCTAACCCTCACCCTAAGAGCCTGAGTCGAACCCTAACCCGAAGAGCCTGAGTCTAACCCTCACCCTAAGAGCCTGAGTCTAACCCTAACCCTAAGAGCCTGAGTCTAACCCTAACCCTAAGATCCTGAGTCTAACCCTAACCCTAAGAGCCTGAGTCTAACCCTAACCCTAAGAGCCTGAGTCTAACCCTAACCCTAAGAGCCTGAGTCTAACCCTAACCCTAAGAGCCTGAGTCTAACCCTAACCCGAAGAGCCTGAGTCTAACCCTAACTCTAAGAGCCTGAGTCTAACCCTAACCCGAAGAGCCTGAGTCTAACCCTCACCCGAAGAGCCTGAGTCTAACCCTAACCCTAAGAGCCTGAGTCTAACCCTAACCCGAAGAGCCTGAGTCTAACCCTCACCCTAAGAGCCTGAGTCTAACCCTCACCCTAAGAGCCTGAGTCTAACCCTAACCCTAAGAGCCTGAGTCTAACCCTCACCCGAAGAGCCTGAGTCTAACCCTCACCCTAAGAGCCTGAGTCTAACCCTCACCCTAAGAGCCTGAGTCTAACCCTAACCCTAAGAGCCTGAGTCTAACCCTCACCCTAAGAGCCTGAGTCTAACCCTCACCCTAAGAGCCTGAGTCTAACCCTAACCCTAAGAGCCTGAGTCTAACCCAAACCCTAAGAGCCTGAGTCTAACCCTAACCCGAAGAGCCTGAGTCTAACTCTAACCCGAAGAGCCTGAGTCTAACCCTCACCCTAAGAGCCTGAGTCTAACCCTCACCCTAAGAGCCTGAGTCTAACCCTAACCCTAAGAGCCTGAGTCTAACCCTCACCCTAAGAGCCTGAGTCTAACCCTAACCCTAAGAGCCTGAGTCTAACCCTAACCCTAAGGGCCTGAGTCTAACCCTAACCCTAAGAGCCTGAGTCTAACCCAAACCCTAAGAGCCTGAGTCTAACCCTAACCCTAAGAGCCTGAGTCTAACCCTCACCCTAAGAGCCTGAGTCTAACCCTCACCCTAAGAGCCTGAGTCTAACCCTCACCCTAAGAGCCTGAGTCTAACCCTAACCCTAAGAGCCTGAGTCTAACCCTAACCCTAAGAGCCTGAGTCTAACCCTAACCCGAAGAGCCTGAGTCTAACCCTAACCCTAAGAGCCTGAGTCTAACCCTAACCCTAAGAGCCTGAGTCTAACCCTAACCCGAAGAGCCTGAGTCTAACCCTAACCCTAAGAGCCTGAGTCTAACCCTCACCCGAAGAGCCTGAGTCTAAACCTCACCCGAAGAGCCTGAGTCTAACCCGCACCCTAAGAGCCTGAGTCTAACCCTAACCCTAAGAGCCTGAGTCTAACCCTAACCCGAAGAGCCTGAGTCTAACCCTCACCCTAAGAGCCTGAGTCTAACCCTAACCCTAAGAGCCTGAGTCTAACCCTAACCCTAAGAGCCTGAGTCTAACCCTAACCCTAAGATCCTGAGTCTAACCCTAACCCTAAGAGCCTGAGTCTAACCCTAACCCTAAGAGCCTGAGTCTAACCCTAACCCTAAGAGCCTGAGTCTAACCCTAACCCTAAGAGCCTGAGTCTAACCCTAACCCGAAGAGCCTGAGTCTAACCCTAACTCTAAGAGCCTGAGTCTAACCCTAACCCGAAGAGCCTGAGTCTAACCCTAACCCGAAGAGCCTGAGTCTAACCCTAACCCGAAGAGCCTGAGTCTAACCCTAACCCTAAGAGCCTGAGTCTAACCCTAACCCTAAGAGCCTGAGTCTAACCCTAACCCTAAGAGCCTGAGTCTAACCCTCACCCTAAGAGCCTGAGTCTAACCCTAACCCGAAGAGCCTGAGTCTAACCCTAACCCGAAGAGCCTGAGTCTAACCCTAACTCTAAGAGCCTGAGTCTAACCCTCACCCTAAGAGCCTGAGTCTAACCCTCACCCTAAGAGCCTGAGTCTAACCCTAACCCTAAGAGCCTGAGTCTAACCCTAACCCTAAGGGCCTGAGTCTAACCCTAACCCTAAGAGCCTGAGTCTAACCCTAACCCTAAGAGCCTGAGTCTAAGCCAAACCCTAAGAGCCTGAGTCTAACCCTAACCCTAAGAGCCTGAGTCTAACCCTAACCCGAAGAGCCTGAGTCTAACCCTCACCCTAAGAGCCTGAGTCTAACCCTCACCCTAAGAGCCTGAGTCTAACCCTAACCCTAAGAGCCTGAGTCTAACCCTCACCCTAAGAGCCTGAGTCTAACCCTAACCCTAAGAGCCTGAGTCTAACCCTAACCCGAAGAGCCTGAGTCTAACCCTAACCCGAAGAGCCTGAGTCTAACCCTCACCCTAAGAGCCTGAGTCTAACCCTAACCCTAAGAGCCTGAGTCTAACCCTAACCCTAAGAGCCTGAGTCTAACCCTAACCCTAAGAGCCTGAGTCTAACCCTAACCCTAAGAGCCTGAGTCTAACCCTAACCCGAAGAGCCTGAGTCTAACCCTAACCCGAAGAGCCTGAGTCTAACCCTAACCCGAAGAGCCTGAGTCTAACCCTAACCCGAAGAGCCTGAGTCTAACCCTCACCCTAAGAGCCTGAGTCTAACCCTAACCCTAAGAGCCTGAGTCTAACCCTAACCCTAAGAGCCTGAGTATAACCCTCACCCTAAGAGCCTGAGTCTAACCCTAAACCGAAGAGCCTGAGTCTAACCCTAACCCTAAGAGCCTGAGTCTAACCCTAACCCGAAGAGCCTGAGTCTAACCCTAACCCGAAGAGCCTGAGTCTAACCCTCACCCTAAGAGCCTGAGTCTAACCCTCACCCTAAGAGCCTGAGTCTAACCCTAACCCTAAGAGCCTGAGTCTAACCCTCACCCTAAGAGCCTGAGTCTAACCCTCACCCTAAGAGCCTGAGTCTAACCCTAACCCTAAGAGCCTGAGTCTGACCCTAACCCTAAGAGCCTGAGTCTAACCCTAACCCGAAGAGCCTGAGTCTAACCCTCACCCTAAGAGCCTGAGTCTAACCCTCACCCTAAGAGCCTGAGTCTAACCCTCACCCTAAGAGCCTGAGTCTAACCCTAACCCTAAGAGCCTGAGTCTAACCCTAACCCTAAGAGCCTGAGTCTAACCCTAACCCTAAGAGCCTGAGTCTAACCCTAACCCGAAGAGCCTGAGTCTAACCCTAACCCGAAGAGCCTGAGTCTAACCCTAACTCTAAGAGCCTGAGTCTAACCCTCACCCTAAGAGCCTGAGTCTAACCCTCACCCTAAGAGCCTGAGTCTAACCCTAACCCTAAGAGCCTGAGTCTAACCCTAACCCTAAGGGCCTGAGTCTAACCCTAACCCTAAGAGCCTGAGTCTAACCCTAACCCTAAGAGCCTGAGTCTAAGCCAAACCCTAAGAGCCTGAGTCTAACCCTAACCCTAAGAGCCTGAGTCTAACCCTAACCCGAAGAGCCTGAGTCTAACCCTCACCCTAAGAGCCTGAGTCTAACCCTCACCCTAAGAGCCTGAGTCTAACCCTCACCCTAAGAGCCTGAGTCTAACCCTAACCCTAAGAGCCTGAGTCTAACCCTCACCCTAAGAGCCTGAGTCTAACCCTAACCCTAAGAGCCTGAGTCTAACCCTAACCCGAAGAGCCTGAGTCTAACCCTAACCCGAAGAGCCTGAGTCTAACCCTCACCCTAAGAGCCTGAGTCTAACCCTAACCCTAAGAGCCTGAGTCTAACCCTAACCCTAAGAGCCTGAGTCTAACCCTAACCCTAAGAGCCTGAGTCTAACCCTAACCCTAAGAGCCTGAGTCTAACCCTAACCCTAAGAGCCTGAGTCTAACCCTAACCCGAAGAGCCTGAGTCTAACCCTAACCCGAAGAGCCTGAGTCTAACCCTAACCCGAAGAGCCTGAGTCTAACCCTAACCCGAAGAGCCTGAGTCTAACCCTCACCCTAAGAGCCTGAGTCTAACCCTAACCCTAAGAGCCTGAGTCTAACCCTAACCCTAAGAGCCTGAGTATAACCCTCACCCTAAGAGCCTGAGTCTAACCCTAAACCGAAGAGCCTGAGTCTAACCCTAACCCTAAGAGCCTGAGTCTAACCCTAACCCGAAGAGCCTGAGTCTAACCCTAACCCGAAGAGCCTGAGTCTAACCCTCACCCTAAGAGCCTGAGTCTAACCCTCACCCTAAGAGCCTGAGTCTAACCCTAACCCTAAGAGGCTGAGTCTAACCCTCACCCTAAGAGCCTGAGTCTAACCCTAACCCTAAGAGCCTGAGTCTAACCCTAACCCTAAGAGCCTGAGTCTAACCCTAACCCTAAGAGCCTGAGTCTAACCCTAACCCTAAGAGCCTGAGTCTAACCCTAACCCTAAGAGCCTGAGTCTAACCCTCACCCTAAGAGCCTGAGTCTAACCCTCACCCTAAGAGCCTGAGTCTAACCTAACCCTAAGAGCCTGAGTCTGACCCTAACCCTAAGAGCCTGAGTCTAACCCTAACCCGAAGAGCCTGAGTCTAACCCTCACCCTAAGAGCCTGAGTCTAACCCTAACCCTAAGAGCCTGAGTCTAACCCTAACCCGAAGAGACTGAGTCTAACCCTAACCCGAAGAGCCTGAGTCTAACCCTCACCCTAAGAGCCTGAGTCGAACCCTAACCCGAAGAGCCTGAGTCTAACCCTCACCCTAAGAGCCTGAGTCTAACCCTAACCCTAAGAGCCTGAGTCTAACCCTAACCCTAAGATCCTGAGTCTAACCCTAACCCTAAGAGCCTGAGTCTAACCCTAACCCTAAGAGCCTGAGTCTAACCCTAACCCTAAGAGCCTGAGTCTAACCCTAACCCTAAGAGCCTGAGTCTAACCCTAACCCGAAGAGCCTGAGTCTAACCCTAACTCTAAGAGCCTGAGTCTAACCCTAACCCGAAGAGCCTGAGTCTAACCCTAACCCGAAGAGCCTGAGTCTAACCCTAACCCTAAGAGCCTGAGTCTAACCCTAACCCGAAGAGCCTGAGTCTAACCCTCACCCTAAGAGCCTGAGTCTAACCCTCACCCTAAGAGCCTGAGTCTAACCCTCACCCTAAGAGCCTGAGTCTAACCCTAACCCTAAGAGCCTGAGTCTAACCCTAACCCGAAGAGCCTGAGTCTAACCCTCACCCTAAGAGCCTGAGTCTAACCCTCACCCTAAGAGCCTGAGTCTAACCCTAACCCTAAGAGCCTGAGTCTAACCCTCACCCTAAGAGCCTGAGTCTAACCCTCACCCTAAGAGCCTGAGTCTAACCCTCACCCTAAGAGCCTGAGTCTGACCCTAACCCTAAGAGCCTGAGTCTAACCCAAACCCTAAGAGCCTGAGTCTAACCCTAACCCGAAGAGCCTGAGTCTAACCCTAACCCGAAGAGCCTGAGTCTAACCCTAACCCGAAGAGCCTGAGTCTAACCCTCACCCTAAGAGCCTGAGTCTAACCCTAACCCTAAGAGCCTGAGTCTAACCCTAACCCTAAGAGCCTGAGTCTAACCCTAACCTAAGAGCCTGAGTCTAACCCTAACCCTAAGAGCCTGAGTCTAACCCTAACCCTAAGAGCCTGAGTCTAACCCTAACCGAAGAGCCTGAGTCTAACCCTAACCCGAAGAGCCTGAGTCTAACCCTAACCCGAAGAGCCTGAGTCTAACCCTAACCCGAAGAGCCTGAGTCTAACCCTCACCCTAAGAGCCTGAGTCTAACCCTAACCCTAAGAGCCTGAGTCTAACCCTAACCCTAAGAGCCTGAGTATAACCCTCACCCTAAGAGCCTGAGTCTAACCCTAAACCGAAGAGCCTGAGTCTAACCCTAACCCTAAGAGCCTGAGTCTAACCCTAACCCGAAGAGCCTGAGTCTAACCCTAACCCGAAGAGCCTGAGTCTAACCCTCACCCTAAGAGCCTGAGTCTAACCCTCACCCTAAGAGCCTGAGTCTAACCCTAACCCTAAGAGGCTGAGTCTAACCCTCACCCTAAGAGCCTGAGTCTAACCCTAACCCTAAGAGCCTGAGTCTAACCCTAACCCTAAGAGCCTGAGTCTAACCCTAACCCTAAGAGCCTGAGTCTAACCCTAACCCTAAGAGCCTGAGTCTAACCCTAACCCTAAGAGCCTGAGTCTAACCCTCACCCTAAGAGCCTGAGTCTAACCCTCACCCTAAGAGCCTGAGTCTAACCCTAACCCTAAGAGCCTGAGTCTGACCCTAACCCTAAGAGCCTGAGTCTAACCCTAACCCGAAGAGCCTGAGTCTAACCCTCACCCTAAGAGCCTGAGTCTAACCCTCACCCTAAGAGCCTGAGTCTAACCCTAACCCTAAGAGCCTGAGTCTAACCCTAACCCTAAGAGCCTGAGTCTAACCCTAACCCTAAGAGCCTGAGTCTAACCCTAACCCGAAGAGCCTGAGTCTAACCCTAACCCGAAGAGCCTGAGTCTAACCCTAACTCTAAGAGCCTGAGTCTAACCCTCACCCTAAGAGCCTGAGTCTAACCCTCACCCTAAGAGCCTGAGTCTAACCCTAACCCTAAGAGCCTGAGTCTAACCCTAACCCTAAGGGCCTGAGTCTAACCCTAACCCTAAGAGCCTGAGTCTAACCCTAACCCTAAGAGCCTGAGTCTAAGCCAAACCCTAAGAGCCTGAGTCTAACCCTAACCCTAAGAGCCTGAGTCTAACCCTAACCCGAAGAGCCTGAGTCTAACCCTCACCCTAAGAGCCTGAGTCTAACCCTCACCCTAAGAGCCTGAGTCTAACCCTCACCCTAAGAGCCTGAGTCTAACCCTAACCCTAAGAGCCTGAGTCTAACCCTCACCCTAAGAGCCTGAGTCTAACCCTAACCCTAAGAGCCTGAGTCTAACCCTAACCCGAAGAGCCTGAGTCTAACCCTAACCCGAAGAGCCTGAGTCTAACCCTCACCCTAAGAGCCTGAGTCTAACCCTAACCCTAAGAGCCTGAGTCTAACCCTAACCCTAAGAGCCTGAGTCTAACCCTAACCCTAAGAGCCTGAGTCTAACCCTAACCCTAAGAGCCTGAGTCTAACCCTAACCCTAAGAGCCTGAGTCTAACCCTAACCCGAAGAGCCTGAGTCTAACCCTAACCCGAAGAGCCTGAGTCTAACCCTAAACCGAAGAGCCTGAGTCTAACCCTAACCCGAAGAGCCTGAGTCTAACCCTCACCCTAAGAGCCTGAGTCTAACCCTAACCCTAAGAGCCTGAGTCTAACCCTAACCCTAAGAGCCTGAGTATAACCCTCACCCTAAGAGCCTGAGTCTAACCCTAAACCGAAGAGCCTGAGTCTAACCCTAACCCTAAGAGCCTGAGTCTAACCCTAACCCGAAGAGCCTGAGTCTAACCCTAACCCGAAGAGCCTGAGTCTAACCCTCACCCTAAGAGCCTGAGTCTAACCCTCACCCTAAGAGCCTGAGTCTAACCCTAACCCTAAGAGGCTGAGTCTAACCCTCACCCTAAGAGCCTGAGTCTAACCCTAACCCTAAGAGCCTGAGTCTAACCCTAACCCTAAGAGCCTGAGTCTAACCCTAACCCTAAGAGCCTGAGTCTAACCCTAACCCTAAGAGCCTGAGTCTAACCCTAACCCTAAGAGCCTGAGTCTAACCCTCACCCTAAGAGCCTGAGTCTAACCCTCACCCTAAGAGCCTGAGTCTAACCCTAACCCTAAGAGCCTGAGTCTGACCCTAACCCTAAGAGCCTGAGTCTAACCCTAACCCGAAGAGCCTGAGTCTAACCCTCACCCTAAGAGCCTGAGTCTAACCCTAACCCTAAGAGCCTGAGTCTAACCCTAACCCGAAGAGACTGAGTCTAACCCTAACCCGAAGAGCCTGAGTCTAACCCTCACCCTAAGAGCCTGAGTCGAACCCTAACCCGAAGAGCCTGAGTCTAACCCTCACCCTAAGAGCCTGAGTCTAACCCTAACCCTAAGAGCCTGAGTCTAACCCTAACCCTAAGATCCTGAGTCTAACCCTAACCCTAAGAGCCTGAGTCTAACCCTAACCCTAAGAGCCTGAGTCTAACCCTAACCCTAAGAGCCTGAGTCTAACCCTAACCCGAAGAGCCTGAGTCTAACCCTAACTCTAAGAGCCTGAGTCTAACCCTAACCCGAAGAGCCTGAGTCTAACCCTAACCCGAAGAGCCTGAGTCTAACCCTAACCCTAAGAGCCTGAGTCTAACCCTAACCCGAAGAGCCTGAGTCTAACCCTCACCCTAAGAGCCTGAGTCTAACCCTCACCCTAAGAGCCTGAGTCTAACCCTCACCCTAAGAGCCTGAGTCTAACCCTAACCCTAAGAGCCTGAGTCTAACCCTAACCCGAAGAGCCTGAGTCTAACCCTCACCCTAAGAGCCTGAGTCTAACCCTCACCCTAAGAGCCTGAGTCTAACCCTAACCCTAAGAGCCTGAGTCTAACCCTCACCCTAAGAGCCTGAGTCTAACCCTCACCCTAAGAGCCTGAGTCTGACCCTAACCCTAAGAGCCTGAGTCTAACCCAAACCCTAAGAGCCTGAGTCTAACCCTAACCCGAAGAGCCTGAGTCTAACCCTAACCCGAAGAGCCTGAGTCTAACCCTCACCCTAAGAGCCTGAGTCTAACCCTCACCCTAAGAGCCTGAGTCTAACCCTAACCCTAAGAGCCTGAGTCTAACCCTCACCCTAAGAGCCTGAGTCTAACCCTAACCCTAAGAGCCTGAGTCTAACCCTAACCCTAAGGGCCTGAGTCTAACCCTAACCCTAAGAGCCTGAGTCTAACCCAAACCCTAAGAGCCTGAGTCTAACCCTAACCCGAAGAGCCTGAGTCTAACCCTCACCCTAAGAGCCTGAGTCTAACCCTCACCCTAAGAGCCTGAGTCTAACCCTAACCCTAAGAGCCTGAGTCTAACCCTAACCCGAAGAGCCTGAGTCTAACCCTAACCCTAAGAGCCTGAGTCTAACCCTAACCCGAAGAGCCTGAGTCTAACCCTAACCCTAAGAGCCTGAGTCTAACCCTAACCCTAAGATCCTGAGTCTAACCCTAACCCTAAGAGCCTGAGTCTAACCCTAACCCTAAGAGCCTGAGTCTAACCCTAACCCTAAGAGCCTGAGTCTAACCCTAACCCGAAGAGCCTGAGTCTAACCCTAACTCTAAGAGCCTGAGTCTAACCCTAACCCGAAGAGCCTGAGTCTAACCCTAACCCGAAGAGCCTGAGTCTAACCCTAACCCTAAGAGCCTGAGTCTAACCCTAACCCGAAGAGCCTGAGTCTAACCCTCACCCTAAGAGCCTGAGTCTAACCCTCACCCTAAGAGCCTGAGTCTAACCCTCACCCTAAGAGCCTGAGTCTAACCCTAACCCTAAGAGCCTGAGTCTAACCCTAACCCGAAGAGCCTGAGTCTAACCCTCACCCTAAGAGCCTGAGTCTAACCCTCACCCTAAGAGCCTGAGTCTAACCCTAACCCTAAGAGCCTGAGTCTAACCCTCACCCTAAGAGCCTGAGTCTAACCCTAACCCTAAGAGCCTGAGTCTAACCCTAACCCTAAGAGCCTGAGTCTAACCCTAACCCTAAGAGCCTGAGTCTAACCCTAACCCGAAGAGCCTGAGTCTAACCCTAACCCGAAGAGCCTGAGTCTAACCCTAACTCTAAGAGCCTGAGTCTAACCCTCACCCTAAGAGCCTGAGTCTAACCCTCACCCTAAGAGCCTGAGTCTAACCCTAACCCTAAGAGCCTGAGTCTAACCCTCACCCTAAGGGCCTGAGTCTAACCCTAACCCTAAGAGCCTGAGTCTAACCCTAACCCTAAGAGCCTGAGTCTAAGCCAAACCCTAAGAGCCTGAGTCTAACCCTAACCCTAAGAGCCTGAGTCTAACCCTAACCCGAAGAGCCTGAGTCTAACCCTCACCCTAAGAGCCTGAGTCTAACCCTCACCCTAAGAGCCTGAGTCTAACCCTCACCCTAAGAGCCTGAGTCTAACCCTAACCCTAAGAGCCTGAGTCTAACCCTCACCCTAAGAGCCTGAGTCTAACCCTAACCCTAAGAGCCTGAGTCTAACCCTAACCCGAAGAGCCTGAGTCTAACCCTAACCCGAAGAGCCTGAGTCTAACCCTCACCCTAAGAGCCTGAGTCTAACCCTAACCCTAAGAGCCTGAGTCTAACCCTAACCCTAAGAGCCTGAGTCTAACCCTAACCCTAAGAGCCTGAGTCTAACCCTAACCCTAAGAGCCTGAGTCTAACCCTAACCCTAAGAGCCTGAGTCTAACCCTAACCCGAAGAGCCTGAGTCTAACCCTAACCCGAAGAGCCTGAGTCTAACCCTAACTCTAAGAGCCTGAGTCTAACCCTCACCCTAAGAGCCTGAGTCTAACCCTCACCCTAAGAGCCTGAGTCTAACCCTAACCCTAAGAGCCTGAGTCTAACCCTAACCCTAAGGGCCTGAGTCTAACCCTAACCCTAAGAGCCTGAGTCTAACCCTAACCCTAAGAGCCTGAGTCTAAGCCAAACCCTAAGAGCCTGAGTCTAACCCTAACCCTAAGAGCCTGAGTCTAACCCTAACCCGAAGAGCCTGAGTCTAACCCTCACCCTAAGAGCCTGAGTCTAACCCTCACCCTAAGAGCCTGAGTCTAACCCTCACCCTAAGAGCCTGAGTCTAACCCTAACCCTAAGAGCCTGAGTCTAACCCTCACCCTAAGAGCCTGAGTCTAACCCTAACCCTAAGAGCCTGAGTCTAACCCTAACCCGAAGAGCCTGAGTCTAACCCTAACCCGAAGAGCCTGAGTCTAACCCTCACCCTAAGAGCCTGAGTCTAACCCTAACCCTAAGAGCCTGAGTCTAACCCTAACCCTAAGAGCCTGAGTCTAACCCTAACCCTAAGAGCCTGAGTCTAACCCTAACCCTAAGAGCCTGAGTCTAACCCTAACCCTAAGAGCCTGAGTCTAACCCTAACCCGAAGAGCCTGAGTCTAACCCTAACCCGAAGAGCCTGAGTCTAACCCTAACCCGAAGAGCCTGAGTCTAACCCTAACCCGAAGAGCCTGAGTCTAACCCTCACCCTAAGAGCCTGAGTCTAACCCTAACCCTAAGAGCCTGAGTCTAACCCTAACCCTAAGAGCCTGAGTATAACCCTCACCCTAAGAGCCTGAGTCTAACCCTAAACCGAAGAGCCTGAGTCTA
Source organism: Falco punctatus (assembly GCF_963210335.1). Taxonomy (NCBI): domain Eukaryota; kingdom Metazoa; phylum Chordata; class Aves; order Falconiformes; family Falconidae; genus Falco; species Falco punctatus. The sequence continues at coordinate 160,490 of NW_027660307.1, read as the reverse complement.
ACCCTAACCCTAAGAGCCTGAGTCTAACCCTAACCCGAAGAGCCTGAGTCTAACCCTAACCCGAAGAGCCTGAGTCTAACCCTCACCCTAAGAGCCTGAGTCTAACCCTCACCCTAAGAGCCTGAGTCTAACCCTAACCCTAAGAGGCTGAGTCTAACCCTCACCCTAAGAGCCTGAGTCTAACCCTAACCCTAAGAGCCTGAGTCTAACCCTAACCCTAAGAGCCTGAGTCTAACCCTAACCCTAAGAGCCTGAGTCTAACCCTAACCCTAAGAGCCTGAGTCTAACCCTAACCCTAAGAGCCTGAGTCTAACCCTCACCCTAAGAGCCTGAGTCTAACCCTCACCCTAAGAGCCTGAGTCTAACCCTAACCCTAAGAGCCTGAGTCTGACCCTAACCCTAAGAGCCTGAGTCTAACCCTAACCCGAAGAGCCTGAGTCTAACCCTCACCCTAAGAGCCTGAGTCTAACCCTAACCCTAAGAGCCTGAGTCTAACCCTAACCCGAAGAGACTGAGTCTAACCCTAACCCGAAGAGCCTGAGTCTAACCCTCACCCTAAGAGCCTGAGTCGAACCCTAACCCGAAGAGCCTGAGTCTAACCCTCACCCTAAGAGCCTGAGTCTAACCCTAACCCTAAGAGCCTGAGTCTAACCCTAACCCTAAGATCCTGAGTCTAACCCTAACCCTAAGAGCCTGAGTCTAACCCTAACCCTAAGAGCCTGAGTCTAACCCTAACCCTAAGAGCCTGAGTCTAACCCTAACCCTAAGAGCCTGAGTCTAACCCTAACCCGAAGAGCCTGAGTCTAACCCTAACTCTAAGAGCCTGAGTCTAACCCTAACCCGAAGAGCCTGAGTCTAACCCTAACCCGAAGAGCCTGAGTCTAACCCTAACCCTAAGAGCCTGAGTCTAACCCTAACCCGAAGAGCCTGAGTCTAACCCTCACCCTAAGAGCCTGAGTCTAACCCTCACCCTAAGAGCCTGAGTCTAACCCTCACCCTAAGAGCCTGAGTCTAACCCTAACCCTAAGAGCCTGAGTCTAACCCTAACCCGAAGAGCCTGAGTCTAACCCTCACCCTAAGAGCCTGAGTCTAACCCTCACCCTAAGAGCCTGAGTCTAACCCTAACCCTAAGAGCCTGAGTCTAACCCTCACCCTAAGAGCCTGAGTCTAACCCTCACCCTAAGAGCCTGAGTCTGACCCTAACCCTAAGAGCCTGAGTCTAACCCAAACCCTAAGAGCCTGAGTCTAACCCTAACCCGAAGAGCCTGAGTCTAACCCTAACCCGAAGAGCCTGAGTCTAACCCTCACCCTAAGAGCCTGAGTCTAACCCTCACCCTAAGAGCCTGAGTCTAACCCTAACCCTAAGAGCCTGAGTCTAACCCTCACCCTAAGAGCCTGAGTCTAACCCTAACCCTAAGAGCCTGAGTCTAACCCTAACCCTAAGGGCCTGAGTCTAACCCTAACCCTAAGAGCCTGAGTCTAACCCAAACCCTAAGAGCCTGAGTCTAACCCTAACCCGAAGAGCCTGAGTCTAACCCTAACCCGAAGAGCCTGAGTCTAACCCTCACCCTAAGAGCCTGAGTCTAACCCTAACCCTAAGAGCCTGAGTCTAACCCTAACCCGAAGAGCCTGAGTCTAACCCTAACCCTAAGAGCCTGAGTCTAACCCTAACCCGAAGAGCCTGAGTCTAACCCTAACCCTAAGAGCCTGAGTCTAACCCTAACCCTAAGATCCTGAGTCTAACCCTAACCCTAAGAGCCTGAGTCTAACCCTAACCCTAAGAGCCTGAGTCTAACCCTAACCCTAAGAGCCTGAGTCTAACCCTAACCCGAAGAGCCTGAGTCTAACCCTAACTCTAAGAGCCTGAGTCTAACCCTAACCCGAAGAGCCTGAGTCTAACCCTAACCCGAAGAGCCTGAGTCTAACCCTAACCCTAAGAGCCTGAGTCTAACCCTAACCCGAAGAGCCTGAGTCTAACCCTCACCCTAAGAGCCTGAGTCTAACCCTCACCCTAAGAGCCTGAGTCTAACCCTCACCCTAAGAGCCTGAGTCTAACCCTAACCCTAAGAGCCTGAGTCTAACCCTAACCCGAAGAGCCTGAGTCTAACCCTCACCCTAAGAGCCTGAGTCTAACCCTCACCCTAAGAGCCTGAGTCTAACCCTAACCCTAAGAGCCTGAGTCTAACCCTCACCCTAAGAGCCTGAGTCTAACCCTAACCCTAAGAGCCTGAGTCTAACCCTAACCCTAAGAGCCTGAGTCTAACCCTAACCCTAAGAGCCTGAGTCTAACCCTAACCCGAAGAGCCTGAGTCTAACCCTAACCCGAAGAGCCTGAGTCTAACCCTAACTCTAAGAGCCTGAGTCTAACCCTCACCCTAAGAGCCTGAGTCTAACCCTCACCCTAAGAGCCTGAGTCTAACCCTAACCCTAAGAGCCTGAGTCTAACCCTAACCCTAAGGGCCTGAGTCTAACCCTAACCCTAAGAGCCTGAGTCTAACCCTAACCCTAAGAGCCTGAGTCTAAGCCAAACCCTAAGAGCCTGAGTCTAACCCTAACCCTAAGAGCCTGAGTCTAACCCTAACCCGAAGAGCCTGAGTCTAACCCTCACCCTAAGAGCCTGAGTCTAACCCTCACCCTAAGAGCCTGAGTCTAACCCTCACCCTAAGAGCCTGAGTCTAACCCTAACCCTAAGAGCCTGAGTCTAACCCTCACCCTAAGAGCCTGAGTCTAACCCTAACCCTAAGAGCCTGAGTCTAACCCTAACCCGAAGAGCCTGAGTCTAACCCTAACCCGAAGAGCCTGAGTCTAACCCTCACCCTAAGAGCCTGAGTCTAACCCTAACCCTAAGAGCCTGAGTCTAACCCTAACCCTAAGAGCCTGAGTCTAACCCTAACCCTAAGAGCCTGAGTCTAACCCTAACCCTAAGAGCCTGAGTCTAACCCTAACCCTAAGAGCCTGAGTCTAACCCTAACCCTAAGAGCCTGAGTCTAACCCTAACCCGAAGAGCCTGAGTCTAACCCTAACCCGAAGAGCCTGAGTCTAACCCTAACCCGAAGAGCCTGAGTCTAACCCTAACCCGAAGAGCCTGAGTCTAACCCTCACCCTAAGAGCCTGAGTCTAACCCTAACCCTAAGAGCCTGAGTCTAACCCTAACCCTAAGAGCCTGAGTATAACCCTCACCCTAAGAGCCTGAGTCTAACCCTAAACCGAAGAGCCTGAGTCTAACCCTAACCCTAAGAGCCTGAGTCTAACCCTAACCCGAAGAGCCTGAGTCTAACCCTAACCCGAAGAGCCTGAGTCTAACCCTCACCCTAAGAGCCTGAGTCTAACCCTCACCCTAAGAGCCTGAGTCTAACCCTAACCCTAAGAGGCTGAGTCTAACCCTCACCCTAAGAGCCTGAGTCTAACCCTAACCCTAAGAGCCTGAGTCTAACCCTAACCCTAAGAGCCTGAGTCTAACCCTAACCCTAAGAGCCTGAGTCTAACCCTAACCCTAAGAGCCTGAGTCTAACCCTAACCCTAAGAGCCTGAGTCTAACCCTCACCCTAAGAGCCTGAGTCTAACCCTCACCCTAAGAGCCTGAGTCTAACCCTAACCCTAAGAGCCTGAGTCTGACCCTAACCCTAAGAGCCTGAGTCTAACCCTAACCCGAAGAGCCTGAGTCTAACCCTCACCCTAAGAGCCTGAGTCTAACCCTAACCCTAAGAGCCTGAGTCTAACCCTAACCCGAAGAGCCTGAGTCTAACCCTAACCCGAAGAGCCTGAGTCTAACCCTCACCCTAAGAGCCTGAGTCGAACCCTAACCCGAAGAGCCTGAGTCTAACCCTCACCCTAAGAGCCTGAGTCTAACCCTAACCCTAAGAGCCTGAGTCTAACCCTAACCCTAAGATCCTGAGTCTAACCCTAACCCTAAGAGCCTGAGTCTAACCCTAACCCTAAGAGCCTGAGTCTAACCCTAACCCTAAGAGCCTGAGTCTAACCCTAACCCTAAGAGCCTGAGTCTAACCCTAACCCGAAGAGCCTGAGTCTAACCCTAACTCTAAGAGCCTGAGTCTAACCCTAACCCGAAGAGCCTGAGTCTAACCCTAACCCGAAGAGCCTGAGTCTAACCCTAACCCTAAGAGCCTGAGTCTAACCCTAACCCGAAGAGCCTGAGTCTAACCCTCACCCTAAGAGCCTGAGTCTAACCCTAACCCGAAGAGCCTGAGTCTAACCCTCACCCTAAGAGCCTGAGTCTAACCCTCACCCTAAGAGCCTGAGTCTAACCCTAACCCTAAGAGCCTGAGTCTAACCCTCACCCTAAGAGCCTGAGTCTAACCCTCACCCTAAGAGCCTGAGTCTAACCCTAACCCTAAGAGCCTGAGTCTAACCCAAACCCTAAGAGCCTGAGTCTAACCCTAACCCGAAGAGCCTGAGTCTAACCCTAACCCGAAGAGCCTGAGTCTAACCCTCACCCTAAGAGCCTGAGTCTAACCCTCACCCTAAGAGCCTGAGTCTAACCCTAACCCTAAGAGCCTGAGTCTAACCCTCACCCTAAGAGCCTGAGTCTAACCCTAACCCTAAGAGCCTGAGTCTAACCCTAACCCTAAGGGCCTGAGTCTAACCCTAACCCTAAGAGCCTGAGTCTAACCCAAACCCTAAGAGCCTGAGTCTAACCCTAACCCGAAGAGCCTGAGTCTAACCCTCACCCTAAGAGCCTGAGTCTAACCCTCACCCTAAGAGCCTGAGTCTAACCCTAACCCTAAGAGCCTGAGTCTAACCCTAACCCGAAGAGCCTGAGTCTAACCCTAACCCTAAGAGCCTGAGTCTAACCCTAACCCGAAGAGCCTGAGTCTAACCCTAACCCTAAGAGCCTGAGTCTAACCCTAACCCTAAGAGCCTGAGTCTAACCCTAACCCGAAGAGCCTGAGTCTAACCCTAACCCTAAGAGCCTGAGTCTAACCCTCACCCGAAGAGCCTGAGTCTAAACCTCACCCGAAGAGCCTGAGTCTAACCCGCACCCTAAGAGCCTGAGTCTAACCCTAACCCTAAGAGCCTGAGTCTAACCCTAACCCGAAGAGCCTGAGTCTAACCCTCACCCTAAGAGCCTGAGTCTAACCCTAACCCTAAGAGCCTGAGTCTAACCCTAACCCTAAGAGCCTGAGTCTAACCCTAACCCTAAGAGCCTGAGTCTAACCCTAACCCTAAGAGCCTGAGTCTAACCCTAACCCTAAGATCCTGAGTCTAACCCTAACCCTAAGAGCCTGAGTCTAACCCTAACCCTAAGAGCCTGAGTCTAACCCTAACCCTAAGAGCCTGAGTCTAACCCTAACCCTAAGAGCCTGAGTCTAACCCTAACCCGAAGAGCCTGAGTCTAACCCTAACTCTAAGAGCCTGAGTCTAACCCTAACCCGAAGAGCCTGAGTCTAACCCTAACCCGAAGAGCCTGAGTCTAACCCTAACCCTAAGAGCCTGAGTCTAACCCTAACCCGAAGAGCCTGAGTCTAACCCTCACCCTAAGAGCCTGAGTCTAACCCTCACCCTAAGAGCCTGAGTCTAACCCTCACCCTAAGAGCCTGAGTCTAACCCTAACCCTAAGAGCCTGAGTCTAACCCTAACCCGAAGAGCCTGAGTCTAACCCTCACCCTAAGAGCCTGAGTCTAACCCTCACCCTAAGAGCCTGAGTCTAACCCTAACCCTAAGAGCCTGAGTCTAACCCTCACCCTAAGAGCCTGAGTCTAACCCTCACCCTAAGAGCCTGAGTCTAACCCTAACCCGAAGAGCCTGAGTCTAACCCTAACCCTAAGAGCCTGAGTCTAACCCTAACCCGAAGAGCCTGAGTCTAACCCTAACCCGAAGAGCCTGAGTCTAACCCTAACTCTAAGAGCCTGAGTCTAACCCTCACCCTAAGAGCCTGAGTCTAACCCTAACCCTAAGAGCCTGAGTCTAACCCTAACCCTAAGAGCCTGAGTCTAACCCTAACCCTAAGGGCCTGAGTCTAACCCTAACCCTAAGAGCCTGAGTCTAACCCTAACCCTAAGAGCCTGAGTCTAAGCCAAACCCTAAGAGCCTGAGTCTAACCCTAACCCTAAGAGCCTGAGTCTAACCCTAACCCGAAGAGCCTGAGTCTAACCCTCACCCTAAGAGCCTGAGTCTAACCCTCACCCGAAGAGCCTGAGTCTAACCCTCACCCTAAGAGCCTGAGTCTAACCCTCACCCTAAGAGCCTGAGTCTAACCCTAACCCGAAGAGCCTGAGTCTAACCCTAACCCTAAGAGCCTGAGTCTAACCCTAACCCGAAGAGCCTGAGTCTAACCCTAACCCGAAGAGCCTGAGTCTAACCCTAACCCGAAGAGCCTGAGTCTAACCCTAACCCGAAGAGCCTGAGTCTAACCCTCACCCGAAGAGCCTGAGTCTAACCCTCACCCTAAGAGCCTGAGTCTAACCCTAACCCTAAGAGCCTGAGTCTAACCCTAACCCGAAGAGCCTGAGTCTAACCCTAACCCGAAGAGCCTGAGTCTAACCCTAACCCTAAGAGCCTGAGTCTAACCCTAACCCTAAGAGCCTGAGTCTAACCCTAACCCTAAGAGCCTGAGTCTAACCCTAACCCGAAGAGCCTGAGTCTAACCCTAACCCGAAGAGCCTGAGTCTAACCCTAACCCGAAGAGCCTGAGTCTAACCCTAACCCGAAGAGCCTGAGTCTAACCCTAACCCGAAGAGCCTGAGTCTAACCCTCACCCTAAGAGCCTGAGTCTAACCCTAACCCTAAGAGCCTGAGTCTAACCCTAACCCTAAGAGCCTGAGTATAACCCTCACCCTAAGAGCCTGAGTCTAACCCTAAACCGAAGAGCCTGAGTCTAACCCTAACCCGAAGAGCCTGAGTCTAACCCTAACCCTAAGAGCCTGAGTCTAACCCTCACCCTAAGAGCCTGAGTCTAACCCTCACCCTAAGAGCCTGAGTCTAACCCTAACCCTAAGAGCCTGAGTCTAACCCTCACCCTAAGAGCCTGAGTCTAACCCTAACCCTAAGAGCCTGAGTCTAACCCTAACCCTAAGAGCCTGAGTCTAACCCTAACCCTAAGAGCCTGAGTCTAACCCTAACCCGAAGAGCCTGAGTCTAACCCTAACCCTAAGAGCCTGAGTCTAACCCTAACCCTAAGAGCCTGAGTCTAACCCTCACCCTAAGAGCCTGAGTCTAACCCTCACCCTAAGAGCCTGAGTCTAACCCTAACCCTAAGAGCCTGAGTCTGACCCTAACCCTAAGAGCCTGAGTCTAACCCTAACCCGAAGAGCCTGAGTCTAACCCTCACCCTAAGAGCCTGAGTCTAACCCTAACCCGAAGAGCCTGAGTCTAACCCTAACCCGAAGAGCCTGAGTCTAACCCTAACCCGAAGAGCCTGAGTCTAACCCTCACCCTAAGAGCCTGAGTCGAACCCTAACCCGAAGAGCCTGAGTCTAACCCTAACCCTAAGAGCCTGAGTCTAACCCTAACCCTAAGAGCCTGAGTCTAACCCTAACCCTAAGATCCTGAGTCTAACCCTAACCCTAAGAGCCTGAGTCTAACCCTCACCCTAAGAGCCTGAGTCTAACCCTAACCCTAAGAGCCTGAGTCTAACCCTAACCCTAAGAGCCTGAGTCTAACCCTAACCCGAAGAGCCTGAGTCTAACCCTAACTCTAAGAGCCTGAGTCTAACCCTAACCCTAAGAGCCTGAGTCTAACCCTAACCCGAAGAGCCTGAGTCTAACCCTAACCCTAAGAGCCTGAGTCTAACCCTAACCCGAAGAGCCTGAGTCTAACCCTCACCCTAAGAGCCTGAGTCTAACCCTCACCCTAAGAGCCTGAGTCTAACCCTCACCCTAAGAGCCTGAGTCTAACCCTCACCCTAAGAGCCTGAGTCTTGCCCTCACCCTAAGAGCCTGAGTCTAACCCTAACCCTAAGAGCCTGAGTCTAACCCTCACCCTAAGAGCCTGAGTCTAACCCTCACCCTAAGAGCCTGAGTCTAACCCTAACCCTAAGAGCCTGAGTCTAACCCTAACCCTAAGAGCCTGAGTCTAACCCTAACCCGAAGAGCCTGAGTCTAACCCTAACCCGAAGAGCCTGAGTCTAACCCTAACCCTAAGAGCCTGAGTCTAACCCTAACCCGAAGAGCCTGAGTCTAACCCTAACCCTAAGAGCCTGAGTCTAACCCTAACCCTAAGAGCCTGAGTCTAACCCTCACCCTAAGAGCCTGAGTCTAACCCTAACCCTAAGAGCCTGAGTCTAACCCTAACCCTAAGAGCCTGAGTCTAACCCTAACCCGAAGAGCCTGAGTCTAACCCTAACCCTAAGAGCCTGAGTCTAACCCTAACCCTAAGAGCCTGAGTCTAACCCTAACCCGAAGAGCCTGAGTCTAACCCTAACCCTAAGAGCCTGAGTCTAACCCTCACCCTAAGAGCCTGAGTCTAACCCTAACCCTAAGAGCCTGAGTCTAACCCTAACCCGAAGAGCCTGAGTCTAACCCTAACCCGAAGAGCCTGAGTCTAACCCTAACCCTAAGAGCCTGAGTCTAACCCTCACCCTAAGAGCCTGAGTCTAACCCTCACCCTAAGAGCCTGAGTCGAACCCTAACCCGAAGAGCCTGAGTCTAACCCTCACCCTAAGAGCCTGAGTCTAACCCTAACCCTAAGAGCCTGAGTCTAACCCTAACCCTAAGAGCCTGAGTCTAACCCTCACCCTAAGAGCCTGAGTCTAACCCTAACCCTAAGAGCCTGAGTCTAACCCTCACCCTAAGAGCCTGAGTCTAACCCTAACCCTAAGAGCCTGAGTCTAACCCTAACCCTAAGAGCCTGAGTCTAACCCTAACCCTAAGAGCCTGAGTCTAACCCTAACCCTAAGAGCCTGAGTCTAACCCTAACCCGAAGAGCCTGAGTCTAACCCTAACTCTAAGAGCCTGAGTCTAACCCTAACCCTAAGAGCCTGAGTCTAACCCTCACCCTAAGAGCCTGAGTCTAACCCTCACCCTAAGAGCCTGAGTCTAACCCTAACCCTAAGAGCCTGAGTCTAACCCTAACCCTAAGGGCCTGAGTCTAACCCTAACCCTAAGAGCCTGAGTCTAACCCTAACCCTAAGAGCCTGAGTCTAAGCCAAACCCTAAGAGCCTGAGTCTAACCCTAACCCTAAGAGCCTGAGTCTAACCCTAACCCGAAGAGCCTGAGTCTAACCCTCACCCTAAGAGCCTGAGTCTAACCCTCACCCTAAGAGCCTGAGTCTAACCCTCACCCTAAGAGCCTGAGTCTAACCCTCACCCTAAGAGCCTGAGTCTAACCCTCACCCTAAGAGCCTGAGTCTAACCCTAACCCTAAGAGCCTGAGTCTAACCCTAACCCGAAGAGCCTGAGTCTAACCCTAACCCGAAGAGCCTGAGTCTAACCCTAACCCTAAGAGCCTGAGTCTAACCCTAACCCGAAGAGCCTGAGTCTAACCCTAACCCGAAGAGCCTGAGTCTAACCCTCACCCTAAGAGCCTGAGTCTAACCCTAACCCTAAGAGCCTGAGTCTAACCCTAACCCTAAGAGCCTGAGTCTAACCCTAACCCTAAGAGCCTGAGTCTAACCCTAACCCTAAGAGCCTGAGTCTAACCCTAACCCTAAGAGCCTGAGTCTAACCCTAACCCGAAGAGCCTGAGTCTAACCCTAACCCGAAGAGCCTGAGTCTAACCCTAACCCTAAGAGCCTGAGTCTAACCCTAACCCTAAGAGCCTGAGTCTAACCCTAACCCTAAGAGCCTGAGTCTAACCCTAACCCTAAGAGCCTGAGTCTAACCCTCACCCTAAGAGCCTGAGTCTAACCCTCACCCTAAGAGCCTGAGTCTAACCCTAACCCTAAGAGCCTGAGTCTGACCCTAACCCTAATAGCCTGAGTCTAACCCTAACCCGAAGAGCCTGAGTCTAACCCTCACCCTAAGAGCCTGAGTCTAACCCTAACCCTAAGAGCCTGAGTCTAACCCTAACCCGAAGAGCCTGAGTCTAACCCTAACCCGAAGAGCCTGAGTCTAACCCTCACCCTAAGAGCCTGAGTCGAACCCTAACCCGAAGAGCCTGAGTCTAACCCTCACCCTAAGAGCCTGAGTCTAACCCTAACCCTAAGAGCCTGAGTCTAACCCTAACCCTAAGATCCTGAGTCTAACCCTAACCCTAAGAGCCTGAGTCTAACCCTAACCCTAAGAGCCTGAGTCTAACCCTAACCCTAAGAGCCTGAGTCTAACCCTAACCCTAAGAGCCTGAGTCTAACCCTAACCCGAAGAGCCTGAGTCTAACCCTAACTCTAAGAGCCTGAGTCTAACCCTAACCCGAAGAGCCTGAGTCTAACCCTAACCCTAAGAGCCTGAGTCTAACCCTAACCCGAAGAGCCTGAGTCTAACCCTCACCCTAAGAGCCTGAGTCTAACCCTCACCCTAAGAGCCTGAGTCTAACCCTCACCCTAAGAGCCTGAGTCTAACCCTAACCCGAAGAGCCTGAGTCTAACCCTAACCCGAAGAGCCTGAGTCTAACCCTAACCCGAAGAGCCTGAGTCTAACCCTCACCCTAAGAGCCTGAGTCTAACCCTCACCCTAAGAGCCTGAGTCTAACCCTAACCCTAAGAGCCTGAGTCTAACCCTCACCCTAAGAGCCTGAGTCTAACCCTCACCCTAAGAGCCTGAGTCTAACCCTAACCCTAAGAGCCTGAGTCTAACCCAAACCCTAAGAGCCTGAGTCTAACCCTAACCCTAAGAGCCTGAGTCTAACCCTAACCCGAAGAGCCTGAGTCTAACCCTCACCCTAAGAGCCTGAGTCTAACCCTCACCCTAAGAGCCTGAGTCTAACCCTAACCCTAAGAGCCTGAGTCTAACCCTCACCCTAAGAGCCTGAGTCTAACCCTAACCCTAAGAGCCTGAGTCTAACCCTAACCCTAAGGGCCTGAGTCTAACCCTAACCCTAAGAGCCTGAGTCTAACCCAAACCCTAAGAGCCTGAGTCTAACCCTAACCCGAAGAGCCTGAGTCTAACCCTCACCCTAAGAGCCTGAGTCTAACCCTCACCCTAAGAGCCTGAGTCTAACCCTAACCCTAAGAGCCTGAGTCTAACCCTCACCCTAAGAGCCTGAGTCTAACCCTAACCCTAAGAGCCTGAGTCTAACCCTAACCCGAAGATCCTGAGTCTAACCCTAACCCTAAGAGCCTGAGTCTAACCCTAACCCTAAGAGCCTGAGTCTAACCCTAACCCGAAGAGCCTGAGTCTAACCCTAACCCTAAGAGCCTGAGTCTAACCCTAACCCGAAGAGCCTGAGTCTAAACCTCACCCGAAGAGCCTGAGTCTAACCCGCACCCTAAGAGCCTGAGTCTAACCCTAACCCTAAGAGCCTGAGTCTAACCCTAACCCGAAGAGCCTGAGTCTAACCCTCACCCTAAGAGCCTGAGTCTAACCCTAACCCTAAGAGCCTGAGTCTAACCCTAACCCTAAGAGCCTGAGTCTAACCCTAACCCTAAGAGCCTGAGTCTAACCCTAACCCTAAGATCCTGAGTCTAACCCTAACCCTAAGAGCCTGAGTCTAACCCTAACCCTAAGAGCCTGAGTCTAACCCTAACCCTAAGAGCCTGAGTCTAACCCTAACCCGAAGAGCCTGAGTCTAACCCTAACTCTAAGAGCCTGAGTCTAACCCTAACCCGAAGAGCCTGAGTCTAACCCTAACCCGAAGAGCCTGAGTCTAACCCTAACCCTAAGAGCCTGAGTCTAACCCTAACCCGAAGAGCCTGAGTCTAACCCTCACCCTAAGAGCCTGAGTCTAACCCTCACCCTAAGAGCCTGAGTCTAACCCTAACCCTAAGAGCCTGAGTCTAACCCTAACCCTAAGAGCCTGAGTCTAACCCTAACCCGAAGAGCCTGAGTCTAACCCTCACCCTAAGAGCCTGAGTCTAACCCTCACCCTAAGAGCCTGAGTCTAACCCTAACCCTAAGAGCCTGAGTCTAACCCTCACCCTAAGAGCCTGAGTCTAACCCTCACCCTAAGAGCCTGAGTCTAACCCTAACCCTAAGAGCCTGAGTCTAACCCAAACCCTAAGAGCCTGAGTCTAACCCTAACCCTAAGAGCCTGAGTCTAACCCTAACCCGAAGAGCCTGAGTCTAACCCTCACCCTAAGAGCCTGAGTCTAACCCTCACCCTAAGAGCCTGAGTCTAACCCTAACCCTAAGAGCCTGAGTCTAACCCTCACCCTAAGAGCCTGAGTCTAACCCTAACCCTAAGAGCCTGAGTCTAACCCTAACCCTAAGGGCCTGAGTCTAACCCTAACCCTAAGAGCCTGAGTCTAACCCTAACCCTAAGAGCCTGAGTCTAACCCAAACCCTAAGAGCCTGAGTCTAACCCTAACCCTAAGAGCCTGAGTCTAACCCTAACCCGAAGAGCCTGAGTCTAACCCTCACCCTAAGAGCCTGAGTCTAACCCTCACCCTAAGAGCCTGAGTCTAACCCTAACCCTAAGAGCCTGAGTCTAACCCTCACCCTAAGAGCCTGAGTCTAACCCTAACCCTAAGAGCCTGAGTCTAACCCTAACCCGAAGAGCCTGAGTCTAACCCTAACCCTAAGAGCCTGAGTCTAACCCTCACCCTAAGAGCCTGAGTCTAACCCTAACCCGAAGAGCCTGAGTCTAACCCTCACCCGAAGAGCCTGAGTCTAAACCTCACCCGAAGAGCCTGAGTCTAACCCGCACCCTAAGAGCCTGAGTCTAACCCTAACCCTAAGAGCCTGAGTCTAACCCTAACCCGAAGAGCCTGAGTCTAACCCTCACCCTAAGAGCCTGAGTCTAACCCTAACCCTAAGAGCCTGAGTCTAACCCTAACCCTAAGAGCCTGAGTCTAACCCTCACCCTAAGAGCCTGAGTCTAACCCTAACCCTAAGAGCCTGAGTCTAACCCTAACCCGAAGAGCCTGAGTCTAACCCTAACCCGAAGAGCCTGAGTCTAACCCTAACCCTAAGAGCCTGAGTCTAACCCTAACCCGAAGAGCCTGAGTCTAACCCTCACCCTAAGAGCCTGAGTCTAACCCTCACCCTAAGAGCCTGAGTCTAACCCTCACCCTAAGAGCCTGAGTCTAACCCTAACCCTAAGAGCCTGAGTCTAACCCTAACCCTAAGAGCCTGAGTCTAACCCTAACCCTAAGAGCCTGAGTCTAACCCTCACCCTAAGAGCCTGAGTCTAACCCTAACCCGAAGAGCCTGAGTCTAACCCTCACCCTAAGAGCCTGAGTCTAACCCTCACCCTAAGAGCCTGAGTCTAACCCTAACCCTAAGAGCCTGAGTCTAACCCTAACCCTAAGAGCCTGAGTCTAACCCTAACCCTAAGAGCCTGAGTCTAACCCTAACCCTAAGAGCCTGAGTCTAACCCTAACCCTAAGAGCCTGAGTCTAACCCTAACCCTAAGAGCCTGAGTCTAACCCTCACCCTAAGAGCCTGAGTCTAACCCTCACCCTAAGAGCCTGAGTCTAACCCTCACCCTAAGAGCCTGAGTCTAACCCTAACCCTAAGAGCCTGAGTCTGACCCTAACCCTAAGAGCCTGAGTCTAACCCTAACCCTAAGAGCCTGAGTCTAACCCTAACCCGAAGAGCCTGAGTCTAACCCTAACCCTAAGAGCCTGAGTCTAACCCTAACCCGAAGAGCCTGAGTCTAACCCTCACCCTAAGAGCCTGAGTCGAACCCTAACCCGAAGAGCCTGAGTCTAACCCTCACCCTAAGAGCCTGAGTCTAACCCTAACCCTAAGAGCCTGAGTCTAACCCTAACCCTAAGAGCCTGAGTCTAACCCTAACCCTAAGAGCCTGAGTCTAACCCTAACCCGAAGAGCCTGAGTCTAACCCTAACTCTAAGAGCCTGAGTCTAACCCTAACCCGAAGAGCCTGAGTCTAACCCTAACCCGAAGAGCCTGAGTCTAACCCTAACCCTAAGAGCCTGAGTCTAACCCTAACCCGAAGAGCCTGAGTCTAACCCTAACCCTAAGAGCCTGAGTCTAACCCTCACCCTAAGAGCCTGAGTCTAACCCTCACCCTAAGAGCCTGAGTCTAACCCTAACCCTAAGAGCCTGAGTCTAACCCTCACCCTAAGAGCCTGAGTCTAACCCTAACCCTAAGAGCCTGAGTCTAACCCTAACCCGAAGAGCCTGAGTCTAACCCTAACCCTAAGAGCCTGAGTCTAACCCTAACCCTAAGAGCCTGAGTCTAACCCTAACCCGAAGAGCCTGAGTCTAACCCTAACCCGAAGAGCCTGAGTCTAACCCTAACTCTAAGAGCCTGAGTCTAACCCTCACCCTAAGAGCCTGAGTCTAACCCTCACCCTAAGAGCCTGAGTCTAACCCTAACCCTAAGAGCCTGAGTCTAACCCTAACCCTAAGGGCCTGAGTCTAACCCTAACCCTAAGAGCCTGAGTCTAACCCTAACCCTAAGAGCCTGAGTCTAAGCCAAACCCTAAGAGCCTGAGTCTAACCCTAACCCTAAGAGCCTGAGTCTAACCCTAACCCGAAGAGCCTGAGTCTAACCCTCACCCTAAGAGCCTGAGTCTAACCCTCACCCTAAGAGCCTGAGTCTAACCCTCACCCTAAGAGCCTGAGTCTAACCCTAACCCTAAGAGCCTGAGTCTAACCCTCACCCTAAGAGCCTGAGTCTAACCCTAACCCTAAGAGCCTGAGTCTAACCCTAACCCGAAGAGCCTGAGTCTAACCCTAACCCGAAGAGCCTGAGTCTAACCCTAACCCGAAGAGCCTGAGTCTAACCCTAACCCTAAGAGCCTGAGTCTAACCCTAACCCGAAGAGCCTGAGTCTAACCCTCACCCTAAGAGCCTGAGTCTAACCCTCACCCTAAGAGCCTGAGTCTAACCCTAACCCTAAGAGCCTGAGTCTAACCCTAACCCGAAGAGCCTGAGTCTAACCCTAACCCGAAGAGCCTGAGTCTAACCCTAACCCTAAGAGCCTGAGTCTAACCCTAACCCTAAGAGCCTGAGTCTAACCCTAACCCGAAGAGCCTGAGTCTAACCCTAACCCGAAGAGCCTGAGTCTAACCCTAACCCGAAGAGCCTGAGTCTAACCCTAACCCGAAGAGCCTGAGTCTAACCCTCACCCTAAGAGCCTGAGTCTAACCCTAACCCTAAGAGCCTGAGTCTAACCCTAACCCTAAGAGCCTGAGTATAACCCTCACCCTAAGAGCCTGAGTCTAACCCTAAACCGAAGAGCCTGAGTCTAACCCTAACCCTAAGAGCCTGAGTCTAACCCTAACCCGAAGAGCCTGAGTCTAACCCTAACCCGAAGAGCCTGAGTCTAACCCTCACCCTAAGAGCCTGAGTCTAACCCTCACCCTAAGAGCCTGAGTCTAACCCTCACCCTAAGAGCCTGAGTCTAACCCTAACCCTAAGAGGCTGAGTCTAACCCTCACCCTAAGAGCCTGAGTCTAACCCTAACCCTAAGAGCCTGAGTCTAACCCTAACCCTAAGAGCCTGAGTCTAACCCTAACCCTAAGAGCCTGAGTCTAACCCTCACCCTAAGAGCCTGAGTCTAACCCTCACCCTAAGAGCCTGAGTCTAACCCTAACCCTAAGAGCCTGAGTCTGACCCTAACCCTAAGAGCCTGAGTCTAACCCTAACCCGAAGAGCCTGAGTCTAACCCTCACCCTAAGAGCCTGAGTCTAACCCTAACCCTAAGAGCCTGAGTCTAACCCTCACCCTAAGAGCCTGAGTCTAACCCTAACCCGAAGAGCCTGAGTCTAACCCTCACCCTAAGAGCCTGAGTCGAACCCTAACCCGAAGAGCCTGAGTCTAACCCTCACCCTAAGAGCCTGAGTCTAACCCTAACCCTAAGAGCCTGAGTCTAACCCTAACCCTAAGAGCCTGAGTCTAACCCTAACCCTAAGAGCCTGAGTCTAACCCTAACCCTAAGAGCCTGAGTCTAACCCTAACCCGAAGAGCCTGAGTCTAACCCTAACTCTAAGAGCCTGAGTCTAACCCTAACCCGAAGAGCCTGAGTCTAACCCTAACCCGAAGAGCCTGAGTCTAACCCTAACCCTAAGAGCCTGAGTCTAACCCTAACCCGAAGAGCCTGAGTCTAACCCTAACCCTAAGAGCCTGAGTCTAACCCTCACCCTAAGAGCCTGAGTCTAACCCTAACCCTAAGAGCCTGAGTCTAACCCTAACCCGAAGAGCCTGAGTCTAACCCTAACCCGAAGAGCCTGAGTCTAACCCTCACCCTAAGAGCCTGAGTCTAACCCTAACCCTAAGAGCCTGAGTCTAACCCTCACCCTAAGAGCCTGAGTCTAACCCTAACCCTAAGAGCCTGAGTCTGACCCTAACCCTAAGAGCCTGAGTCTAACCCTAACCCTAAGAGCCTGAGTCTAACCCTAACCCGAAGAGCCTGAGTCTAACCCTAACCCTAAGAGCCTGAGTCTAACCCTAACCCGAAGAGCCTGAGTCTAACCCTCACCCTAAGAGCCTGAGTCGAACCCTAACCCGAAGAGCCTGAGTCTAACCCTCACCCTAAGAGCCTGAGTCTAACCCTAACCCTAAGAGCCTGAGTCTAACCCTAACCCTAAGAGCCTGAGTCTAACCCTAACCCTAAGAGCCTGAGTCTAACCCTAACCCGAAGAGCCTGAGTCTAACCCTAACTCTAAGAGCCTGAGTCTAACCCTAACCCGAAGAGCCTGAGTCTAACCCTAACCCGAAGAGCCTGAGTCTAACCCTAACCCTAAGAGCCTGAGTCTAACCCTAACCCGAAGAGCCTGAGTCTAACCCTAACCCTAAGAGCCTGAGTCTAACCCTCACCCTAAGAGCCTGAGTCTAACCTCACCCTAAGAGCCTGAGTCTAACCCTAACCCTAAGAGCCTGAGTCTAACCCTCACCCTAAGAGCCTGAGTCTAACCCTAACCCTAAGAGCCTGAGTCTAACCCTAACCCGAAGAGCCTGAGTCTAACCCTAACCCGAAGAACCTGAGTCTAACCCTAACCCTAAGAGCCTGAGTCTAACCCTAACCCTAAGAGCCTGAGTCTAACCCTAACCCTAAGAGCCTGAGTCTAACCCTAACCCGAAGAGCCTGAGTCTAACCCTAACCCTAAGAGCCTGAGTCTAACCCTAACCCGAAGAGCCTGAGTCTAACCCTAACCCGAAGAGCCTGAGTCTAACCCTAACCCGAAGAGCCTGAGTCTAACCCTCACCCTAAGAGCCTGAGTCTAACCCTAACCCTAAGAGCCTGAGTCTAACCCTAACCCTAAGAGCCTGAGTATAACCCTCACCCTAAGAGCCTGAGTCTAACCCTAAACCGAAGAGCCTGAGTCTAACCCTAACCCTAAGAGCCTGAGTCTAACCCTAACCCGAAGAGCCTGAGTCTAACCCTAACCCGAAGAGCCTGAGTCTAACCCTCACCCTAAGAGCCTGAGTCTAACCCTCACCCTAAGAGCCTGAGTCTAACCCTAACCCTAAGAGGCTGAGTCTAACCCTCACCCTAAGAGCCTGAGTCTAACCCTAACCCTAAGAGCCTGAGTCTAACCCTAACCCTAAGAGCCTGAGTCTAACCCTCACCCTAAGAGCCTGAGTCTAACCCTAACCCTAAGAGCCTGAGTCTAACCCTAACCCTAAGAGCCTGAGTCTAACCCTAACCCTAAGAGCCTGAGTCTAACCCTCACCCTAAGAGCCTGAGTCTAACCCTCACCCTAAGAGCCTGAGTCTAACCCTAACCCTAAGAGCCTGAGTCTGACCCTAACCCTAAGAGCCTGAGTCTAACCCTAACCCGAAGAGCCTGAGTCTAACCCTCACCCTAAGAGCCTGAGTCTAACCCTAACCCTAAGAGCCTGAGTCTAACCCTAACCCTAAGAGCCTGAGTCTAACCCTAACCCGAAGAGCCTGAGTCTAACCCTCACCCTAAGAGCCTGAGTCGAACCCTAACCCGAAGAGCCTGAGTCTAACCCTCACCCTAAGAGCCTGAGTCTAACCCTAACCCTAAGAGCCTGAGTCTAACCCTAACCCTAAGAGCCTGAGTCTAACCCTAACCCTAAGAGCCTGAGTCTAACCCTAACCCTAAGAGCCTGAGTCTAACCCTAACCCGAAGAGCCTGAGTCTAACCCTAACTCTAAGAGCCTGAGTCTAACCCTAACCCGAAGAGCCTGAGTCTAACCCTAACCCGAAGAGCCTGAGTCTAACCCTAACCCTAAGAGCCTGAGTCTAACCCTAACCCGAAGAGCCTGAGTCTAACCCTAACCCTAAGAGCCTGAGTCTAACCCTCACCCGAAGAGCCTGAGTCTAACCCTAACTCTAAGAGCCTGAGTCTAACCCTCACCCTAAGAGCCTGAGTCTAACCCTAACCCTAAGAGCCTGAGTCTAACCCTAACCCTAAGAGCCTGAGTCTAACCCTAACCCTAAGAGCCTGAGTCTAACCCTAACCCTAAGAGCCTGAGTCTAACCCTCACCCTAAGAGCCTGAGTCTAACCCTCACCCTAAGAGCCTGAGTCTAACCCTAACCCTAAGAGCCTGAGTCTGACCCTAACCCTAAGAGCCTGAGTCTAACCCTAACCCGAAGAGCCTGAGTCTAACCCTCACCCTAAGAGCCTGAGTCTAACCCTAACCCTAAGAGCCTGAGTCTAACCCTAACCCTAAGAGCCTGAGTCTAACCCTAACCCGAAGAGCCTGAGTCTAACCCTCACCCTAAGAGCCTGAGTCGAACCCTAACCCGAAGAGCCTGAGTCTAACCCTCACCCTAAGAGCCTGAGTCTAACCCTAACCCTAAGAGCCTGAGTCTAACCCTAACCCTAAGAGCCTGAGTCTAACCCTAACCCTAAGAGCCTGAGTCTAACCCTAACCCTAAGAGCCTGAGTCTAACCCTAACCCGAAGAGCCTGAGTCTAACCCTAACTCTAAGAGCCTGAGTCTAACCCTAACCCGAAGAGCCTGAGTCTAACCCTAACCCGAAGAGCCTGAGTCTAACCCTAACCCTAAGAGCCTGAGTCTAACCCTAACCCTAAGAGCCTGAGTCTAACCCTAACCCTAAGGGCCTGAGTCTAACCCTAACCCGAAGAGCCTGAGTCTAACCCTAACTCTAAGAGCCTGAGTCTAACCCTCACCCTAAGAGCCTGAGTCTAACCCTAACCCTAAGAGCCTGAGTCTAACCCTAACCCTAAGAGCCTGAGTCTAACCCTCACCCTAAGAGCCTGAGTCTAACCCTCACCCTAAGAGCCTGAGTCTAACCCTAACCCTAAGAGCCTGAGTCTAACCCTAACCCTAAGAGCCTGAGTCTAACCCTAACCCTAAGAGCCTGAGTCTAACCCTAACCCTAAGAGCCTGAGTCTAACCCTAACCCGAAGAGCCTGAGTCTAACCCTAACTCTAAGAGCCTGAGTCTAACCCTAACCCGAAGAGCCTGAGTCTAACCCTAACCCGAAGAGCCTGAGTCTAACCCTAACCCTAAGAGCCTGAGTCTAACCCTAACCCGAAGAGCCTGAGTCTAACCCTAACCCTAAGAGCCTGAGTCTAACCCTCACCCTAAGAGCCTGAGTCTAACCCTAACCCTAAGAGCCTGAGTCTAACCCTAACCCTAAGAGCCTGAGTATAACCCTCACCCTAAGAGCCTGAGTCTAACCCTAACTCTAAGAGCCTGAGTCTAACCCTCACCCTAAGAGCCTGAGTCTAACCCTCACCCTAAGAGCCTGAGTCTAACCCTAACCCTAAGAGCCTGAGTCTAACCCTAACCCTAAGGGCCTGAGTCTAACCCTAACCCTAAGAGCCTGAGTCTAACCCTAACCCTAAGAGCCTGAGTCTAAGCCAAACCCTAAGAGCCTGAGTCTAACCCTAACCCGAAGAGCCTGAGTCTAACCCTAACCCGAAGAGCCTGAGTCTAACCCTCACCCTAAAAGCCTGAGTCTAACCCTCACCCTAAGAGCCTGAGTCTAACCCTCACCCTAAGAGCCTGAGTCTAACCCTAACCCTAAGAGCCTGAGTCTAACCCTAACCCGAAGAGCCTGAGTCTAACCCTAACCCTAAGAGCCTGAGTCTAACCCTAACCCGAAGAGCCTGAGTCTAACCCTAACCCGAAGAGCCTGAGTCTAACCCTAACCCGAAGAGCCTGAGTCTAACCCTAACCCGAAGAGCCTGAGTCTAACCCTAACCCTAAGAGCCTGAGTCTAACCCTCACCCTAAGAGCCTGAGTCTAACCCTCACCCTAAGAGCCTGAGTCTAACCCTAACCCTAAGAGCCTGAGTCTAACCCTAACCCGAAGAGCCTGAGTCTAACCCTAACCCGAAGAGCCTGAGTCTAACCCTAACCCTAAGAGCCTGAGTCTAACCCTAACCCTAAGAGCCTGAGTCTAACCCTAACCCGAAGAGCCTGAGTCTAACCCTAACCCGAAGAGCCTGAGTCTAACCCTAACCCGAAGAGCCTGAGTCTAACCCTAACCCGAAGAGCCTGAGTCTAACCCTAACCCGAAGAGCCTGAGTCTAACCCTCACCCTAAGAGCCTGAGTCTAACCCTAACCCTAAGAGCCTGAGTCTAACCCTAACCCTAAGAGCCTGAGTCTAACCCTCACCCTAAGAGCCTGAGTCTAACCCTAAACCGAAGAGCCTGAGTCTAACCCTAACCCTAAGAGCCTGAGTCTAACCCTAACCCGAAGAGCCTGAGTCTAACCCTAACCCGAAGAGCCTGAGTCTAACCCTCACCCTAAGAGCCTGAGTCTAACCCTCACCCTAAGAGCCTGAGTCTAACCCTAACCCTAAGAGGCTGAGTCTAACCCTAACCCGAAGAGCCTGAGTCTAACCCTAACCCTAAGAGCCTGAGTCTAACCCTAACCCTAAGAGCCTGAGTCTAACCCTAACCCTAAGAGCCTGAGTCTAACCCTAACCCTAAGAGCCTGAGTCTAACCCTAACCCTAAGAGCCTGAGTCTAACCCTCACCCTAAGAGCCTGAGTCTAACCCTCACCCTAAGAGCCTGAGTCTAACCCTAACCCTAAGAGCCTGAGTCTGACCCTAACCCTAAGAGCCTGAGTCTAACCCTAACCCGAAGAGCCTGAGTCTAACCCTCACCCTAAGAGCCTGAGTCTAACCCTAACCCTAAGAGCCTGAGTCTAACCCTAACCCTAAGAGCCTGAGTCTAACCCTAACCCGAAGAGCCTGAGTCTAACCCTCACCCTAAGAGCCTGAGTCGAACCCTAACCCGAAGAGCCTGAGTCTAACCCTCACCCTAAGAGCCTGAGTCTAACCCTCACCCTAAGAGCCTGAGTCTAACCCTAACCCTAAGATCCTGAGTCTAACCCTAACCCTAAGAGCCTGAGTCTAACCCTCACCCTAAGAGCCTGAGTCTAACCCTAACCCTAAGAGCCTGAGTCTAACCCTAACCCTAAGAGCCTGAGTCTAACCCTAACCCGAAGAGCCTGAGTCTAACCCTAACTCTAAGAGCCTGAGTCTAACCCTAACCCGAAGAGCCTGAGTCTAACCCTAACCCGAAGAGCCTGAGTCTAACCCTAACCCTAAGAGCCTGAGTCTAACCCTAACCCGAAGAGCCTGAGTCTAACCCTCACCCTAAGAGCCTGAGTCTAACCCTCACCCTAAGAGCCTGAGTCTAACCCTCACCCTAAGAGCCTGAGTCTAACCCTCACCCTAAGAGCCTGAGTCTTACCCTCACCCTAAGAGCCTGAGTCTAACCCTAACCCTAAGAGCCTGAGTCTAACCCTCACCCTAAGAGCCTGAGTCTAACCCTCACCCTAAGAGCCTGAGTCTAACCCTAACCCTAAGAGCCTGAGTCTAACCCTAACCCGAAGAGCCTGAGTCTAACCCTAACCCTAAGAGCCTGAGTCTAACCCTAACCCTAAGAGCCTGAGTCTAACCCTAACCCTAAGAGCCTGAGTCTAACCCTAACCCGAAGAGCCTGAGTCTAACCCTAACCCTAAGAGCCTGAGTCTAACCCTAACCCTAAGTGCCTGAGTCTAACCCTCACCCTAAGAGCCTGAGTCTAACCCTAACCCTAAGAGCCTGAGTCTAACCCTAACCCGAAGAGCCTGAGTCTAACCCTAACCCGAAGAGCCTGAGTCTAACCCTAACCCTAAGAGCCTGAGTCTAACCCTCACCCTAAGAGCCTGAGTCTAACCCTCACCCTAAGAGCCTGAGTCGAACCCTAACCCGAAGAGCCTGAGTCTAACCCTCACCCTAAGAGCCTGAGTCTAACCCTAACCCTAAGAGCCTGAGTCTAACCCTAACCCTAAAAGCCTGAGTCTAACCCTAACCCTAAGAGCCTGAGTCTAACCCTAACCCGAAGAGCCTGAGTCTAACCCTAACCCTAAGAGCCTGAGTCTAACCCTAAACCGAAGAGCCTGAGTCTAACCCTAACCCTAAGAGCCTGAGTCTAACCCTAACCCGAAGAGCCTGAGTCTAACCCTAACCCTAAGAGCCTGAGTCTAACCCTCACCCTAAGAGCCTGAGTCTAACCCTCACCCTAAGAGCCTGAGTCTAACCCTAACCCTAAGAGCCTGAGTCTAACCCTAACCCTAAGAGCCTGAGTCTAAACCTCACCCGAAGAGCCTGAGTCTAACCCTAACCCGAAGAGCCTGAGTCTAACCCTAACCCGAAGAGCCTGAGTCTAACCCTCACCCTAAGAGCCTGAGTCTAACCCTCACCCTAAGAGCCTGAGTCTAACCCTAACCCTAAGAGCCTGAGTCTAACCCTAACCCTAAGAGCCTGAGTCTAACCCTAACCCTAAGAGCCTGAGTCTAACCCTAACCCTAAGAGCCTGAGTCTAACCCTAACCCTAAGAGCCTGAGTCTAACCCTAACCCTAAGAGCCTGAGTCTAACCCTCACCCTAAGAGCCTGAGTCTAACCCTCACCCTAAGAGCCTGAGTCGAACCCTAACCCTAAGAGCCTGAGTCTAACCCTAACCCTAAGAGCCTGAGTCTAACCCTAACCCGAAGAGCCTGAGTCTAACCCTCACCCTAAGAGCCTGAGTCTAACCCTAACCCTAAGAGCCTGAGTCTAACCCTAACCCTAAGAGCCTGAGTCTAACCCTAACCCTAAGAGCCTGAGTCTAACCCTCACCCTAAGAGCCTGAGTCGAACCCTAACCCGAAGAGCCTGAGTCTAACCCTCACCCTAAGAGCCTGAGTCTAACCCTAACCCTAAGAGCCTGAGTCTAACCCTAACCCTAAGAGCCTGAGTCTAACCCTCACCCTAAGAGCCTGAGTCTAACCCTAACCCTAAGAGCCTGAGTCTAACCCTAACCCTAAGAGCCTGAGTCTAACCCTAACCCGAAGAGCCTGAGTCTAACCCTAACTCTAAGAGCCTGAGTCTAACCCTAACCCGAAGAGCCTGAGTCTAACCCTAACCCGAAGAGCCTGAGTCTAACCCTAACCCTAAGAGCCTGAGTCTAACCCTAACCCGAAGAGCCTGAGTTTAACCCTAACCCTAAGAGCCTGAGTCTAACCCTCACCCTAAGAGCCTGAGTCTAACCCTAACCCTAAGAGCCTGAGTCTAACCCTAACCCTAAGAGCCTGAGTCTAACCCTCACCCTAAGAGCCTGAGTCTAACCCTAACCCTAAGAGCCTGAGTCTAACCCAAACCCTAAGAGCCTGAGTCTAACCCTCACCCTAAGAGCCTGAGTCTAACCCTAACCCGAAGAGCCTGAGTCTAACCCTCACCCTAAGAGCCTGAGTCGAACCCTAACCCGAAGAGCCTGAGTCTAACCCTCACCCGAAGAGCCTGAGTCTAACCCTAACCCTAAGAGCCTGAGTCTAACCCTAACCCGAAGAGCCTGAGTCTAACCCTAACCCGAAGAGCCTGAGTCTAACCCTAACCCTAAGAGCCTGAGTCTAACCCTAACCCTAAGAGCCTGAGTCTAACCCTCACCCTAAGAGCCTGAGTCTAACCCTAACTCTAAGAGCCTGAGTCTAACCCTAACCCGAAGAGCCTGAGTCTAACCCTAACCCGAAGAGCCTGAGTCTAACCCTAACCCTAAGAGCCTGAGTCTAACCCTAACTCTAAGAGCCTGAGTCTAACCCTCACCCTAAGAGCCTGAGTCTAACCCTAACCCGAAGAGCCTGAGTCTAACCCTAACCCTAAGAGCCTGAGTCTAACCCTAACCCGAAGAGCCTGAGTTTAACCCTAACCCTAAGAGCCTGAGTCTAACCCTCACCCTAAGAGCCTGAGTCTAACCCTAACCCTAAGAGCCTGAGTCTAACCCTAACCCTAAGAGCCTGAGTCTAACCCTCACCCTAAGAGCCTGAGTCTAACCCTAACCCTAAGAGCCTGAGTCTAACCCTAACCCTAAGAGCCTGAGTCTAACCCTCACCCTAAGAGCCTGAGTCTAACCCTAACCCTAAGAGCCTGAGTCTAACCCTCACCCTAAGAGCCTGAGTCTAACCCTAACCCGAAGAGCCTGAGTCTAACCCTAACCCTAAGAGCCTGAGTCTAACCCTAACCCGAAGAGCCTGAGTCTAACCCTAACCCGAAGAGCCTGAGTCTAACCCTAACCCGAAGAGCCTGAGTCTAACCCTAACCCGAAGAGCCTGAGTCGAACCCTCACCCTAAGAGCCTGAGTCTAACCCTAACCCTAAGAGCCTGAGTCTAACCCTCACCCGAAGAGCCTGAGTCTAACCCTAACCCTAAGAGCCTGAGTCTAACCCTCACCCTAAGAGCCTGAGTCTAACCCTCACCCTAAGAGCCTGAGTCTAACCCTAACCCTAAGAGCCTGAGTCTAACCCTAACCCTAAGAGCCTGAGTCTAACCCTAACCCTAAGAGCCTGAGTCTAACCCTAACCCGAAGAGCCTGAGTCTAACCCTCACCCTAAGAGCCTGAGTCTAACCCTCACCCTAACAGCCTGAGTCTAACCCTAACCCGAAGAGCCTGAGTCTAACCCTAACCCGAAGAGCCTGAGTCTAACCCTAACCCGAAGAGCCTGAGTCTAACCCTAACCCGAAGAGCCTGAGTCGAACCCTCACCCTAAGAGCCTGAGTCTAACCCTAACCCTAAGAGCCTGAGTCTAACCCTCACCCGAAGAGCCTGAGTCTAACCCTAACCCTAAGAGCCTGAGTCTAACCCTCACCCTAAGAGCCTGAGTCTAACCCTCACCCTAAGAGCCTGAGTCTAACCCTAACCCTAAGAGCCTGAGTCTAACCCTAACCCTAAGAGCCTGAGTCTAACCCTAACCCTAAGAGCCTGAGTCTAACCCTAACCCGAAGAGCCTGAGTCTAACCCTAACCCGAAGAGCCTGAGTCTAACCCTAACCCGAAGAGCCTGAGTCTAACCCTCACCCTAAGAGCCTGAGTCTAACCCTAACCCGAAGAGCCTGAGTCTAACCCTAACCCTAAGAGCCTGAGTCTAACCCTAACTCTAAGAGCCTGAGTCTAACCCTCACCCTAAGAGCCTGAGTCTAACCCTAACCCTAAGAGCCTGAGTCTAACCCTAACCCTAAGAGCCTGAGTCTAACCCTAACCCGAAGAGCCTGAGTTTAACCCTAACCCTAAGAGCCTGAGTCTAACCCTCACCCTAAGAGCCTGAGTCTAACCCTAACCCTAAGAGCCTGAGTCTAACCCTAACCCTAAGAGCCTGAGTCTAACCCTCACCCTAAGAGCCTGAGTCTAACCCTAACCCTAAGAGCCTGAGTCTAACCCTAACCCTAAGAGCCTGAGTCTAACCCTCACCCTAAGAGCCTGAGTCTAACCCTAACCCTAAGAGCCTGAGTCTAACCCTAACCCGAAGAGCCTGAGTCTAACCCTAACCCGAAGAGCCTGAGTCTAACCCTAACCCTAAGAGCCTGAGTCTAACCCTAACCCGAAGAGCCTGAGTCTAACCCTAACCCGAAGAGCCTGAGTCTAACCCTAACCCGAAGAGCCTGAGTCTAACCCTAACCCGAAGAGCCTGAGTCGAACCCTCACCCTAAGAGCCTGAGTCTAACCCTAACCCTAAGAGCCTGAGTCTAACCCTCACCCGAAGAGCCTGAGTCTAACCCTAACCCTAAGAGCCTGAGTCTAACCCTCACCCTAAGAGCCTGAGTCTAACCCTAACCCTAAGAGCCTGAGTCTAACCCTAACCCTAAGAGCCTGAGTCTAACCCTAACCCTAAGAGCCTGAGTCTAACCCTAACCCTAAGAGCCTGAGTCTAACCCTAACCCGAAGAGCCTGAGTCTAACCCTAACCCGAAGAGCCTGAGTCTAACCCTAACCCGAAGAGCCTGAGTCTAACCCTAACCCGAAGAGCCTGAGTCTAACCCTAACCCGAAGAGCCTGAGTCGAACCCTCACCCTAAGAGCCTGAGTCTAACCCTAACCCTAAGAGCCTGAGTCTAACCCTCACCCGAAGAGCCTGAGTCTAACCCTAACCCTAAGAGCCTGAGTCTAACCCTCACCCTAAGAGCCTGAGTCTAACCCTCACCCTAAGAGCCTGAGTCTAACCCTCACCCTAAGAGCCTGAGTCTAACCCTAACCCTAAGAGCCTGAGTCTAACCCTAACCCTAAGAGCCTGAGTCTAACCCTAACCCGAAGAGCCTGAGTCTAACCCTAACCCGAAGAGCCTGAGTCTAACCCTAACCCGAAGAGCCTGAGTCTAACCCTAACCCGAAGAGCCTGAGTCTAACCCTAACCCGAAGAGCCTGAGTCTAACCCTAACCCTAAGAGCCTGAGTCTAACCCTCACCCTAAGAGCCTGAGTCTAACCCTCACCCTAAGAGCCTGAGTCTAACCCTCACCCTAAGAGCCTGAGTCTAACCCTAACCCGAAGAGCCTGAGTCTAACCCTCACCCTAAGAGCCTGAGTCTAACCCTAACCCTAAGAGCCTGAGTCTAACCCTAACCCGAAGAGCCTGAGTCTAACCCTAACCCTAAGAGCCTGAGTCTAACCCTCACCCTAAGAGCCTGAGTCTAACCCTAACCCTAAGAGCCTGAGTCTAACCCTAACCCTAAGAGCCTGAGTCTAACCCTCACCCTAAGAGCCTGAGTCTAACCCTCACCCTAAGAGCCTGAGTCTAACCCTAACCCTAAGAGCCTGAGTCTAACCCTAACCCTAAGAGCCTGAGTCTAACCCTCACCCTAAGAGCCTGAGTCTAACCCTAACCCTAAGAGCCTGAGTCTAACCCTCACCCTAAGAGCCTGAGTCGAACCCTAACCCGAAGAGCCTGAGTCTAACCCTAACCCTAAGAGCCTGAGTCTAACCCTAACCCTAAGAGCCTGAGTCTAACCCTCACCCTAAGAGCCTGAGTCTAACCCTAACCCGAAGAGCCTGAGTCTAACCCTAACCCGAAGAGCCTGAGTCTAACCCTAACCCTAAGAGCCTGAGTCTAACCCTAACCCGAAGAGCCTGAGTCTAACCCTAACCCGAAGAGCCTGAGTCTAACCCTAACCCGAAGAGCCTGAGTCTAACCCTAACCCTAAGAGCCTGAGTCTAACCCTCACCCTAAGAGCCTGAGTCTAACACTAACCCGAAGAGCCTGAGTCTAACCCTCACCCGAAGAGCCTGAGTCTAACCCTAACCCTAAGAGCCTGAGTCTAACCCTAACCCTAAGAGCCTGAGTCTAACCCTAACCCGAAGAGCCTGAGTCTAACCCTAACCCGAAGAGCCTGAGTCTAACCCTAACCCTAAGAGCCTGAGTCTAACCCTAACCCGAAGAGCCTGAGTCTAACCCTAACCCGAAGAGCCTGAGTCTAACCCTAACCCTAAGAGCCTGAGTCTAACCCTAACCCTAAGAGCCTGAGTCTAACCCTCACCCTAAGAGCCTGAGTCTAACCCTCACCCTAAGAGCCTGAGTCTAACCCTAACCCGAAGAGCCTGAGTTTAACCCTAACCCTAAGAGCCTGAGTCTAACCCTAACCCTAAGAGCCTGAGTCTAACCCTAACCCTAAGAGCCTGAGTCTAACCCTCACCCTAAGAGCCTGAGTCTAACCCTAACCCGAAGAGCCTGAGTCTAACCCTAACCCGAAGAGCCTGAGTCTAACCCTAACCCGAAGAGCCTGAGTCTAACCCTAACCCTAAGAGCCTGAGTCTAACCCTCACCCTAAGAGCCTGAGTCTAACCCTCACCCTAAGAGCCTGAGTCTAACCCTAACCCTAAGAGCCTGAGTCTAACCCTAACCCGAAGAGCCTGAGTCTAACCCTAACCCGAAGAGCCTGAGTCTAACCCTAACCCTAAGAGCCTGAGTCTAACCCTAACCCTAAGAGCCTGAGTCTAACCCTAACCCGAAGAGCCTGAGTCTAACCCTAACCCTAAGAGCCTGAGTCGAACCCTAACCCGAAGAGCCTGAGTCTAACCCTCACCCTAAGAGCCTGAGTCTAACCCTAACCCTAAGAGCCTGAGTCTAACCCTAACCCGAAGAGCCTGAGTCTAACCCTCACCCTAAGAGCCTGAGTCTAACCCTCACCCTAAGAGCCTGAGTCGAACCCTAACCCGAAGAGCCTGAGTCTAACCCTCACCCTAAGAGCCTGAGTCTAACCCTAACCCTAAGAGCCTGAGTCTAACCCTAACCCTAAAAGCCTGAGTCTAACCCTAACCCTAAGAGCCTGAGTCTAACCCTAAACCGAAGAGCCTGAGTCTAACCCTAACCCTAAGAGCCTGAGTCTAACCCTAACCCGAAGAGCCTGAGTCTAACCCTAACCCTAAGAGCCTGAGTCTAACCCTCACCCTAAAAGCCTGAGTCTAACCCTAACCCTAAGAGCCTGAGTCTAACCCTAAACCGAAGAGCCTGAGTCTAACCCTAACCCTAAGAGCCTGAGTCTAACCCTAACCCGAAGAGCCTGAGTCGAACCCTAACCCGAAGAGCCTGAGTCTAACCCTCACCCTAAGAGCCTGAGTCTAACCCTAACCCTAAGAGCCTGAGTCTAACCCTAACCCTAAAAGCCTGAGTCTAACCCTAACCCTAAGAGCCTGAGTCTAACCCTAAACCGAAGAGCCTGAGTCTAACCCTAACCCTAAGAGCCTGAGTCTAACCCTAACCCGAAGAGCCTGAGTCTAACCCTAACCCTAAGAGCCTGAGTCTAACCCTAACCCTAAGAGCCTGAGTCTAACCCTAACCCGAAGAGCCTGAGTCTAACCCTCACCCTAAGAGCCTGAGTCTAACCCTAACCCTAAGAGCCTGAGTCTAACCCTAACCCTAAGAGCCTGAGTCTAACCCTCACCCTAAGAGCCTGAGTCTAACCCTAACCCTAAGAGCCTGAGTCTAACCCTAACCCTAAGAGCCTGAGTCTAACCCTCACCCTAAGAGCCTGAGTCTAACCCTCACCCTAAGAGCCTGAGTCTAACCCTAACCCTAAGAGCCTGAGTCTAACCCTAACCCTAAGAGCCTGAGTCTAACCCTCACCCTAAGAGCCTGAGTCTAACCCTAACCCTAAGAGCCTGAGTCTAACCCTCACCCTAAGAGCCTGAGTCGAACCCTCACCCTAAGAGCCTGAGTCTAACCCTAACCCTAAGAGCCTGAGTCTAACCCTCACCCTAAGAGCCTGAGTCTAACCCTAACCCGAAGAGCCTGAGTCTAACCCTAACCCGAAGAGCCTGAGTCTAACCCTAACCCTAAGAGCCTGAGTCTAACCCTCACCCTAAGAGCCTGAGTCTAACCCTAACCCTAAGAGCCTGAGTCTAACCCTCACCCGAAGAGCCTGAGTCTAACCCTAACCCTAAGAGCCTGAGTCTAACCCTAACCCTAAGAGCCTGAGTCTAACCCTAACCCTAAGAGCCTGAGTCTAACCCTAACCCTAAGAGCCTGAGTCTAACCCTAACCCTAAGAGCCTGAGTCTAACCCTAACCCGAAGAGCCTGAGTCTAACCCTAACCCGAAGAGCCTGAGTCTAACCCTAACCCGAAGAGCCTGAGTCTAACCCTAACCCTAAGAGCCTGAGTCTAACCCTCACCCTAAGAGCCTGAGTCTAACCCTCACCCTAAGAGCCTGAGTCTAACCCTAACCCGAAGAGCCTGAGTTTAACCCTAACCCTAAGAGCCTGAGTCTAACCCTAACCCTAAGAGCCTGAGTCTAACCCTAACCCTAAGAGCCTGAGTCTAACCCTCACCCTAAGAGCCTGAGTCTAACCCTAACCCGAAGAGCCTGAGTCTAACCCTCACCCTAAGAGCCTGAGTCTAACCCTCACCCGAAGAGCCTGAGTCTAACCCTAACCCGAAGAGCCTGAGTCTAACCCTCACCCTAAGAGCCTGAGTGTAACCCTCACCCTAAGAGCCTGAGTGTAACCCTCACCCTAAGAGCCTGAGTGTAACCCTAACCCTAAGAGCCTGAGTCTAACCCTCACCCTAAGAGCCTGAGTCTAACCCTAACCCTAAGAGCCTGAGTCTAACCCTAACCCTAAGAGCCTGAGTCTAACCCTAACCCTAAGAGCCTGAGTCTAACCCTCACCCTAAGAGCCTGAGTCTAACCCTAACCCTAAGAGCCTGAGTCTAACCCTAACCCGAAGAGCCTGAGTCTAACCCTAACCCTAAGAGCCTGAGTCTAACCCTAACCCTAAGAGCCTGAGTCTAACCCTAACCCTAAGAGCCTGAGTCTAACCCTCACCCTAAGAGCCTGAGTCGAACCCTAACCCGAAGAGCCTGAGTCTAACCCTAACCCTAAGAGCCTGAGTCTAACCCTAACCCTAAGAGCCTGAGTCTAACCCTAACCCTAAGAGCCTGAGTCTAACCCTCACCCTAAGAGCCTGAGTCTAACCCTCACCCTAAGAGCCTGAGTCTAACCCTAACCCTAAGAGCCTGAGTCTAACCCTAACCCTAAGAGCCTGAGTCTAACCCTCACCCTAAGAGCCTGAGTCTAACCCTAACCCGAAGAGCCTGAGTCTAACCCTAACCCGAAGAGCCTGAGTCTAACCCTAACCCGAAGAGCCTGAGTTTAACCCTAACCCTAAGAGCCTGAGTCTAACCCTCACCCGAAGAGCCTGAGTCTAACCCTAACCCTAAGAGCCTGAGTCTAACCCTAACCCTAAGAGCCTGAGTCTAACCCTAACCCTAAGAGCCTGAGTCTAACCCTAACCCTAAGAGCCTGAGTCTAACCCTCACCCTAAGAGCCTGAGTCTAACCCTAACCCTAAGAGCCTGAGTCTAACCCTCACCCTAAGAGCCTGAGTCTAACCCTAACCCGAAGAGCCTGAGTCTAACCCTAACCCGAAGAGCCTGAGTCTAACCCTAACCCTAAGAGCCTGAGTCTAACCCTAACCCGAAGAGCCTGAGTCTAACCCTAACCCGAAGAGCCTGAGTCTAACCCTAACCCTAAGAGCCTGAGTCTAACCCTCACCCTAAGAGCCTGAGTCTAACCCTAACCCTAAGAGCCTGAGTCTAACCCTCACCCGAAGAGCCTGAGTCTAACCCTAACCCTAAGAGCCTGAGTCTAACCCTAACCCTAAGAGCCTGAGTCTAACCCTAACCCTAAGAGCCTGAGTCTAACCCTAACCCGAAGAGCCTGAGTCTAACCCTAACCCGAAGAGCCTGAGTCTAACCCTAACCCGAAGAGCCTGAGTCTAACCCTAACCCGAAGAGCCTGAGTCTAACCCTAACCCTAAGAGCCTGAGTCTAACCCTCACCCTAAGAGCCTGAGTCTAACCCTCACCCTAAGAGCCTGAGTCTAACCCTAACCCTAAGAGCCTGAGTCTAACCCTAACCCTAAGAGCCTGAGTCTAACCCTCACCCTAAGAGCCTGAGTCTAACCCTAACCCGAAGAGCCTGAGTCTAACCCTAACCCGAAGAGCCTGAGTCTAACCCTAACCCGAAGAGCCTGAGTTTAACCCTAACCCTAAGAGCCTGAGTCTAACCCTCACCCGAAGAGCCTGAGTCTAACCCTAACCCTAAGAGCCTGAGTCTAACCCTAACCCTAAGAGCCTGAGTCTAACCCTAACCCTAAGAGCCTGAGTCTAACCCTAACCCTAAGAGCCTGAGTCTAACCCTCACCCTAAGAGCCTGAGTCTAACCCTAACCCTAAGAGCCTGAGTCTAACCCTCACCCTAAGAGCCTGAGTCTAACCCTAACCCGAAGAGCCTGAGTCTAACCCTAACCCGAAGAGCCTGAGTCTAACCCTAACCCTAAGAGCCTGAGTCTAACCCTAACCCGAAGAGCCTGAGTCTAACCCTAACCCGAAGAGCCTGAGTCTAACCCTAACCCTAAGAGCCTGAGTCTAACCCTCACCCTAAGAGCCTGAGTCTAACCCTAACCCTAAGAGCCTGAGTCTAACCCTCACCCGAAGAGCCTGAGTCTAACCCTAACCCTAAGAGCCTGAGTCTAACCCTAACCCTAAGAGCCTGAGTCTAACCCTAACCCTAAGAGCCTGAGTCTAACCCTAACCCGAAGAGCCTGAGTCTAACCCTAACCCGAAGAGCCTGAGTCTAACCCTAACCCGAAGAGCCTGAGTCTAACCCTAACCCGAAGAGCCTGAGTCTAACCCTCACCCTAAGAGCCTGAGTCTAACCCTAACCCTAAGAGCCTGAGTCTAACCTCACCCTAAGAGCCTGAGTCTAACCCTCACCCTAAGAGCCTGAGTCTTAACCCTAACCCGAAGAGCCTGAGTTTAACCCTAACCCGAAGAGCCTGAGTCTAACCCTAACCCTAAGAGCCTGAGTCTAACCCTAACCCTAAGAGCCTGAGTCTAACCCTCACCCTAAGAGCCTGAGTCTAACCCTAACCCGAAGAGCCTGAGTCTAACCCTAACCCGAAGAGCCTGAGTCTAACCCTAACCCGAAGAGCCTGAGTCTAACCCTAACCCTAAGAGCCTGAGTCTAACCCTCACCCTAAGAGCCTGAGTCTAACCCTCACCCGAAGAGCCTGAGTCTAACCCTAACCCGAAGAGCCTGAGTCTAACCCTAACCCGAAGAGCCTGAGTCTAACCCTAACCCTAAGAGCCTGAGTCTAACCCTCACCCTAAGAGCCTGAGTCTAACCCTAACCCTAAGAGCCTGAGTCTAACCCTCACCCGAAGAGCCTGAGTCTAACCCTAACCCTAAGAGCCTGAGTCTAACCCTAACCCTAAGAGCCTGAGTCTAACCCTAACCCTAAGAGCCTGAGTCTAACCCTAACCCGAAGAGCCTGAGTCTAACCCTAACCCGAAGAGCCTGAGTCTAACCCTAACCCGAAGAGCCTGAGTCTAACCCTAACCCTAAGAGCCTGAGTCTAACCCTAACCCTAAGAGCCTGAGTCTAACCCTCACCCTAAGAGCCTGAGTCTAACCCTCACCCTAAGAGCCTGAGTCTAACCCTAACCCTAAGAGCCTGAGTCCTAACCCTAACCCTAAGAGCCTGAGTCTAACCCTCACCCTAAGAGCCTGAGTCTAACCCTAACCCGAAGAGCCTGAGTCTAACCCTAACCCGAAGAGCCTGAGTCTAACCCTAACCCGAAGAGCCTGAGTTTAACCCTAACCCTAAGAGCCTGAGTCTAACCCTCACCCGAAGAGCCTGAGTCTAACCCTAACCCTAAGAGCCTGAGTCTAACCCTAACCCTAAGAGCCTGAGTCTAACCCTAACCCTAAGAGCCTGAGTCTAACCCTAACCCTAAGAGCCTGAGTCTAACCCTCACCCTAAGAGCCTGAGTCTAACCCTAACCCTAAGAGCCTGAGTCTAACCCTCACCCTAAGAGCCTGAGTCTAACCCTAACCCGAAGAGCCTGAGTCTAACCCTAACCCGAAGAGCCTGAGTCTAACCCTAACCCTAAGAGCCTGAGTCTAACCCTAACCCGAAGAGCCTGAGTCTAACCCTAACCCGAAGAGCCTGAGTCTAACCCTAACCCTAAGAGCCTGAGTCTAACCCTCACCCTAAGAGCCTGAGTCTAACCCTAACCCTAAGAGCCTGAGTCTAACCCTCACCCGAAGAGCCTGAGTCTAACCCTAACCCTAAGAGCCTGAGTCTAACCCTAACCCTAAGAGCCTGAGTCTAACCCTAACCCTAAGAGCCTGAGTCTAACCCTAACCCGAAGAGCCTGAGTCTAACCCTAACCCGAAGAGCCTGAGTCTAACCCTAACCCGAAGAGCCTGAGTCTAACCCTAACCCGAAGAGCCTGAGTCTAACCCTCACCCTAAGAGCCTGAGTCTAACCCTAACCCTAAGAGCCTGAGTCTAACCCTCACCCTAAGAGCCTGAGTCTAACCCTCACCCTAAGAGCCTGAGTCTAACCCTAACCCGAAGAGCCTGAGTTTAACCCTAACCCGAAGAGCCTGAGTCTAACCCTAACCCTAAGAGCCTGAGTCTAACCCTAACCCTAAGAGCCTGAGTCTAACCCTCACCCTAAGAGCCTGAGTCTAACCCTAACCCGAAGAGCCTGAGTCTAACCCTAACCCGAAGAGCCTGAGTCTAACCCTAACCCGAAGAGCCTGAGTCTAACCCTAACCCTAAGAGCCTGAGTCTAACCCTCACCCTAAGAGCCTGAGTCTAACCCTCACCCGAAGAGCCTGAGTCTAACCCTAACCCGAAGAGCCTGAGTCTAACCCTAACCCTAAGAGCCTGAGTGTAACCCTCACCCTAAGAGCCTGAGTGTAACCCTCACCCTAAGAGCCTGAGTGTAACCCTAACCCTAAGAGCCTGAGTCTAACCCTCACCCTAAGAGCCTGAGTCTAACCCTAACCCTAAGAGCCTGAGTCTAACCCTAACCCGAAGAGCCTGAGTCTAACCCTAACCCTAAGAGCCTGAGTCTAACCCTCACCCTAAGAGCCTGAGTCTAACCCTAACCCGAAGAGCCTGAGTCTAACCCTAACCCTAAGAGCCTGAGTCTAACCCTAACCCTAAGAGCCTGAGTCTAACCCTCACCCGAAGAGCCTGAGTCTAACCCTAACCCTAAGAGCCTGAGTCTAACCCTAACCCTAAGAGCCTGAGTCTAACCCTCACCCTAAGAGCCTGAGTCTAACCCTAACCCTAAGAGCCTGAGTCTAACCCTAACCCTAAGAGCCTGAGTCTAACCCTCACCCTAAGAGCCTGAGTCTAACCCTAACCCTAAGAGCCTGAGTCTAACCCTCACCCTAAGAGCCTGAGTCTAACCCTAACCCTAAGAGCCTGAGTCTAACCCTAACCCGAAGAGCCTGAGTCTAACCCTAACCCGAAGAGCCTGAGTCTAACCCTCACCCTAAGAGCCTGAGTCTAACCCTCACCCTAAGAGCCTGAGTCTAACCCTAACCCTAAGAGCCTGAGTCTAACCCTAACCCTAAGAGCCTGAGTCTAACCCTAACCCTAAGAGCCTGAGTCTAACCCTAACCCTAAGAGCCTGAGTCTAACCCTAACCCTAAGAGCCTGAGTCTAACCCTCACCCTAAGAGCCTGAGTCTAACCCTCACCCTAAGAGCCTGAGTCTAACCCTAACCCTAAGAGCCTGAGTCTGACCCTAACCCTAAGAGCCTGAGTCTAACCCTAACCCGAAGAGCCTGAGTCTAACCCTCACCCTAAGAGCCTGAGTCTAACCCTCACCCTAAGAGCCTGAGTCTAACCCTAACCCGAAGAGCCTGAGACTAACCCTAACCCGAAGAGCCTGAGTCTAACCCTCACCCTAAGAGCCTGAGTCGAACCCTAACCCGAAGAGCCTGAGTCTAACCCTCACCCTAAGAGCCTGAGTCTAACCCTAACCCTAAGAGCCTGAGTCTAACCCTAACCCTAAGAGCCTGAGTCGAACCCTAACCCTAAGAGCCTGAGTCTAACCCTCACCCTAAGAGCCTGAGTCTAACCCTAACCCTAAGAGCCTGAGTCTAACCCTAACCCTAAGAGCCTGAGTCTAACCCTAACCCGAAGAGCCTGAGTCTAACCCTAACTCTAAGAGCCTGAGTCTAACCCTAACCCGAAGAACCTGAGTCTAACCCTAACCCGAAGAGCCTGAGTCTAACCCTAACCCGAAGAGCCTGAGTCTAACCCTCACCCTAAGAGCCTGAGTCTAACCCTAACCCTAAGAGCCTGAGTCTAACCCTAACCCTAAGAGCCTGAGTCTAACCCTAACCCGAAGAGCCTGAGTCTAACCCTAACCCTAAGAGCCTGAGTCTAACCCTAACCCTAAGAGCCTGAGTCTAACCCTCACCCTAAGAGCCTGAGTCTAACCCTAACCCTAAGAGCCTGAGTCTAACCCTAACCCGAAGAGCCTGAGTCTAACCCTCACCCTAAGAGCCTGAGTCTAACCCTCACCCTAAGAGCCTGAGTCGAACCCTAACCCGAAGAGCCTGAGTCTAACCCTCACCCTAAGAGCCTGAGTCTAACCCTAACCCTAAGAGCCTGAGTCTAACCCTAACCCTAAAAGCCTGAGTCTAACCCTAACCCTAAGAGCCTGAGTCTAACCCTAACCCGAAGAGCCTGAGTCTAACCCTAACCCTAAGAGCCTGAGTCTAACCCTAAACCGAAGAGCCTGAGTCTAACCCTAACCCTAAGAGCCTGAGTCTAACCCTAACCCTAAGAGCCTGAGTCTAACCCTCACCCTAAGAGCCTGAGTCTAACCCTCACCCTAAGAGCCTGAGTCTAACCCTAACCCTAAGAGCCTGAGTCTAACCCTAACCCTAAGAGCCTGAGTCTAACCCTAACCCTAAGAGCCTGAGTCTAACCCTAACCCTAAGAGCCTGAGTCTAACCCTAACCCTAAGAGCCTGAGTCTAACCCTAACCCTAAGAGCCTGAGTCTAACCCTCACCCTAAGAGCCTGAGTCTAACCCTAACCCTAAGAGCCTGAGTCTAACCCTAACCCTAAGAGCCTGAGTCTGACCCTAACCCTAAGAGCCTGAGTCTAACCCTAACCCGAAGAGCCTGAGTCTAACCCTCACCCTAAGAGCCTGAGTCTAACCCTAACCCTAAGAGCCTGAGTCTAACCCTAACCCTAAGAGCCTGAGTCTAACCCTAACCCTAAGAGCCTGAGTCTAACCCTCACCCTAAGAGCCTGAGTCGAACCCTAACCCGAAGAGCCTGAGTCTAACCCTCACCCTAAGAGCCTGAGTCTAACCCTAACCCTAAGAGCCTGAGTCTAACCCTAACCCTAAAAGCCTGAGTCTAACCCTAACCCTAAGAGCCTGAGTCTAACCCTAACCCGAAGAGCCTGAGTCTAACCCTAACCCTAAGAGCCTGAGTCTAACCCTAAACCGAAGAGCCTGAGTCTAACCCTAACTCTAAGAGCCTGAGTCTAACCCTAACCCTAAGAGCCTGAGTCTAACCCTCACCCTAAGAGCCTGAGTCTAACCCTCACCCTAAGAGCCTGAGTCTAACCCTAACCCTAAGAGCCTGAGTCTAACCCTAACCCTAAGAGCCTGAGTCTAACCCTAACCCTAAGAGCCTGAGTCTAACCCTAACCCTAAGAGCCTGAGTCTAACCCTAACCCTAAGAGCCTGAGTCTAACCCTAACCCTAAGAGCCTGAGTCTAACCCTCACCCTAAGAGCCTGAGTCTAACCCTCACCCTAAGAGCCTGAGTCTAACCCTAACCCTAAGAGCCTGAGTCTGACCCTAACCCTAAGAGCCTGAGTCTAACCCTAACCCGAAGAGCCTGAGTCTAACCCTCACCCTAAGAGCCTGAGTCTAACCCTCACCCTAAGAGCCTGAGTCTAACCCTAACCCTAAGAGCCTGAGTCTAACCCTAACCCTAAGAGCCTGAGTCTAACCCTCACCCTAAGAGCCTGAGTCGAACCCTAACCCGAAGAGCCTGAGTCTAACCCTCACCCTAAGAGCCTGAGTCTAACCCTAACCCTAAGAGCCTGAGTCTAACCCTAACCCTAAGAGCCTGAGTCTAACCCTAACCCGAAGAGCCTGAGTCTAACCCTAACTCTAAGAGCCTGAGTCTAACCCTAACCCGAAGAGCCTGAGTCTAACCCTAACCCGAAGAGCCTGAGTCTAACCCTAACCCTAAGAGCCTGAGTCTAACCCTAACCCTAAGAGCCTGAGTCTAACCCTAACCCTAAGAGCCTGAGTCTAACCCTAACCCTAAGAGCCTGAGTCTAACCCTCACCCTAAGAGCCTGAGTCTAACCCTAACCCTAAGAGCCTGAGTCTAACCCTCACCCTAAGAGCCTGAGTCGAACCCTAACCCGAAGAGCCTGAGTCTAACCCTAACCCTAAGAGCCTGAGTCTAACCCTCACCCTAAGAGCCTGAGTCTAACCCTAACCCGAAGAGCCTGAGTCTAACCCTAACCCGAAGAGCCTGAGTCTAACCCTAACCCTAAGAGCCTGAGTCTAACCCTAACCCGAAGAGCCTGAGTCTAACCCTAACCCGAAGAGCCTGAGTCTAACCCTAACCCGAAGAGCCTGAGTCTAACCCTAACCCTAAGAGCCTGAGTCTAACCCTCACCCTAAGAGCCTGAGTCTAACACTAACCCGAAGAGCCTGAGTCTAACCCTCACCCGAAGAGCCTGAGTCTAACCCTAACCCTAAGAGCCTGAGTCTAACCCTAACCCGAAGAGACTGAGTCTAACCCTAACCCGAAGAGCCTGAGTCTAACCCTAACCCGAAGAGCCTGAGTCTAACCCTAACCCTAAGAGCCTGAGTCTAACCCTAACCCGAAGAGCCTGAGTCTAACCCTAACCCGAAGAGCCTGAGTCTAACCCTAACCCTAAGAGCCTGAGTCTAACCCTAACCCTAAGAGCCTGAGTCTAACCCTCACCCTAAGAGCCTGAGTCTAACCCTCACCCTAAGAGCCTGAGTCTAACCCTAACCCGAAGAGCCTGAGTTTAACCCTAACCCTAAGAGCCTGAGTCTAACCCTAACCCTAAGAGCCTGAGTCTAACCCTAACCCTAAGAGCCTGAGTCTAACCCTCACCCTAAGAGCCTGAGTCTAACCCTAACCCGAAGAGCCTGAGTCTAACCCTAACCCGAAGAGCCTGAGTCTAACCCTAACCCGAAGAGCCTGAGTCTAACCCTAACCCTAAGAGCCTGAGTCTAACCCTCACCCTAAGAGCCTGAGTCTAACCCTCACCCTAAGAGCCTGAGTCTAACCCTAACCCTAAGAGCCTGAGTCTAACCCTAACCCGAAGAGCCTGAGTCTAACCCTAACCCGAAGAGCCTGAGTCTAACCCTAACCCTAAGAGCCTGAGTCTAACCCTAACCCTAAGAGCCTGAGTCTAACCCTAACCCGAAGAGCCTGAGTCTAACCCTAACCCTAAGAGCCTGAGTCGAACCCTAACCCGAAGAGCCTGAGTCTAACCCTCACCCTAAGAGCCTGAGTCTAACCCTAACCCTAAGAGCCTGAGTCTAACCCTAACCCGAAGAGCCTGAGTCTAACCCTCACCCTAAGAGCCTGAGTCTAACCCTCACCCTAAGAGCCTGAGTCGAACCCTAACCCGAAGAGCCTGAGTCTAACCCTCACCCTAAGAGCCTGAGTCTAACCCTAACCCTAAGAGCCTGAGTCTAACCCTAACCCTAAAAGCCTGAGTCTAACCCTAACCCTAAGAGCCTGAGTCTAACCCTAAACCGAAGAGCCTGAGTCTAACCCTAACCCTAAGAGCCTGAGTCTAACCCTAACCCGAAGAGCCTGAGTCTAACCCTAACCCTAAGAGCCTGAGTCTAACCCTCACCCTAAAAGCCTGAGTCTAACCCTAACCCTAAGAGCCTGAGTCTAACCCTAAACCGAAGAGCCTGAGTCTAACCCTAACCCTAAGAGCCTGAGTCTAACCCTAACCCGAAGAGCCTGAGTCGAACCCTAACCCGAAGAGCCTGAGTCTAACCCTCACCCTAAGAGCCTGAGTCTAACCCTAACCCTAAGAGCCTGAGTCTAACCCTAACCCTAAAAGCCTGAGTCTAACCCTAACCCTAAGAGCCTGAGTCTAACCCTAAACCGAAGAGCCTGAGTCTAACCCTAACCCTAAGAGCCTGAGTCTAACCCTAACCCGAAGAGCCTGAGTCTAACCCTAACCCTAAGAGCCTGAGTCTAACCCTCACCCTAAGAGCCTGAGTCTAACCCTCACCCTAAGAGCCTGAGTCTAACCCTAACCCTAAGAGCCTGAGTCTAACCCTCACCCTAAGAGCCTGAGTCTAAACCTCACCCGAAGAGCCTGAGTCTAACCCTAACCCTAAGAGCCTGAGTCTAACCCTAACCCTAAGAGCCTGAGTCGAACCCTAACCCGAAGAGCCTGAGTCTAACCCTCACCCTAAGAGCCTGAGTCTAACCCTAACCCTAAGAGCCTGAGTCTAACCCTAACCCGAAGAGCCTGAGTCTAACCCTCACCCTAAGAGCCTGAGTCTAACCCTAACCCTAAGAGCCTGAGTCTAACCCTAACCCTAAGAGCCTGAGTCTAACCCTCACCCTAAGAGCCTGAGTCTAACCCTAACCCTAAGAGCCTGAGTCTAACCCTAACCCTAAGAGCCTGAGTCTAACCCTCACCCTAAGAGCCTGAGTCTAACCCTCACCCTAAGAGCCTGAGTCTAACCCTAACCCTAAGAGCCTGAGTCTAACCCTAACCCTAAGAGCCTGAGTCTAACCCTCACCCTAAGAGCCTGAGTCTAACCCTAACCCTAAGAGCCTGAGTCTAACCCTCACCCTAAGAGCCTGAGTCTAACCCTCACCCTAAGAGCCTGAGTCTAACCCTAACCCTAAGAGCCTGAGTCTAACCCTCACCCTAAGAGCCTGAGTCTAACCCTAACCCGAAGAGCCTGAGTCTAACCCTAACCCGAAGAGCCTGAGTCTAACCCTAACCCTAAGAGCCTGAGTCTAACCCTAACCCGAAGAGCCTGAGTCTAACCCTAACCCGAAGAGCCTGAGTCTAACCCTAACCCGAAGAACCTGAGTCTAACCCTAACCCTAAGAGCCTGAGTCTAACCCTCACCCTAAGAGCCTGAGTCTAACCCTAACCCTAAGAGCCTGAGTCTAACCCTCACCCGAAGAGCCTGAGTCTAACCCTAACCCTAAGAGCCTGAGTCTAACCCTAACCCTAAGAGCCTGAGTCTAACCCTAACCCTAAGAGCCTGAGTCTAACCCTCACCCTAAGAGCCTGAGTCTAACCCTCACCCTAAGAGCCTGAGTCTAACCCTAACCCGAAGAGCCTGAGTCTAACCCTAACCCGAAGAGCCTGAGTCTAACCCTAACCCGAAGAGCCTGAGTCTAACCCTAACCCTAAGAGCCTGAGTCTAACCCTCACCCTAAGAGCCTGAGTCTAACCCTCACCCTAAGAGCCTGAGTCTAACCCTAACCCGAAGAGCCTGAGTTTAACCCTAACCCTAAGAGCCTGAGTCTAACCCTAACCCTAAGAGCCTGAGTCTAACCCTCACCCGAAGAGCCTGAGTCTAACCCTAACCCTAAGAGCCTGAGTCTAACCCTAACCCTAAGAGCCTGAGTCTAACCCTAACCCTAAGAGCCTGAGTCTAACCCTCACCCTAAGAGCCTGAGTCTAACCCTCACCCTAAGAGCCTGAGTCTAACCCTAACCCGAAGAGCCTGAGTCTAACCCTAACCCGAAGAGCCTGAGTCTAACCCTAACCCGAAGAGCCTGAGTCTAACCCTAACCCTAAGAGCCTGAGTCTAACCCTCACCCTAAGAGCCTGAGTCTAACCCTCACCCTAAGAGCCTGAGTCTAACCCTAACCCGAAGAGCCTGAGTTTAACCCTAACCCTAAGAGCCTGAGTCTAACCCTAACCCTAAGAGCCTGAGTCTAACCCTAACCCTAAGAGCCTGAGTCTAACCCTCACCCTAAGAGCCTGAGTCTAACCCTAACCCGAAGAGCCTGAGTCTAACCCTCACCCTAAGAGCCTGAGTCTAACCCTCACCCGAAGAGCCTGAGTCTAACCCTAACCCGAAGAGCCTGAGTCTAACCCTCACCCTAAGAGCCTGAGTGTAACCCTCACCCTAAGAGCCTGAGTGTAACCCTCACCCTAAGAGCCTGAGTGTAACCCTAACCCTAAGAGCCTGAGTCTAACCCTCACCCTAAGAGCCTGAGTCTAACCCTAACCCTAAGAGCCTGAGTCTAACCCTAACCCTAAGAGCCTGAGTCTAACCCTAACCCTAAGAGCCTGAGTCTAACCCTCACCCTAAGAGCCTGAGTCTAACCCTAACCCTAAGAGCCTGAGTCTAACCCTAACCCGAAGAGCCTGAGTCTAACCCTAACCCTAAGAGCCTGAGTCTAACCCTCACCCGAAGAGCCTGAGTCTAACCCTAACCCGAAGAGCCTGAGTCTAACCCTAACCCTAAGAGCCTGAGTCTAACCCTCACCCTAAGAGCCTGAGTCGAACCCTAACCCGAAGAGCCTGAGTCTAACCCTCACCCTAAGAGCCTGAGTCTAACCCTAACCCTAAGAGCCTGAGTCTAACCCTAACCCTAAGAGCCTGAGTCTAACCCTCACCCTAAGAGCCTGAGTCTAACCCTCACCCTAAGAGCCTGAGTCTAACCCTAACCCTAAGAGCCTGAGTCTAACCCTAACCCTAAGAGCCTGAGTCTAACCCTCACCCTAAGAGCCTGAGTCTAACCCTAACCCGAAGAGCCTGAGTCTAACCCTAACCCGAAGAGCCTGAGTCTAACCCTAACCCGAAGAGCCTGAGTTTAACCCTAACCCTAAGAGCCTGAGTCTAACCCTCACCCGAAGAGCCTGAGTCTAACCCTAACCCTAAGAGCCTGAGTCTAACCCTAACCCTAAGAGCCTGAGTCTAACCCTAACCCTAAGAGCCTGAGTCTAACCCTAACCCTAAGAGCCTGAGTCTAACCCTAACCCTAAGAGCCTGAGTCTAACCCTAACCCGAAGAGCCTGAGTCTAACCCTCACCCTAAGAGCCTGAGTCTAACCCTAACCCTAAGAGCCTGAGTCTAACCCTCACCCTAAGAGCCTGAGTCTAACCCTAACCCGAAGAGCCTGAGTCTAACCCTAACCCGAAGAGCCTGAGTCTAACCCTAACCCTAAGAGCCTGAGTCTAACCCTAACCCGAAGAGCCTGAGTCTAACCCTAACCCGAAGAGCCTGAGTCTAACCCTAACCCGAAGAGCCTGAGTCTAACCCTCACCCTAAGAGCCTGAGTCTAACCCTAACCCTAAGAGCCTGAGTCTAACCCTCACCCGAAGAGCCTGAGTCTAACCCTAACCCTAAGAGCCTGAGTCTAACCCTAACCCTAAGAGCCTGAGTCTAACCCTAACCCTAAGAGCCTGAGTCTAACCCTAACCCGAAGAGCCTGAGTCTAACCCTAACCCGAAGAGCCTGAGTCTAACCCTAACCCGAAGAGCCTGAGTCTAACCCTAACCCGAAGAGCCTGAGTCTAACCCTCACCCTAAGAGCCTGAGTCTAACCCTAACCCTAAGAGCCTGAGTCTAACCCTCACCCTAAGAGCCTGAGTCTAACCCTAACCCGAAGAGCCTGAGTCTAACCCTAACCCGAAGAGCCTGAGTTTAACCCTAACCCGAAGAGCCTGAGTCTAACCCTAACCCTAAGAGCCTGAGTCTAACCCTAACCCTAAGAGCCTGAGTCTAACCCTAACCCTAAGAGCCTGAGTCTAACCCTAACCCGAAGAGCCTGAGTCTAACCCTAACCCGAAGAGCCTGAGTCTAACCCTAACCCGAAGAGCCTGAGTCTAACCCTAACCCTAAGAGCCTGAGTCTAACCCTCACCCTAAGAGCCTGAGTCTAACCCTCACCCGAAGAGCCTGAGTCTAACCCTAACCCGAAGAGCCTGAGTCTAACCCTAACCCTAAGAGCCTGAGTGTAACCCTCACCCTAAGAGCCTGAGTGTAACCCTCACCCTAAGAGCCTGAGTGTAACCCTAACCCTAAGAGCCTGAGTCTAACCCTCACCCTAAGAGCCTGAGTCTAACCCTAACCCTAAGAGCCTGAGTCTAACCCTAACCCGAAGAGCCTGAGTCTAACCCTAACCCTAAGAGCCTGAGTCTAACCCTCACCCTAAGAGCCTGAGTCTAACCCTAACCCTAAGAGCCTGAGTCTAACCCTAACCCTAAGAGCCTGAGTCTAACCCTCACCCGAAGAGCCTGAGTCTAACCCTAACCCTAAGAGCCTGAGTCTAACCCTAACCCTAAGAGCCTGAGTCTAACCCTCACCCTAAGAGCCTGAGTCTAACCCTAACCCTAAGAGCCTGAGTCTAACCCTAACCCTAAGAGCCTGAGTCTAACCCTCACCCTAAGAGCCTGAGTCTAACCCTAACCCTAAGAGCCTGAGTCTAACCCTCACCCGAAGAGCCTGAGTCTAACCCTAACCCTAAGAGCCTGAGTCTAACCCTAACCCGAAGAGCCTGAGTCTAACCCTAACCCGAAGAGCCTGAGTCTAACCCTCACCCTAAGAGCCTGAGTCTAACCCTCACCCTAAGAGCCTGAGTCTAACCCTAACCCTAAGAGCCTGAGTCTAACCCTAACCCTAAGAGCCTGAGTCTAACCCTAACCCTAAGAGCCTGAGTCTAACCCTAACCCTAAGAGCCTGAGTCTAACCCTAACCCTAAGAGCCTGAGTCTAACCCTCACCCTAAGAGCCTGAGTCTAACCCTCACCCTAAGAGCCTGAGTCTAACCCTAACCCTAAGAGCCTGAGTCTGACCCTAACCCTAAGAGCCTGAGTCTAACCCTAACCCGAAGAGCCTGAGTCTAACCCTAACCCGAAGAGCCTGAGTCTAACCCTAACCCGAAGAGCCTGAGTCTAACCCTAACCCGAAGAGCCTGAGTCTAACCCTAACCCGAAGAGCCTGAGTCTAACCCTCACCCTAAGAGCCTGAGTCTAACCCTAACCCTAAGAGCCTGAGTCTAACCCTCACCCTAAGAGCCTGAGTCTAACCCTCACCCTAAGAGCCTGAGTCTAACCCTAACCCGAAGAGCCTGAGTTTAACCCTAACCCGAAGAGCCTGAGTCTAACCCTAACCCTAAGAGCCTGAGTCTAACCCTAACCCTAAGAGCCTGAGTCTAACCCTAACCCTAAGAGCCTGAGTCTAACCCTAACCCGAAGAGCCTGAGTCTAACCCTAACCCGAAGAGCCTGAGTCTAACCCTAACCCGAAGAGCCTGAGTCTAACCCTAACCCTAAGAGCCTGAGTCTAACCCTCACCCTAAGAGCCTGAGTCTAACCCTCACCCGAAGAGCCTGAGTCTAACCCTAACCCGAAGAGCCTGAGTCTAACCCTAACCCTAAGAGCC
Organism: Falco punctatus; assembly: GCF_963210335.1. Lineage (NCBI taxonomy): Eukaryota > Metazoa > Chordata > Aves > Falconiformes > Falconidae > Falco > Falco punctatus. The sequence goes on along the minus strand of NW_027660307.1, from coordinate 115,596 downwards.
TGAGTGTAACCCTCACCCTAAGAGCCTGAGTGTAACCCTCACCCTAAGAGCCTGAGTGTAACCCTAACCCTAAGAGCCTGAGTCTAACCCTCACCCTAAGAGCCTGAGTCTAACCCTAACCCTAAGAGCCTGAGTCTAACCCTAACCCGAAGAGCCTGAGTCTAACCCTAACCCTAAGAGCCTGAGTCTAACCCTCACCCTAAGAGCCTGAGTCTAACCCTAACCCTAAGAGCCTGAGTCTAACCCTAACCCTAAGAGCCTGAGTCTAACCCTCACCCGAAGAGCCTGAGTCTAACCCTAACCCTAAGAGCCTGAGTCTAACCCTAACCCTAAGAGCCTGAGTCTAACCCTCACCCTAAGAGCCTGAGTCTAACCCTAACCCTAAGAGCCTGAGTCTAACCCTAACCCTAAGAGCCTGAGTCTAACCCTCACCCTAAGAGCCTGAGTCTAACCCTAACCCTAAGAGCCTGAGTCTAACCCTCACCCGAAGAGCCTGAGTCTAACCCTAACCCTAAGAGCCTGAGTCTAACCCTAACCCGAAGAGCCTGAGTCTAACCCTAACCCGAAGAGCCTGAGTCTAACCCTCACCCTAAGAGCCTGAGTCTAACCCTCACCCTAAGAGCCTGAGTCTAACCCTAACCCTAAGAGCCTGAGTCTAACCCTAACCCTAAGAGCCTGAGTCTAACCCTAACCCTAAGAGCCTGAGTCTAACCCTAACCCTAAGAGCCTGAGTCTAACCCTAACCCTAAGAGCCTGAGTCTAACCCTCACCCTAAGAGCCTGAGTCTAACCCTCACCCTAAGAGCCTGAGTCTAACCCTAACCCTAAGAGCCTGAGTCTGACCCTAACCCTAAGAGCCTGAGTCTAACCCTAACCCGAAGAGCCTGAGTCTAACCCTCACCCTAAGAGCCTGAGTCTAACCCTAACCCTAAGAGCCTGAGTCTAACCCTAACCCGAAGAGCCTGAGACTAACCCTAACCCGAAGAGCCTGAGTCTAACCCTCACCCTAAGAGCCTGAGTCGAACCCTAACCCGAAGAGCCTGAGTCTAACCCTCACCCTAAGAGCCTGAGTCTAACCCTAACCCTAAGAGCCTGAGTCTAACCCTAACCCTAAGAGCCTGAGTCGAACCCTAACCCTAAGAGCCTGAGTCTAACCCTCACCCTAAGAGCCTGAGTCTAACCCTAACCCTAAGAGCCTGAGTCTAACCCTAACCCTAAGAGCCTGAGTCTAACCCTAACCCGAAGAGCCTGAGTCTAACCCTAACTCTAAGAGCCTGAGTCTAACCCTAACCCGAAGAACCTGAGTCTAACCCTAACCCGAAGAGCCTGAGTCTAACCCTCACCCTAAGAGCCTGAGTCTAACCCTCACCCTAAGAGCCTGAGTCTAACCCTAACCCTAAGAGCCTGAGTCTAACCCTAACCCTAAGAGCCTGAGTCTAACCCTAACCCGAAGAGCCTGAGTCTAACCCTAACCCTAAGAGCCTGAGTCTAACCCTAACCCTAAGAGCCTGAGTCTAACCCTCACCCTAAGAGCCTGAGTCTAACCCTAACCCTAAGAGCCTGAGTCTAACCCTAACCCGAAGAGCCTGAGTCTAACCCTCACCCTAAGAGCCTGAGTCTAACCCTAACCCTAAGAGCCTGAGTCTAACCCTAACCCTAAGAGCCTGAGTCTAACCCTCACCCTAAGAGCCTGAGTCTAACCCTCACCCTAAGAGCCTGAGTCGAACCCTAACCCGAAGAGCCTGAGTCTAACCCTCACCCTAAGAGCCTGAGTCTAACCCTAACCCTAAGAGCCTGAGTCTAACCCTAACCCTAAAAGCCTGAGTCTAACCCTAACCCTAAGAGCCTGAGTCTAACCCTAACCCGAAGAGCCTGAGTCTAACCCTAACCCTAAGAGCCTGAGTCTAACCCTAAACCGAAGAGCCTGAGTCTAACCCTAACCCTAAGAGCCTGAGTCTAACCCTAACCCTAAGAGCCTGAGTCTAACCCTCACCCTAAGAGCCTGAGTCTAACCCTCACCCTAAGAGCCTGAGTCTAACCCTAACCCTAAGAGCCTGAGTCTAACCCTAACCCTAAGAGCCTGAGTCTAACCCTAACCCTAAGAGCCTGAGTCTAACCCTAACCCTAAGAGCCTGAGTCTAACCCTAACCCTAAGAGCCTGAGTCTAACCCTAACCCTAAGAGCCTGAGTCTAACCCTCACCCTAAGAGCCTGAGTCTAACCCTCACCCTAAGAGCCTGAGTCTAACCCTAACCCTAAGAGCCTGAGTCTGACCCTAACCCTAAGAGCCTGAGTCTAACCCTAACCCGAAGAGCCTGAGTCTAACCCTCACCCTAAGAGCCTGAGTCTAACCCTAACCCTAAGAGCCTGAGTCTAACCCTAACCCTAAGAGCCTGAGTCTAACCCTAACCCTAAGAGCCTGAGTCTAACCCTCACCCTAAGAGCCTGAGTCGAACCCTAACCCGAAGAGCCTGAGTCTAACCCTCACCCTAAGAGCCTGAGTCTAACCCTAACCCGAAGAGCCTGAGTCTAACCCTAACCCTAAAAGCCTGAGTCTAACCCTAACCCTAAGAGCCTGAGTCTAACCCTAACCCGAAGAGCCTGAGTCTAACCCTAACCCTAAGAGCCTGAGTCTAACCCTAAACCGAAGAGCCTGAGTCTAACCCTAACTCTAAGAGCCTGAGTCTAACCCTAACCCTAAGAGCCTGAGTCTAACCCTCACCCTAAGAGCCTGAGTCTAACCCTCACCCTAAGAGCCTGAGTCTAACCCTAACCCTAAGAGCCTGAGTCTAACCCTAACCCTAAGAGCCTGAGTCTAACCCTAACCCTAAGAGCCTGAGTCTAACCCTAACCCTAAGAGCCTGAGTCTAACCCTAACCCTAAGAGCCTGAGTCTAACCCTAACCCTAAGAGCCTGAGTCTAACCCTCACCCTAAGAGCCTGAGTCTAACCCTCACCCTAAGAGCCTGAGTCTAACCCTAACCCTAAGAGCCTGAGTCTGACCCTAACCCTAAGAGCCTGAGTCTAACCCTAACCCGAAGAGCCTGAGTCTAACCCTCACCCTAAGAGCCTGAGTCTAACCCTAACCCTAAGAGCCTGAGTCTAACCCTAACCCTAAGAGCCTGAGTCTAACCCTAACCCTAAGAGCCTGAGTCTAACCCTCACCCTAAGAGCCTGAGTCGAACCCTAACCCGAAGAGCCTGAGTCTAACCCTCACCCTAAGAGCCTGAGTCTAACCCTAACCCTAAGAGCCTGAGTCTAACCCTAACCCTAAGAGCCTGAGTCTAACCCTAACCCGAAGAGCCTGAGTCTAACCCTAACTCTAAGAGCCTGAGTCTAACCCTAACCCGAAGAGCCTGAGTCTAACCCTAACCCGAAGAGCCTGAGTCTAACCCTAACCCTAAGAGCCTGAGTCTAACCCTAACCCGAAGAGCCTGAGTTTAACCCTAACCCTAAGAGCCTGAGTCTAACCCTCACCCTAAGAGCCTGAGTCTAACCCTAACCCTAAGAGCCTGAGTCTAACCCTAACCCTAAGAGCCTGAGTCTAACCCTAACCCTAAGAGCCTGAGTCTAACCCTCACCCTAAGAGCCTGAGTCTAACCCTCACCCTAAGAGCCTGAGTCTAACCCTCACCCTAAGAGCCTGAGTCTAACCCTAACCCTAAGAGCCTGAGTCTAACCCTAACCCTAAGAGCCTGAGTCTAACCCTCACCCTAAGAGCCTGAGTCTAACCCTAACCCTAAGAGCCTGACCCTAACCCTAACCCTAAGAGCCTGAGTCTAACCCTCACCCTAAGAGCCTGAGTCTAACCCTAACCCTAAGAGCCTGAGTCTAACCCTCACCCTAAGAGCCTGAGTCTAACCCTAACCCTAAGAGCCTGAGTCTAACCCTAACCCGAAGAGCCTGAGTCTAACCCTAACCCTAAGAGCCTGAGTCTAACCCTAACCCGAAGAGCCTGAGTCTAACCCTAACCCGAAGAGCCTGAGTCTAACCCTCACCCTAAGAGCCTGAGTCTAACCCTCACCCTAAGAGCCTGAGTCTAACCCTAACCCTAAGAGCCTGAGTCTAACCCTAACCCTAAGAGCCTGAGTCTAACCCTAACCCTAAGAGCCTGAGTCTAACCCTAACCCGAAGAGCCTGAGTCTAACCCTAACCCTAAGAGCCTGAGTCTAACCCTAACCCTAAGAGCCTGAGTCTAACCCTAACCCTAAGAGCCTGAGTCTAACCCTCACCCTAAGAGCCTGAGTCTAACCCTCACCCTAAGAGCCTGAGTCTAACCCTAACCCTAAGAGCCTGAGTCTGACCCTCACCCTAAGAGCCTGAGTCTAACCCTCACCCTAAGAGCCTGAGTCTAACCCTAACCCTAAGAGCCTGAGTCTAACCCTAACCCTAAGAGCCTGACCCTAACCCTAACCCTAAGAGCCTGAGTCTAACCCTCACCCTAAGAGCCTGAGTCTAACCCTAACCCTAAGAGCCTGAGTCTAACCCTAACCCTAAGAGCCTGAGTCTAACCCTCACCCTAAGAGCCTGAGTCTAACCCTAACCCGAAGAGCCTGAGTCTAACCCTAACCCGAAGAGCCTGAGTCTAACCCTAACCCTAAGAGCCTGAGTCTAACCCTAACCCGAAGAGCCTGAGTCTAACCCTAACCCGAAGAGCCTGAGTCTAACCCTCACCCTAAGAGCCTGAGTCTAACCCTCACCCTAAGAGCCTGAGTCTAACCCTAACCCTAAGAGCCTGAGTCTAACCCTAACCCTAAGAGCCTGAGTCTAACCCTAACCCTAAGAGCCTGAGTCTAACCCTAACCCTAAGAGCCTGAGTCTAACCCTAACCCTAAGAGCCTGAGTCTAACCCTCACCCTAAGAGCCTGAGTCTAACCCTCACCCTAAGAGCCTGAGTCTAACCCTAACCCTAAGAGCCTGAGTCTGACCCTAACCCTAAGAGCCTGAGTCTAACCCTAACCCGAAGAGCCTGAGTCTAACCCTCACCCTAAGAGCCTGAGTCTAACCCTCACCCTAAGAGCCTGAGTCTAACCCTAACCCGAAGAGCCTGAGACTAACCCTAACCCGAAGAGCCTGAGTCTAACCCTCACCCTAAGAGCCTGAGTCGAACCCTAACCCGAAGAGCCTGAGTCTAACCCTCACCCGAAGAGCCTGAGTCTAACCCTAACCCTAAGAGCCTGAGTCTAACCCTAACCCTAAGAGCCTGAGTCGAACCCTAACCCTAAGAGCCTGAGTCTAACCCTCACCCTAAGAGCCTGAGTCTAACCCTAACCCTAAGAGCCTGAGTCTAACCCTAACCCTAAGAGCCTGAGTCTAACCCTAACCCGAAGAGCCTGAGTCTAACCCTAACTCTAAGAGCCTGAGTCTAACCCTAACCCGAAGAGCCTGAGTCTAACCCTAACCCGAAGAGCCTGAGTCTAACCCTAACCCTAAGAGCCTGAGTCTAACCCTAACCCGAAGAGCCTGAGTCTAACCCTAACCCTAAGAGCCTGAGTCTAACCCTCACCCTAAGAGCCTGAGTCTAACCCTCACCCTAAGAGCCTGAGTCTAACCCTAACCCGAAGAGCCTGAGTCTAACCCTCACCCTAAGAGCCTGAGTCTAACCCTAACCCTAAGAGCCTGAGTCTAACCCTCACCCTAAGAGCCTGAGTCTAACCCTCACCCTAAGAGCCTGAGTCTAACCCTAACCCTAAGAGCCTGAGTCTAACCCTAACCCTAAGAGCCTGAGTCTAACCCTAACGCTACGAGTCTAACCCTAACCCTAACCCTAACAGTCTAACCCTAACCCTAACCCTAACCCTAACCCTAACCCTAAGAGCCTAACCCTAACCCTAACCCTAAGAGTCTAACCCTAACCCTAACCCTAACCCTAAGAGTCTAACCCTAACCCTGAGTCTAACCCTAACCCTAACCCTAACCTTAAGAGTCTAACCCTAACCCTAAGAGTCTAACCCTAACCCTAACTCTAACCCTAACAGTCTAACCCTAAACATAAGAGTTTAACCCTAAGAGTTTAACCCTAACCCTAACCCTAAACCTAACAGTCTAACCCTAACCCTAACCCTAACCCTAAGAGTCTAACCCTAACCCTGAGTCTAACCCTAACCCTAACCCTAACCCTAAGAGTCTAACCCTAACCCTAAGAGTCTAACCCTAACCCTAACCCTAACAGTCTAAACCTAAACCTTAGAGTCTAACCCTAACCCTAACCCTAACCCTAAGAGTCTAACCCTAACCCTAACCCTAAGAGTCTAACCCTAACCCTAACCCTAACCCTAAGAGTCTAACCCTAACACTAAGAGTCTAACCTTAACCCTAACCCTAACCCTAAGAGTCTAACCCTAACCCTAACCCTAACCCTAACCCTGACCCTAACCCTAAGAGTCTAACCCTAACCCTAACCCTAACCCTAAGAGTCTAACCCTAACACTACCCTAACCCTAAGAGTCTAACCCTAACCCTAAGAGTCTAACCCTAACCCTAACCCTAACCCTAAGAGTCTAACCCTAACCCTGAGTCTAACCCTAACCCTAACCCTAACCCTAACCCTAACCCTAACCCTAACCCTAAGAGTCTAACCCTAACCCTAAGAGTCTAACCCTAACCCTAACCCTAACCCTAACAGTCTAACCCTAAACATAAGAGTTTAACCCTAAGAGTCTAACCTTAACCCTAACCCTAAGAGTCTAACCCTAACCCTAACCCTAACCCTAACCCTAAGAGTCTAACCCTAACACTAAGAGTCTAACCTTAACCCTAACCCTAACCCTAAGAGTCTAACCCTAACCCTAACCCTAACCCTACCCTGACCCTAACCCTAAGAGTCTAACCCTAACCCTAACCCTAACCCTAACCCTAAGAGTCTAACCCTAACCCTACCCTAACCCTAAGAGTCTAACCCTAACCCTAAGAGTCTAACCCTAACCCTAACCCTAACCCTAAGAGTCTAACCCTAACCCTAAGAGTCTAACCCTAACCCTAACCCTAACCCTAACCCTAAGAGTCTAACCCTAACCCTAAGAGTCTAACCCTAAGAGTCTAACCCTAACCCTAACCCTAACAGTCTAACCTTAACCCTAAACCTAACCCCGGCTGAAGTACCCAAGTATATTTCGCTAGATGGCAGCAGCGCTCCACCAACAGAGCCGGCTGCAGTACCCAAATATATTTCGCTAGATGGCAGCAGCGCTCCACCAAAAGGGCGGCTGCAGTACCCAAATATATTTCGCTAGATGGCAGCAGCGCTCCACCAAAAGGGCGGCTGCAGTACCCAATTACATTTCGCTAGATGGCAGCAGAGCTCCACCAACCGGGCGGCTGCAGTACCCAATTATATTTCGCTAGATGGCAGCAGCGCTCCACCAACCGGCCGGCTGAAGTACCCAATTATATTTCGCTAGATGGCAGCAGCGCTCCACCAACAGAGCCGGCTGCAGTACCCAAATATATTTCGCTAGATGGCAGCAGCGCTCCACCAAAAGGGGCCGCCTGCAGTACCCAAATATATTTCGCTAGATGGCAGCAGCGCTCCACCAACCGGTCGGCTGCAGTACCCAATTACATTTCGCTAGATGGCAGCAGCGCTCCACCAAAAGGGCGGCTGCAGTACCCAAATATATGTCGCTAGATGGCAGCAGCGCTCCACCAACAGGGCGTCTGCAGTACCCAATTACATTTCGCTAGATGGCAGCAGCGCTCCACCAAGAGCGCCGGCTGCAGTACCCAAATATATTTCGCTAGATGGCAGCAGCGCTCCACCAACAGGGCCGGCTGCAGTACCCAAATATATTTCGCTAGATGGCAGCAGCGCTCCACCAAAAGGGCGGCTGCAGTACCCAATTACATTTCGCTAGATGGCAGCAGCGCTCCACCAACAGCGCCGGCTGCAGTACCCAAGTATATTTCGCTAGATGGCAGCAGCGCTCCACCAACAGCGCCGGCTGCAGTACCCAAGTATATTTCGCTAGATGGCAGCAGCGCTCCACCAAAAGGGTGGCTGCAGTACCCAATTACATTTCGCTAGATGGCAGCAGCGCTCCACCAAAAGGGCGGCTGCAGTACCCAAATATATTTCGCTAGATGGCAGCAGAGCTCCACCAACAGGGACGGCTGCAATACCCAAGTATATTTGGCTAGATGGCAGCAGCGCTCTACCAAACGGGCGGCTGCAGTACCCAAATATATTTCGCTAGATGGCAGCAGCGCTCCACCAAACGGGCGGCTGCAGTACCCAAGTATATTTCGCTAGATGGCAGCAGCGCTCCACAAAAAGGGCCGGCTGCAGTACCCAAATATATAGTACTGAGTCTAACCCTCACCCTAAGAGCCTGAGTCTAACCCTCACCCTAAGAGCCTGAGTCTAACCCTCACCCTAAGAGCCTGAGTCTAACCCTAACCCTAAGAGCCTGAGTCTAACCCTAACCCTAAGAACCTGAGTCTAACCCTAACCCTAAGAGCCTGAGTCTAACCCTAACCCTAAGAGCCTGAGTCTAACCCTCACCCTAAGAGCATGAGTCTAACCCTAACCCTAAGAGCCTGAGTCTAACCCTAACCCTAAGAGCCTGAGTCTAACCCTCACCCTAAGAGCATGAGTCTAACCCTAACCCGAAGAGCCTGAGTCTAACCCTAACCCTAAGAGCCTGAGTCTAACCCTAACCCGAAGAGCCTGAGTCTAACCCTCACCCTAAGAGCCTGAGTCTAACCCTAACCCTAAGAGCCTGAGTCTAACCCTAACCCTAAGAGCCTGAGTCTAACCCTAACCCGAAGAGCCTGAGTCTAACCCTAACTCTAAGAGCCTGAGTCTAACCCTAACCCTAAGAGCCTGAGTCTAACCCTAACCCTAAGAGCCTGAGTCGAACCCTCACCCTAAGAGCCTGAGTCGAACCCTCACCCTAAGAGCCTGAGTCTAACCCTAACCCTAAGAGCCTGAGTCTAACCCTAACCCGAAGAGCCTGAGTCTAACCCTAACCCGAAGAGCCTGAGTCTAACCCTAACCCTAAGAGCCTGAGTCTAACCCTCACCCTAAGAGCCTGAGTCTAACCCTCACCCTAAGAGCCTGAGTCTAACCCTCACCCTAAGAGCCTGAGTCTAACCCTAACCCTAAGAGCCTGAGTCTAACCCTAACCCTAAGAGCCTGAGTCTAACCCTAACCCGAAGAGCCTGAGTCCAACCCTAACCCTAAGAGCCTGAGTCTAACCCTAACCCTAAGAGCCTGAGTCTAACCCTAACCCTAAGAGCCTGAGTCTAACCCTAACCCTTTTGGTGGAGCGCTGCTGCTATCTAGCGAAATATACTAGGGTACTGCAGCCGGCGCTCTTGGTGGAACGCTGCTGCTATCTAGCGAAATATATTTGGGTACTGCAGACGACCTTTTGGTGGAGCGCTGCTGCCATCTAGCGAAATGTAATTGGGTACTGCAGCCGGCCCGGTTGGTGGAGCGCTGCTGCCATCTAGCGAAATATATTTGGGTAGTGCAGCCGGCCCTGTTGGTGGAGCGCTGCTGCCATCTAGCGAAATATATTTGGGTACTGCAGCCGGCCCGGTTGGTGGAGCGCTGTTGCCGTCTCGCGAAATATATTTGGGTACTGCAGCCGGCCCTTTTGGTGGAGCGCTGCTACCATCTAGCGAAATGTAATTGGGTACTGCAGCCGCCCGGATGGTGGAGCGCTGCTGCCATCTAGCGAAATATACTTGGGTACTGCAGCCGCCCGGTTGGTGGAGCGCTGCTGCCATCTAGCGAAATATACTTGGGTACTGCAGCCGGCGCTGTTGGTGGAGCGCTGCTGCCATCTAGCGAAATATATTTGGGTACTGCAGCCGCCCTTTTGGTGGAGCGCTGCTGCCATCTAGCGAAATGTAATTGGGTACTGCAGCCGACTGGTTGGTTGAGCGCTGCTGCCATCTAGCGAAATATAATTGGGTACTGCAGCCGGCTCTGTTGGTGGAGCGCTGCTGGCATCTAGCGAAATATATTTGGGTACTGCAGCCGGCCCTTTTGGTGGAGCGCTGCTGCCATCTAGCGAAATGTAATTGGGTACTGCAGCCGCCCTTTTGGTGGAGCGCTGCTGCCATCTAGCGAAATATACTTGGGTACTGCAGCCGCCCGGTTGGTGGAGCGCTGCTGCCATCTAGCGAAATATACTTGGGTACTGCAGCCGGCGCTGTTGGTGGAGCGCTGTTGCCATCTAGCGAAATATATTTGGGTACTGCAGCCGGCTCTGTTGGTGGAGCGCTGCTGCTATCTAGCGAAATGTAATTGGGTACTGCAGCCGCCCTTTTGGTGGAGCGCTGCTGCCATCTAGCGAAATATAATTGGGTACTGCAGCCGGCTCTGTTGGTGGAGCGCTGCTGGCATCTAGCGAAATATATTTGGGTACTGCAGCCGCCCTTTTGGTGGAGCGCTGCTGCCATCTATCGAAATGTAATTGGGTACTGCAGCCGCCCTTTTGGTAGAGCGCTGCTGCCGTCTAGCGAAATATACTTGGGTACTGCAGCCGCCCCGTTGGTGGACCGCTGCTGCCATCTAGCGAAATGTAATTGGGTACTGCAGCCGCCCTTTTGGTGGAGGCTGCTGCCATCTAGCGAAATATACTTGGGTACTGCAGCCGGCCCCGTTGGTGGAGCGCTGCTGCCATCTAGCGAAATATACTTGGGTACTGCAGCCGGCGCTGTTGGTGGAGCGCTGCTGCCATCTAGCGAAATATACTTGGGTACTGCAGCCGCCCGGTTGGTGGAGCGCTGCTGCCATCTAGCGAAACCTAAGAGCCTGAGTCTAACCCTCACCCTAAGAGCCTGAGTCTAACCCTAACCCTAAGAGCCTGAGTCTAACCCTAACCCTAAGAGCCTGAGTCTAACCCTAACCCGAAGAGCCTGAGTCTAACCCTCACCCTAAGAGCCTGAGTCTAACCCTAACCCTAAGAGCCTGAGCCTAACCCTAACCCGAAGAGCCTGAGTCTAACCCTAACCCTAAGAGCCTGAGTCTAACCCTAACCCTAAGAGCCTGAGTCTAACCCTAACCCTACGAGTCTAATCCTAACCCTAACCCTAACCCTAACCCTAATCCTAAGAGTCTAACCCTAACCCTAACCATAACCCTAAGAGTCTAACCCTAACCCTAACCCTAACCCTAAGAGTCTAACCCTAACCCTGAGTCTAACCCTAACCCTAACCCTAACCCTAACCCTAAGAGTCTAACCCTAACCCTAAGAGTCTAACCCTAACCCTAACCCTAACCCTAACACTTCTAACCCTCACCCTAAGAGTCTAACCCTAAGAGTCTAACCCTAACCCTAAGAGTCTAACCCTAACCCTAACCCTAACCCTAACAGTCTAACCCTAACCCTAAGAGTCTAACCCTAAGAGTCTAACCCTAACCCTAACTCTAACCCTAACAGTCTAACCCTAAACATAAGAGTTTAACCCTAAGAGTCTAACCCTAACCCTAACCCTAACCCTAACAGTCTAACCCTAACCCTAACCCTAAGAGTCTAACCCTAACCCTAACCCTAAGAGTCTAACCCTAACCCTAAGAGTCTAACCCTAACTCTAACCCTAACCCTAACCCTAACAGTCTAACCCTAACCCTAACCCTAACCCTAACCCTGACCCTAACCCTAAGAGTCTAACCCTAACCCTAACCCTAACCCTAACCCTAAGAGTCTAACCCTAACCCTACCCTAACCCTAAGAGTCTAACCCTAACCCTAAGAGTCTAACCCTAACCCTAAGAGTCTAACCCTAACCCTGAGTCTAACCCTAACCCTAACCCTAACCCTAACCCTAACCCTAAGAGTCTAACCCTAACCCTAAGAGTCTAACCCTAACCCTAACCCTAACAGTCTAACCCTAACCCTAAGAGTCTAACCCTAACCCTAACTCTAACCCTAACAGTCTAACCCTAAACATAAGAGTTTAACCCTAAGAGTCTAACCCTAACCCTAAGAGTCTAACCCTAACCCTAACCCTAACCCTAACAGTCTAACCCTAACCCTAAGAGTCTAACCCTAACCCTAACTCTAACCCTAACAGTCTAACCCTAAACATAAGAGTTTAACCCTATAGAGTCTAACCCTAACCCTAACCCTAACCCTAAGAGTCTAACCCTAACCCTAACCCTAAGAGTCTAACCCTAACCCTAACCCTAACCCTAAGAGTCTAACCCTAACACTAAGAGTCTAACCTTAACCCTAACCCTAACCCTAAGAGTCTAACCCTAACCCTAACCCTAACCCTAACCCTGACCCTAACCCTAAGAGTCTAACCCTAACTCTAACCCTAAACCTAAGAGTCTAACCCTAAACCTACCCTAACCCTAAGAGTCTAACCCTAACCCTAAGAGTCTAACCCTAACCCTAACCCTAACCCTAAGAGTCTAACCCTAACCCTAAGAGTCTAACCCTAACCCTAACCCTAACCCTAACCCTAAGAGTCTAACCCTAACCCTAAGAGTCTAACCCTAAGAGTCTAACCCTAACCCTAACCCTAACAGTCTAACCTTAACCCTAACCCTAACCCCGGCTGAAGTACCCAAGTATATTTCGCTAGATGGCAGCAGCGCTCCACCAACAGAGCCGGCTGCAGTACCCAAATATATTTCGCTAGATGGCAGCAGCGCTCCACCAAAAGGGCGGCTGCAGTACCCAAATATATTTCGCTAGATGGCAGCAGCGCTCCACCAAAAGGGCGGCTGCAGTACCCAATTACATTTCGCTAGATGGCAGCAGCGCTCCACCAACCGGCCGGCTGAAGTACCCAATTATATTTCGCTAGATGGCAGCAGCGCTCCACCAAACGGCCGGCTGAAGTACCCAAGTATATTTCGCTAGATGGCAGCAGCGCTCCACTAACAGAGCCGGCTGCAGTACCCAAATATATTTCGCTAGATGGCAGCAGCGCTCCACCAAAAGGGGCCGCCTGCAGTACCCAAATATATTTCGCTAGATGGCAGCAGCGCTCCACCAACCGGTCGGCTGCAGTACCCAAGTATATTTCGCTAGATGGCAGCAGCGCTCCACCAAAAGGGCGGCTGCAGTACCCAAGTATATTTGGCTAGATGGCAGCAGCGCTCCACCAACCGGGCCGCCTGCAGTACCCAAGTATATGTCGCTAGATGGCAGCAGCGCTCCACCAACAGCGCCGGCTGCAGTACCCAATTACATTTCGCTAGATGGCAGCAGCGCTCCACCAAAAGGGCGGCTGCAGTACCCAATTACATTTCGCTAGATGGCAGCAGCGCTCCACAAAAAGGGCCGGCTGCAGTACCCAAATATATTTCGCTAGATGGCAGCAGCGCTCCACCAACGGGGCCGGCTGCAGTACCCAAGTATATTTCGCTAGATGGCAGCAGCGCTCCACCAAAAGGGCGGCTGCAGTACCCAAATATATTTCGCTAGATGGCAGCAGCGCTCCACCAGAAGGACGGCTGCAGTACCCAACTACATTTCGCTAGATGGCAGCAGCGCTCCACCAACAGGGCCGGCTGCAGTACCCAATTATATTTCGCTAGATGGCAGCAGCGCTCCACCAACCGGGCGGCTGCAGTACCCAAATATATTTCGCTAGATGGCAGCAGCGCTCCACCAACAGCGCCGCCTGCAGTACCCAAGTATTTGTCGCTAGATGGCAGCAGCGCTCCACCAAAAGGGCGGCTGCAGTACCCAAGTATATTTCGCTAGATGGCAGCAGCGCTCCACCAAAAGGGCGGCTGCAGTACCCAATTACATTTCGCTAGATGGCAGCAGCGCTCCACCAACAGCGCCGGCTGCAGTACCCAAGTATATTTCGCTAGATGGCAGCAGCGCTCCACCAAAAGGGCGGCTGCAGTACCCAATTACATTTCGCTAGATGGCAGCAGCGCTCCACCAACAGGGCCGGCTGCAGTACCCAAATATATTTCGCTAGATGGCAGCAGCGCTCCACCAACCGGGCGGCTGCAGTACCCAATTACATTTCGCTAGATGGCAGCAGCGCTCCACCAACAGCGCCGGCTGCAGTACCCAAGTATATTTCGCTAGATGGCAGCAGAGCTCCAACAACAGGGACGGCTGCAATACCCAAGTATATTTGGCTAGATGGCAGCAGCGCTCCACCAAAAGGGCGGCTGCAGTACCCAAATGTATTTCGCTAGACGGCAACAGCGCTCCACCAAAAGGGCCGGCTGCAGTACCCAAATATATTTCGCTAGATGGCAGCAGCGCTCCACCAACCGGGCCGCCTGCAGTACCCAAGTATATTTCGCTAGATGGCAGCAGCGCTCCACCAACAGCGGCGGCTGCAGTACCCAAATATATAGTACTGAGTCTAACCCTAACCCTAAGAGCCTGAGTCTAACACTCACCCTAAGAGCCTGAGTCTAACTCGAACCCTAAGAGCCTGAGTCTAACCCTAACCCTAAGAGCATGAGTCTAACCCTAACCCTAAGAGCCTGAGTCTAACCCTCACCCTAAGAGCCTGAGTCTAACCCTAACCCTAAGAGCCTGAGTCTAACCCTAACCCTAAGAGCCTGAGTCTAACCCTAACCCTAAGAGCCTGAATCTAACCCTAACCCTAAGAGCCTGAGTCTAACCCTAACCCGAAGAGCCTGAGTCTAACCCTAACCCGAAGAGCCTGAGTCCAACCCTAACCCGAAGAGCCTGAGTCTAACCCTAACCCTAAGAGCCTGAGTCTAACCCTAACCCTTTTGGTGGAGCGCTGCTGCTATCTAGCGAAATATACTAGGGTACTGCAGCCGGCGCTGTTGGTGGAACGCTGCTGCCATCTAGCGAAATGTAATTGGGTACTGCAGCCGGGCCGGTTGGTGGAGCGCTGCTGCCATCTAGCGAAATGTAATTGGGTACTGCAGCCGGCCGTTTGGTGGAGCGCTGCTGCCATCTAGCGAAATATATTTGGGTACTGCAGCCGCCCTTTTGGTGGAGCGCTGCTGCCATCTAGCGAAATATATTTGGGTACTGCAGCCGGCCCTGTTGGTGGAGTGCTGCTGCCATCTAGCGAAATGTAATTGGGTACTGTAGCCGCCCGTTTGGTGGAGCGCTGCTGCCATCTAGCGAAATATATTTGGGTACTGCAGCCGGCTCTGTTGGTGGAGCGCTGCTGCCATCTAGCGAAATATACTTGGGTACTGCAGCCGGCCCCGTTGGTGGAGCACTGCTGCCATCTAGCGAAATATACTTGGGTACTGCAGCCGCCCGTTTGGTGGAGCGCTGCTGCCATCTAGCGAAATATATTTGGGTACTGCAGCCGGCCCTGTTGGTGGAGCGCTGCTGCCATCTAGCGAAATGTAATTGGGTACTGCAGCCGCCCTTTTGGTGGAGCGCTGCTGCCATCTAGCGAAATATACTTGGGTACTGCAGCCGCCCGGTTGGTGGAGCGCTGCTGCCATCTAGCGAAATATACTTGGGTACTGCAGCCGGCGCTGTTGGTGGAGCGCTGCTGCCATCTAGCGAAATATATTTGGGTACTGCAGCCGCCCTTTTGGTGGAGCGCTGCTGCCATCTAGCGAAATGTAATTGGGTACTGCAGCCGACTGGTTGGTTGAGCGCTGCTGCCATCTAGCGAAATATAATTGGGTACTGCAGCCGGCTCTGTTGGTGGAGCGCTGCTGGCATCTAGCGAAATATATTTGGGTACTGCAGCCGGCCCTTTTGGTGGAGCGCTGCTGCCATCTAGCGAAATGTAATTGGGTACTGCAGCCGCCCTTTTGGTGGAGCGCTGCTGCCATCTAGCGAAATATACTTGGGTACTGCAGCCGCCCGGTTGGTGGAGCGCTGCTGCCATCTAGCGAAATATACTTGGGTACTGCAGCCGGCGCTGTTGGTGGAGCGCTGCTGCCATCTAGCGAAATATATTTGGGTACTGCAGCCGGCTCTGTTGGTGGAGCGCTGCTGCCATCTAGCGAAATGTAATTGGGTACTGCAGCCGCCCTTTTGGTGGAGCGCTGCTGCCATCTAGCGAAATATACTTGGGTACTGCAGCCGGCCCCGTTGGTGGAGCGCTGCTGCCATCTAGCGAAATATACTTGGGTACTGCAGCCGACCGGTTGGTGGAGCGCTGCTGCCATCTAGCGAAATATATTTGGGTACTGCAGGCGGCCCCTTTTGGTGGAGCGCTGCTGCCATCTAGCGAAACCTAAGAGCCTGAGTCTAACCCTCACCCTAAGAGCCTGAGTCTAACCCTAACCCTAAGAGCCTGAGTCTAACCCTAACCCTAAGAGCCTGAGTCTAACCCTCACCCTAAGAGCCTGAGTCTAACCCTAACCCGAAGAGCCTGAGTCTAACCCTCACCCTAAAAGCCTGAGTCTAACCCTAACCCTAAGAGCCTGAGTCTAACCCTAACCCGAAGAGCCTGAGTCTAACCCTCACCCTAAGAGCCTGAGTCTAACCCTAACCCTAAAAGCCTGAGTCTAACCCTAACCCTAAGAGCCTGAGTCTAACCCTCACCCTAAGAGCCTGAGTCTAACCCTCACCCTAAGAGCCTGAGTCTAACCCTAACCCTAAGAGCCTGAGTCTAACCCTCACCCGAAGAGCCTGAGTCTAACCCTAACCCTAAGAGCCTGAGTCTAACCCTAACCCTAAGAGCCTGAGTCTAACCCTAACCCTAAGAGCCTGAGTCTAACCCTAACCCTAAGAGCCTGAGTCTAACCCTAACCCGAAGAGCCTGAGTCTAACCCTAACCCTAAGAGCCTGAGTCTAACCCTCACGCTAAGAGCCTGAGTCTAACCCTAACCCTAAGAGCCTGAGTCTAACCCTAACCCTAAGAGCCTGAGTCTAACCCTCACCCTAAGAGCCTGAGCCTAACCCTAACCCGAAGAGCCTGAGTCTAACCCTAACCCTAAGAGCCTGAGTCTAACCCTAACCCTACGAGTCTAATCCTAACCCTAACCCTAACCCTAATAGTCTAACCCTAACCCTAACCCTAACCCTAATCCTAAGAGTCTAACCCTAACCCTAACCCTAATCCTAAGAGTCTAACCCTAACCCTAACCATAACCCTAAGAGTCTAACCCTAACCCTAACCCTAAGAGTCTAACCCTAACCCTGAGTCTAACCCTAACCCTAACCCTAACCCTAACCCTAAGAGTCTAACCCTAACCCTAAGAGTCTAACCCTAACCCTAACCCTAACCCTAACACTTCTAACCCTCACCCTAAGAGTCTAACCCTAAGAGTCTAACCCTAACCCTAAGAGTCTAACCCTAACCCTAACCCTAACCCTAACAGTCTAACCCTAACCCTAAGAGTCTAACCCTAAGAGTCTAACCCTAACCCTAACTCTAACCCTAACAGTCTAACCCTAAACATAAGAGTTTAACCCTAAGAGTCTAACCCTAACCCTAACCCTAACCCTAACAGTCTAACCCTAACCCTAACCCTAAGAGTCTAACCCTAACCCTAACCCTAAGAGTCTAACCCTAACCCTAAGAGTCTAACCCTAACTCTAACCCTAAGCATAACCCTAACAGTCTAACCCTAACCCTAACCCTAACCCTAACCCTGACCCTAACCCTAAGAGTCTAACCCTAACCCTAACCCTAACCCTAACCCTAAGAGTCTAACCCTAACCCTACCCTAACCCTAAGAGTCTAACCCTAACCCTAAGAGTCTAACCCTAACCCTAACCCTAAGAGTCTAACCCTAACCCTGAGTCTAACCCTAACCCTAACCCTAACCCTAAGAGTCTAACCCTAACCCTAAGAGTCTAACCCTAACCCTAACCCTAACAGTCTAACCCTAACCCTAAGAGTCTAACCCTAACCCTAACTCTAACCCTAACAGTCTAACCTTAAACATAAGAGTTTAACCCTAAGAGTCTAACCCTAACCCTAAGAGTCTAACCCTAACCCTAACCCTAACCCTAACCCTAACAGTCTAACCCTAACCCTAAGAGTCTAACCCTAACCCTAACTCTAACCCTAACAGTCTAACCCTAAACATAAGAGTTTAACCCTAAGAGTCTAACCCTAACCCTAACCCTAAGAGTCTAACCCTAACCCTAACCCTAAGAGTCTAACCCTAACCCTAACCCTAACCCTAAGAGTCTAACCCTAACACTAAGAGTCTAACCTTAACCCTAACCCTAACCCTAAGAGTCTAACCCTAACCCTAACCCTAACCCTAACCCTGACCCTAACCCTAAGAGTCTAACCCTAACTCTAACCCTAACCCTAAGAGTCTAACCCTGACCCTACCCTAACCCTAAGAGTCTAAACCTAACCCTAAGAGTCTAACCCTAACCCTAACCCTAACCCTAAGAGTCTAACCCTAACCCTAAGAGTCTAACCCTAACCCTAACCCTAACCCTAACCTTAAGAGTCTAACCCTAACCCTAAGAGTCTAACCCTAAGAGTCTAACCCTAACCCTAACCCTAACAGTCTAACCTTAACCCTAACCCTAACCCCGGCTGAAGTACCCAAGTATATTTCGCTAGATGGCAGCAGCGCTCCACCAACAGAGCCGGCTGCAGTACCCAAATATATTTCGCTAGATGGCAGCAGCGCTCCACCAACAGCGCCGGCTGCAGTACCCATATATATTTCGCTAGATGGCAGCAGCGCTCCACCAACAGGGCGGCTGCAGTACCCAATTACATTTCGCTAGATGGCAGCAGCGCTCCACCAACCGGGCCGGCTGCAGTACCCAAGTATATGTCGCTAGATGGCAGCAGCGCTCCACCAACCGGCCGGCTGAAGTACCCAAGTATATTTCGCTAGATGGCAGCAGCGCTCCACCAACAGAGCCGGCTGCAGTACCCAAATATATTTCGCTAGATGGCAGCAGCGCTCCACCAACCGGGCCGGCTGCAGTACCCAAGTATATTTCGCTAGATGGCAGCAGCGCTCCACCAAAAGGGCGGCTGCAGTACCCAAATATATTTCGCTAGATGGCAGCAGCGCTCCACCAACCGGGCGGCTGCAGTACCCAATTATATTTCGCTAGATGGCAGCAGCGCTCCACCAACCGGCCGGCTGAAGTACCCAATTATATTTCGCTAGATGGCAGCAGCGCTCCACCAACAGAGCCGGCTGCAGTACCCAAATATATTTCGCTAGATGGCAGCAGCGCTCCACCAAAAGGGGCCGCCTGCAGTACCCAAATATATTTCGCTAGATGGCAGCAGCGCTCCACCAAAAGGGCGGCTGCAGTACCCAATTACATTTCGCTAGATGGCAGCAGCGCTCCACCAAAAGGGCGGCTGCAGTACCCAAATATATGTCGCTAGATGGCAGCAGCGCTCCACCAACAGGGCGGCTGCAGTACCCAATTACATTTCGCTAGATGGCAGCAGCGTTCCACCAAGAGCGCCGGCTGCAGTACCCAAATATATTTCGCTAGATGGCAGCAGCGCTCCACCAACAGGGCCGGCTGCAGTACCCAAATATATTTCGCTAGATGGCAGCAGCGCTCCACCAACCGGGCGGCTGCAGTACCCAATTACATTTCGCTAGATGGCAGCAGCGCTCCACCAACAGCGCCGGCTGCAGTACCCAAGTATATTTCGCTAGATGGCAGCAGCGCTCCACCAACAGCGCCGGCTGCAGTACCCAAGTATATTTCGCTAGATGGCAGCAGCGCTCCACCAAAAGGGTGGCTGCAGTACCCAATTACATTTCGCTAGATGGCAGCAGCGCTCCACCAAAAGGGCGGCTGCAGTACCCAAATATATTTCGCTAGATGGCAGCAGAGCTCCACCAACAGGGACGGCTGCAATACCCAAGTATATTTGGCTAGATGGCAGCAGCGCTCCACCAAAAGGGCGGCTGCAGTACCCAAATGTATTTCGCTAGACGGCAGCAGCGCTCCACCAACAGGGCCGGCTGCAGTACCCAAATATATTTCGCTAGATGGCAGCAGCGCTCCACCAAACGGGCGGCTGCAGTACCCAAGTATATTTCGCTAGATGGCAGCAGCGCTCCACAAAAAGGGCCGGCTGCAGTACCCAAATATATAGTACTGAGTCTAACCCTCACCCTAAGAGCCTGAGTCTAACCCTCACCCTAAGAGCCTGAGTCTAACCCTCACCCTAAGAGCCTGAGTCTAACCCTAACCCTAAGAGCCTGAGTCTAACCCTCACCCTAAGAGCCTGAGTCTAACCCTAACCCGAAGAGCCTGAGTCTAACCCTCACCCTAAGAGCCTGAGTCTAACCCTAACCCTAAGAGCCTGAGTCTAACCCTCACCCTAAGAGCCTGAGTCTAACCCTAACCCGAAGAGCCTGAGTCTAACCCTAACCCTAAGAGCCTGAACCTAACCCTAACCCTAAGAGCCTGAGTCTAACCCTAACCCTAAGAGCCTGAGTCTAACCCTCACGCTAAGAGCCTGAGTCTAACCCTAACCCTAAGATCCTGAGTCTAACCCTAACTCGAAGAGCCTGAGTCTAACCCTAACCCTAAGAGCCTGAGTCTAACCCTAACCCTAAGAACCTGAGTCTAACCCTAACCCTAAGAGCCTGAGTCTAACCCTAACCCTAAGAGCCTGAGTCTAACCCTCACCCTAAGAGCCTGAGTCTAACCCGAACCCTAAGAGCCTGAGTCTAACCCTAAGCCTAAGAGGCTGAGTCTAACCCTCACCCTAAGAGCCTGAGTCTAACCCTCACCCTAAGAGCCTGAGTCTAACCCTAACCCTAAGAGCCTGAGTCTAACCCTAACCCGAAGAGCCTGAGTCTAACCCTAACCCTAAGAGCCTGAGTCTAACCCTCACCCTAAGAGCCTGAGTCTAACCCTAACCCTAAGAGCCTGAGTCTAACCCTAACACTAAGAGCCTGAGTCTAACCCTAACCGTTTTGGTGGAGCGCTGCTGCTATCTAGCGAAATATATTTGGGTACTGCAGCCGCCCTTTTGGTGGAGCGCTGCTGCCATCTAGCGAAATGTAATTGGGTACTGCAGCCGCCCGGTTGGTGGAGCGCTGCTGCCATCTAGCGAAATATATTTGGGTACTGCAGCCGGCCCTGTTGGTGGAGCGCTGCTGCCATCTAGCGAAATATATTTGGGTACTGCAGCCGGCCCTGTTGGTGGAGCGCTGCTGCCGTCTCGCGAAATATATTTGGGTACTGCAGCCGGCGCTTTTGGTGGAGCGCTGCTGCCATCTAGCGAAATGTAATTGGGTACTGCAGCCGCCCGGTTGGTGGAGCGCTGCTGCCATCTAGCGAAATATATTTGGGTACTGCAGCCGGCCCTGTTGGTGGAGCGCTGCTGCCATCTAGCGAAATATACTTGGGTACTGCAGCCGGCGCTGTTGGTGGAGCACTGCTGCCATCTAGCGAAATATACTTGGGTACTGCAGCCGCCCGTTTGGTGGAGCGCTGCTGCCATCTAGCGAAATATATTTGGGTACTGCAGCCGGCCCTGTTGGTGGAGCGCTGCTGCCATCTAGCAAAATGTAATTGGGTACTGCAGCCGCCCTTTTGGTGGAGCGCTGCTGCCATCTAGCGTAATATACTTGGGTACTGCAGCCGCCCTTTTGGTGGAGCGCTGCTGCCATCTAGCGAAATATACTTGGGTACTGCAGCCGGCGCTGTTGGTGGAGCGCTGCTGCCATCTAGCGAAATATACTTGGGTACTGCAGCCGCCCGGTTGGTGGAGCGCTGCTGCCATCTAGCGAAATGTAATTGGGTACTGCAGCCGCCCTTTTGGTGGAGCGCTGCTGCCATCATGCGAAATATATTTGGGTACTGCAGCCGGCGCTGTTGGTGGAGCGCTGCTGCCATCTAGCGAAATATACTTGGGTACTGCAGCCGGCGCTGTTGGTGGAGCGCTGCTGCCATCTAGCGAAATATACTTGGGTACTGCAGCCGCCCGGTTGGTAAAGCGCTGCTGCCATCTAGCGTAACCTAAGAGCCTGAGTCTAACCCTAACCCTAAGAGCCTGAGTCTAACCCTCACCCTAAGAGCCTGAGTCTAACCCTCACCCTAAGAGCCTGAGTCTAACCCTAACCCGAAGAGCCTGAGTCTAACCCTAACCCTAAGAGCCTGAGTCTAACCCTAACCAGAAGAGCCTGAGTCTAACCCTCACCCTAAGAGCCTGAGTCTAACCCTAACCCTAAGAGCCTGAGTCTAACCCTAACCCTAAGAGCCTGAGTCTAACCCTAACCCTAAGAGCCTGAGTCTAACCCTAACCCGAAGAGCCTGAGTCTAACCCTAACCCTAAGAGCCTGAGTCTAACCCTAACCCTAAGAGCCTGAGTCTAACCCTCACCCTAAGAGCCTGAGTCGAACCCTCACCCTAAGAGCCTGAGTCTAACCCTAACCCTAAGAGCCTGAGTCTAACCCTAACCCGAAGAGCCTGAGTCTAACCCTAACCCTAAGAGCCTGAGTCTAACCCTAACCCTAAGAGCCTGAGTCTAACCCTAACCCTAAGAGCCTGAGTCTAACCCTAACCCTAAGAGCCTGAGTCTAACCCTAACCCTAAGAGCCTGAGTCTAACCCTCACCCTAAGAGCCTGAGTCTAACCCTCACCCTAAGAGCCTGAGTCTAACCCTAACCCGAAGAGCCTGAGTCTAACCCTAACCCTAAGAGCCTGAGTCTAACCCTAACCCTAAGAGCCTGAGTCTAACCCTCACCCTAAGAGCCTGAGTCTAACCCTAACCCTAAGAGCCTGAGTCTAACCCTAACCCTAAGAGCCTGAGTCTAACCCTAACCCTAAGAGCCTGAGTCTAACCCTAACCCTTTTGGTGGAGCGCTGCTGCTATCTAGCGAAATATACTAGGGTACTGCAGCCGGCGCTCTTGGTGGAACGCTGCAGCCATCTAGCGAAATATATTTGGGTACTGCAGACGACCTTTTGGTGGAGCGCTGCTGCCATCTAGCGAAATGTAATTGGGTACTGCAGCCGGCCCGGTTGGTGGAGCGCTGCTGCCATCTAGCGAAATATATTTGGGTAGTGCAGCCGGCCCGGTTGGTGGAGCGCTGCTGCCATCTAGCGAAATATATTTGGGTACTGCAGCCGGCCCGGTTGGTGGAGCGCTGTTGCCGTCTCGCGAAATATATTTGGGTACTGCAGCCGGCCCTTTTGGTGGAGCGCTGCTGCCATCTAGCGAAATGTAATTGGGTACTGCAGCCGGCCGTTTGGTGGAGCGCTGCTGCCATCTAGCGAAATATATTTGGGTACTGCAGCCGCCCGGTTGGTGGAGCGCTGCTGCCATCTAGCGAAATATATTTGGGTACTGCAGCCGCCCTTTTGGTGGAGCGCTGCTGCCATCTAGCGAAATGTAATTGGGTACTGCAGCCGGCCGTTTGGTGGAGCGCTGCTGCCATCTAGCGAAATATATTTGGGTACTGCAGCCGCCCTTTTGGTGGAGCGCTGCTGCCATCTAGCGAAATATATTTGGGTACTGCAGCCGGCCCTGTTGGTGTAGCGCTGCTGCCATCTAGCGAAATGTAATTGGGTACTGTAGCCGCCCGTTTGGTGGAGCGCTGCTGCCATCTAGCGAAATATATTTGGGTACTGCAGCCGGCTCTGTTGGTGGAGCGCTGCTGCCATCTAGCGAAATATACTTGGGTACTGCAGCCGGCCCCGTTGGTGGAGCACTGCTGCCATCTAGCGAAATATACTTGGGTACTGCAGCCGCCCGTTTGGTGGAGCGCTGCTGCCATCTAGCGAAATATATTTGGGTACTGCAGCCGGCCCTGTTGGTGGAGCGCTGCTGCCATCTAGCGAAATGTAATTGGGTACTGCAGCCGCCCTTTTGGTGGAGCGCTGCTGCCATCTAGCGAAATATACTTGGGTACTGCAGCCGCCCGGTTGGTGGAGCGCTGCTGCCATCTAGCGAAATATACTTGGGTACTGCAGCCGGCGCTGTTGGTGGAGCGCTGCTGCCATCTAGCGAAATATATTTGGGTACTGCAGCCGCCCTTTTGGTGGAGCGCTGCTGCCATCTAGCGAAATGTAATTGGGTACTGCAGCCGACTGGTTGGTTGAGCGCTGCTGCCATCTAGCGAAATATAATTGGGTACTGCAGCCGGCTCTGTTGGTGGAGCGCTGCTGCCATCTAGCGAAATATATTTGGGTACTGCAGCCGGCCCTTTTGGTGGAGCGCTGCTGCCATCTAGCGAAATGTAATTGGGTACTGCAGCCGCCCTTTTGGTGGAGCGCTGCTGCCATCTAGCGAAATATACTTGGGTACTGCAGCCGCCCGGTTGGTGGAGCGCTGCTGCCATCTAGCGAAATATACTTGGGTACTGCAGCCGGCGCTGTTGGTGGAGCGCTGCTGCCATCTAGCGAAATATATTTGGGTACTGCAGCCGGCTCTGTTGGTGGAGCGCTGCTGCCATCTAGCGAAATGTAATTGGGTACTGCAGCCGCCCTTTTGGTGGAGCGCTGCTGCCGTCTAGCGAAATATACTTGGGTACTGCAGCCGCCCCGTTGGTGGAGCGCTGCTGCCATCTAGCGAAATGTAATTGGGTACTGCAGCCGCCCTTTTGGTGGAGGCTGCTGCCATCTAGCGAAATATACTTGGGTACTGCAGCCGGCCCCGTTGGTGGAGCGCTGCTGCCATCTAGCGAAATATACTTGGGTACTGCAGCCGCCCGGTTGGTGGAGCGCTGCTGCCATCTAGCGAAACCTAAGAGCCTGAGTCTAACCCTCACCCTAAGAGCCTGAGTCTAACCCTAACCCTAAGAGCCTGAGTCTAACCCTAACCCGAAGAGCCTGAGTCTAACCCTCACCCTAAGAGCCTGAGTCTAACCCTAACCCGAAGAGCCTGAGTCTAACCCTCACCCTAAGAGCCTGAGTCTAACCCTAACCCGAAGAGCCTGAGTCTAACCCTAACCCTAAGAGCCTGAGTCTAACCCTAACCCTAAGAGCCTGAGTCTAACCCTCACCCTAAGAGCCTGAGTCTAACCCTAACCCTAAGAGCCTGAGTCTAACCCTAACCCGAAGAGCCTGAGTCTAACCCTCACCCTAAGAGCCTGAGTCTAACCCTAACCCTAAGAGCCTGAGTCTAACCCTAACCCTAAGAGCCTGAGTCGAACCCTCACCCTAAGAGCCTGAGTCTAACCCTCACCCTAAGAGCCTGAGTCTAACCCTAACCCTAAGAGCCTGAGTCTAACCCTAACCCGAAGAGCCTGAGTCTAACCCTAACCCGAAGAGCCTGAGTCTAACCCTAACCCTAAGAGCCTGAGTCTAACCCTCACGCTAAGAGACTGAGTCTAACCCTCACCCTAAGAGCCTGAGTCTAACCCTCACCCTAAGAGCCTGAGTCTAACCCTAACCCGAAGAGCCTGAGTCTAACCCTCACCCTAAGAGCCTGAGTCTAACCCTAACCCTAAGAGCCTGAGTGTAACCCTAACCCTAAGAGCCTGAGTCTAACCCTCACCCTAAGAGCCTGAGTCGAACCCTAACCCGAAGAGCCTGAGTCTAACCCTCACCCTAAGAGCCTGAGTCTAACCCTAACCCTAAGAGCCTGAGTCTAACCCTCACCCTAAGAGCCTGAGTCTAACCCTAACCCTAAAAGCCTGAGTCTAACCCTAACCCTAAGAGCCTGAGTCTAACCCTCACCCTAAGAGCCTGAGTCTAACCCTAACCCTAAGAGCCTGAGTCTAACCCTCACCCTAAGAGCCTGAGTCTAACCCTCACCCTAAGAGCCTGAGTCTAACCCTAAACCGAAGAGCCTGAGTCTAACCCTAACCCTAAGAGCCTGAGTCTAACCCTAACCCTAAGAGCCTGAGTCTAACCCTAACCCGAAGAGCCTGAGTCTAACCCTAACCCTAAGAGCCTGAGTCTAACCCTAACCCGAAGAGCCTGAGTCTAACCCTAACCCTAAGAGCCTGAGTCCAACCCTAACCCTAAGAGCCTGAGTCTAACCCTCACCCTAAGAGACTGAGTCTAACCCTCACCCTAAGAGCCTGAGTCTAACCCTAACCCTAAGAGCCTGAGTCTAACCCTCACCCTAAGAGCCTGAGTCGAACCCTAACCCGAAGAGCCTGAGTCTAACCCTAACCCGAAGAGCCTGAGTCTAACCCTAACCGTAAGAGCCTGAGTCTAACCCTCACCCTTAGAGCCTGAGTCTAACCCTAACCCGAAGAGCCTGAGTCTAACCCTCACCCTAAGAGCCTGAGTCTAACCCTAACCCTAAGAGCCTGAGTCTAACCCTAACCCTAAGAGCCTGAGTCTAACCCTCACCCTAAGAGCCTGAGTCTAACCCTAACCCTAAGAGCCTGAGTCTAACCCTAACCCTAAGAGCCTGAGTCTAACCCTCACCCTAAGAGCCTGAGTCTAACCCTAACCCTAAGAGCCTGAGTCTAACCCTAACCCTAAGAGCCTGAGTCTAACCCTCACCCTAAGAGCCTGAGTCTAACCCTAACCCTAAGAGCCTGAGTCTAACCCTAACCCTAAGAGCCTGAGTCTAACCCTAACCCTAAGAGCCTGAGTCTAACCCTAACCCTAAGAGCCTGAGTCTAACCCTAACCCTAAGAGCCTGAGTCTAACCCTAACCCTAAGAGCCTGAGTCTAACCCTCACGCTAAGAGACTGAGTCTAACCCTCACCCTAAGAGCCTGAGTCTAACCCTCACCCTAAGAGCCTGAGTCTAACCCTAACCCTAAGAGCCTGAGTCTAACCCTAACCCTAAGAGCTTGAGTCTAACCCTAACCCTAAGAGCCTGAGTCTAACCCTAACCCGAAGAGCCTGAGTCTAACCCTAACCCTAAGAGCCTGAGTCTAACCCTCACCCTAAGAGCCTGAGTCTAACCCTAACCCGAAGAGCCTGAGTCTAACCCTAACCCTAAGAGCCTGAGTCTAACCCTAACCCGAAGAGCCTGAGTCTAACCCTAACCCGAAGAGCCTGAGTCTAACCCTAACCCTAAGAGCCTGAGTCTAACCCTAACCCTAAGAGCCTGAGTCTAACCCTCACCCTAAGAGCCTGAGTCTAACCCTAACCCGAAGAGCCTGAGTCTAACCCTCACCCTAAGAGCCTGAGTCTAACCCTAACCCTAAGAGCCTGAGTCTAACCCTAACCCTAAGAGCCTGAGTCTAACCCTCACCCTAAGAGCCTGAGTCTAACCCTAACCCGAAGAGCCTGAGTCTAACCCTAACCCTAAGAGCCTGAGTCTAACCCTAACCCGAAGAGCCTGAGTCTAACCCTAACCCTAAGAGCCTGAGTCTAACCCTAACCCTAAGAGCCTGAGTCTAACCCTAACCCGAAGAGCCTGAGTCTAACCCTCACCCTAAGAGCCTGAGTCGAACCCTAACCCTAAGAGCCTGAGTCTAACCCTCACCCTAAGAGCCTGAGTCTAACCCTAACCCTAAGAGCCTGAGTCTAACCCTAACCCGAAGAGCCTGAGTCTAACCCTCACCCTAAGAGCCTGAGTCTAACCCTAACCCTAAGAGCCTGAGTCTAACCCTAACCCTAAGAGCCTGAGTCTAACCCTCACCCTAAGAGCCTGAGTCTAACCCTCACCCTAAGAGCCTGAGTCTAACCCTCACCCTAAGAGCCTGAGTCTAACCCTAACCCGAAGAGCCTGAGTCTAACCCTAACCCGAAGAGCCTGAGTCTAACCCTAACCCTAAGAGCCTGAGTCTAACCCTCACGCTAAGAGACTGAGTCTAACCCTCACCCTAAGAGCCTGAGTCTAACCCTCACCCTAAGAGCCTGAGTCTAACCCTAACCCGAAGAGCCTGAGTCTAACCCTAACCCTAAGAGCCTGAGTCTAACCCTAACCCGAAGAGCCTGAGTCTAACCCTAACCCTAAGAGCCTGAGTCTAACCCTAACCCTAAGAGCCTGAGTCTAACCCTAACCCTAAGAGCCTGAGTCTAACCCTAACCCTAAGAGCCTGAGTCTAACCCTAACCCTAAGAGCCTGAGTCTAACCCTAACCCGAAGAGCCTGAGTCTAACCCTAACCCTAAGAGCCTGAGTCTAACCCTAACCCTAAGAGCCTGAGTCTAACCCTAACCCGAAGAGCCTGAGTCTAACCCTAACCCTAAGAGCCTGAGTCTAACCCTAACCCTAAGAGCCTGAGTCTAACCCTCACCCTAAGAGCCTGAGTCGAACCCTAACCCGAAGAGCCTGAGTCTAACCCTAACCCTAAGAGCCTGAGTCTAACCCTCACCCTAAGAGCCTGAGTCTAACCCTAACCCTAAGAGCCTGAGTCTAACCCTCACCCTAAGAGCCTGAGTCTAACCCTAACCCTAAGAGCCTGAGTCTAACCCTAACCCTAAGAGCCTGAGTCTAACCCTAACCCTAAGAGCCTGAGTCTAACCCTAACCCTAAGAGCCTGAGTCTAACCCTCACCCTAAGAGCCTGAGTCTAACCCTAACCCTAAGAGCCTGAGTCTAACCCTAACCCGAAGAGCCTGAGTCTAACCCTCACCCTAAGAGCCTGAGTCTAACCCTAACCCTAAGAGCCTGAGTCTAACCCTAACCCTAAGGGCCTGAGTCTAACCCTAACCCTAAGAGCCTGAGTCTAACCCTAACCCTAAGAGCCTGAGTCTAACCCTAACCCTAAGAGCCTGAGTCTAACCCTCACCCTAAGAGCCTGAGTCTAACCCTAACCCGAAGAGCCTGAGTCTAACCCTCACCCTAAGAGCCTGAGTCTAACCCTCACCCTAAGAGCCTGAGTCTAACCCTCACCCTAAGAGCCTGAGTCTAACCCTAACCCTAAGAGCCTGAGTCTAACCCTCACCCTAAGAGCCTGAGTCTAACCCTAACCCGAAGAGCCTGAGTCTAACCCTAACCCGAAGAGCCTGAGTCTAACCCTAACCCGAAGAGCCTGAGTCTAACCCTAACCCGAAGAGCCTGAGTCTAACCCTAACCCTAAGAGCCTGAGTCTAACCCTCACCCTAAGAGCCTGAGTCTAACCCTCACCCTAAGAGCCTGAGTCTAACCCTAACCCGAAGAGCCTGAGTCTAACCCTAACCCTAAGAGCCTGAGTCTAACCCTAACCCTAAGAGCCTGAGTCTAACCCTAACCCTAAGAGCCTGAGTCGAACCCTAACCCGAAGAGCCTGAGTCTAACCCTCACCCTAAGAGCCTGAGTCTAACCCTAACCCTAAGAGCCTGAGTCTAACCCTAACCCTAAGAGCCTGAGTCTAACCCTAACCCTAAGAGCCTGAGTCTAACCCTCACCCTAAGAGCCTGAGTCTAACCCTCACCCTAAGAGCCTGAGTCTAACCCTAACCCTAAGAGCCTGAGTCTAACCCTCACCCTAAGAGCCTGAGTCTAACCCTAACCCTAAGAGCCTGAGTCTAACCCTAACCCGAAGAGCCTGAGTCTAACCCTAACCCTAAGAGCCTGAGTCTAACCCTAACCCTAAGAGCCTGAGTCTAACCCTAACCCTAAGAGCCTGAGTCTAACCCTAACCCTAAGAGCCTGAGTCTAACCCCTAACCCGAAGAGCCTGAGTCTAACCCTAACCCTAAGAGCCTGAGTCTAACCCTAACCCTAAGAGCCTGAGTCTAACCCTAACCCTAAGAGCCTGAGTCTAACCCTAACCCTAAGAGCCTGAGTCTAACCCTAACCCTAAGAGCCTGAGTCTAACCCTAACCCTAAGAGCCTGAGTCTAACCCTAACCCTAAGAGCCTGAGTCTAACCCTCACCCTAAGAGCCTGAGTCTAACCCTAACCCTAAGAGCCTGAGTCTAACCCTAACCCTAAGAGCCTGAGTCTAACCCTAACCCGAAGAGCCTGAGTCTAACCCTAACCCGAAGAGCCTGAGTCTAACCCTCACCCTAAGAGCCTGAGTCTAACCCTAACCCTAAGAGCCTGAGTCTAACCCTCACCCTAAGAGCCTGAGTCTAACCCTAACCCGAAGAGCCTGAGTCTAACCCTAACCCGAAGAGCCTGAGTCTAACCCTAACCCGAAGAGCCTGAGTCTAACCCTAACCCGAAGAGCCTGAGTCTAACCCTAACCCTAAGAGCCTGAGTCTAACCCTCACCCTAAGAGCCTGAGTCTAACCCTCACCCTAAGAGCCTGAGTCTAACCCTAACCCGAAGAGCCTGAGTCTAACCCTAACCCTAAGAGCCTGAGTCTAACCCTAACCGAAGAGCCTGAGTCTAACCCTAACCCTAAGAGCCTGAGTCTAACCCTAACCCGAAGAGCCTGAGTCTAACCCTAACCCGAAGAGCCTGAGTCTAACCCTCACCCTAAGAGCCTGAGTCTAACCCTCACCCTAAGAGCCTGAGTCTAACCCTAACCCTAAGAGCCTGAGTCTAACCCTAACCCTAAGAGCCTGCGTCTAACCCTAACCCTAAGAGCCTGAGTCTAACCCTAACCCTAAGAGCCTGAGTCTAACCCTAACCCTAAGAGCCTGAGTCTAACCCTAACCCTAAGAGCCTGAGTCTAACCCTAACCCTAAGAGCCTGAGTCTAACCCTCACCCTAAGAGCCTGAGTCTAACCCTCACCCTAAGAGCCTGAGTCTAACCCTAACCCTAAGAGCCTGAGTCTGACCCTAACCCTAAGAGCCTGAGTCTAACCCTAACCCGAAGAGCCTGAGTCTAACCCTCACCCTAAGAGCCTGAGTCTAACCCTAACCCTAAGAGCCTGAGTCTAACCCTAACCCGAAGAGCCTGAGTCTAACCCTAACCCGAAGAGCCTGAGTCTAACCCTAACCCTAAGAGCCTGAGTCTAACCCTAACCCGAAGAGCCTGAGTCTAACCCTAACCCTAAGAGCCTGAGTCGAACCCTAACCCTAAGAGCCTGAGTCTAACCCTCACCCTAAGAGCCTGAGTCTAACCCTAACCCTAAGAGCCTGAGTCTAACCCTAACCCGAAGAGCCTGAGTCTAACCCTCACCCTAAGAGCCTGAGTCTAACCCTAACCCTAAGAGCCTGAGTCTAACCCTCACCCTAAGAGCCTGAGTCTAACCCTCACCCTAAGAGCCTGAGTCTAACCCTAACCCTAAGAGCCTGAGTCTAACCCTAACCCGAAGAGCCTGAGTCTAACCCTAACCCGAAGAGCCTGAGTCTAACCCTAACCCTAAGAGCCTGAGTCTAACCCTCACCCTAAGAGCCTGAGTCTAACCCTAACCCGAAGAGCCTGAGTCTAACCCTAACCCTAAGAGCCTGAGTCTAACCCTAACCCGAAGAGCCTGAGTCTAACCCTAACCCTAAGAGCCTGAGTCTAACCCTAACCCTAAGAGCCTGAGTCTAACCCTAACCCTAAGAGCCTGAGTCTAACCCTAACCCGAAGAGCCTGAGTCTAACCCTAACCCGAAGAGCCTGAGTCTAACCCTAACCCGAAGAGCCTGAGTCTAACCCTAACCCGAAGAGCCTGAGTCTAACCCTAACCCTAAGAGCCTGAGTCTAACCCTAACCCTAAGAGCCTGAGTCTAACCCTAACCCTAAGAGCCTGAGTCTAACCCTAACCCTAAGAGCCTGAGTCTAACCCTAACCCTAAGAGCCTGAGTCTAACCCTAACCCGAAGAGCCTGAGTCTAACCCTCACCCTAAGAGCCTGAGTCTAACCCTAACCCTAAGAGCCTGAGTCTAACCCTAACCCTAAGAGCCTGAGTCTAACCCTAACCCGAAGAGCCTGAGTCTAACCCTAACCCGAAGAGCCTGAGTCTAACCCTCACCCTAAGAGCCTGAGTCTAACCCTAACCCTAAGAGCCTGAGTCTAACCCTCACCCTAAGAGCCTGAGTCTAACCCTAACCCTAAGAGCCTGAGTCTAACCCTAACCCGAAGAGCCTGAGTCTAACCCTAACCCGAAGAGCCTGAGTCTAACCCTCACCCTAAGAGCCTGAGTCTAACCCTCACCCTAAGAGCCTGAGTCTAACCCTAACCCGAAGAGCCTGAGTCTAACCCTAACCCTAAGAGCCTGAGTCTAACCCTAAACCGAAGAGCCTGAGTCTAACCCTAACCCTAAGAGCCTGAGTCTAACCCTAACCCGAAGAGCCTGAGTCTAACCCTAACCCGAAGAGCCTGAGTCTAACCCTCACCCTAAGAGCCTGAGTCTAACCCTCACCCTAAGAGCCTGAGTCTAACCCTAACCCTAAGAGCCTGAGTCTAACCCTAACCCTAAGAGCCTGAGTCTAACCCTAACCCTAAGAGCCTGAGTCTAACCCTAACCCTAAGAGCCTGAGTCTAACCCTAACCCTAAGAGCCTGAGTCTAACCCTAACCCTAAGAGCCTGAGTCTAACCCTAACCCTAAGAGCCTGAGTCTAACCCTCACCCTAAGAGCCTGAGTCTAACCCTAACCCGAAGAGCCTGAGTCTAACCCTAACCCTAAGAGCCTGAGTCTGACCCTAACCCTAAGAGCCTGAGTCTAACCCTAACCCGAAGAGCCTGAGTCTAACCCTCACCCTAAGAGCCTGAGTCTAACCCTAACCCTAAGAGCCTGAGTCTAACCCTAACCCGAAGAGCCTGAGTCTAACCCTAACCCGAAGAGCCTGAGTCTAACCCTCACCCTAAGAGCCTGAGTCGAACCCTAACCCGAAGAGCCTGAGTCTAACCCTCACCCTAAGAGCCTGAGTCTAACCCTAACCCTAAGAGCCTGAGTCTAACCCTAACCCTAAGAGCCTGAGTCTAACCCTCACCCTAAGAGCCTGAGTCTAACCCTAACCCTAAGAGCCTGAGTCTAACCCTCACCCTAAGAGCCTGAGTCTAACCCTAACCCGAAGAGCCTGAGTCTAACCCTAACCCTAAGAGCCTGAGTCTAACCCTAACCCTAAGAGCCTGAGTCTAACCCTAACCCGAAGAGCCTGAGTCTAACCCTAACCCTAAGAGCCTGAGTCTAACCCTAACCCTAAGAGCCTGAGTCTAACCCTCACCCTAAGAGCCTGAGTCTAACCCTCACCCTAAGAGCCTGAGTCTAACCCTCACCCTAAGAGCCTGAGTCTAACCCTCACCCTAAGAGCCTGAGTCTAACCCTAACCCTAAGAGCCTGAGTCTAACCCTAAGAGCCTGAGTCTAACCCTCACCCTAAGAGCCTGAGTCTAACCCTAACCCTAAGAGCCTGAGTCTAACCCTCACCCTAAGAGCCTGAGTCTAACCCTAACCCGAAGAGCCTGAGTCTAACCCTCACCCTAAGAGCCTGAGTCTAACCCTAAGAGCCTGAGTCTAACCCTAACCCTAAGAGCCTGAGTCTAACCCTAACTCTAAGAGCCTGAGTCTAACCCTAACCCTAAGAGCCTGAGTCTAACCCTAACCCTAAGAGCCTGAGTCTAACCCTCACCCTAAGAGCCTGAGTCTAACCCTAACCCTAAGAGCCTGAGTCTAACCCTAACCCTAAGGGCCTGAGTCTAACCCTAACCCTAAGAGCCTGAGTCTAACCCTAACCCTAAGAGCCTGAGTCTAACCCAAACCCTAAGAGCCTGAGTCTAACCCTAACCCTAAGAGCCTGAGTCTAACCCTAACCCGAAGAGCCTGAGTCTAACCCTCACCCTAAGAGCCTGAGTCTAACCCTAACCCTAAGAGCCTGAGTCTAACCCTCACCCTAAGAGCCTGAGTCTAACCCTAACCCTAAGAGCCTGAGTCTAACCCTCACCCTAAGAGCCTGAGTCTAACCCTAACCCTAAGAGCCTGAGTCTAACCCTAACCCGAAGAGCCTGAGTCTAACCCTAACCCTAAGAGCCTGAGTCTAACCCTAACCCGAAGAGCCTGAGTCTAACCCTAACCCTAAGAGCCTGAGTCTAACCCTCACCCTAAGAGCCTGAGTCTAACCCTAACCCTAAGAGCCTGAGTCTAACCCTAACCCTAAGAGCCTGAGTCTAACCCTAACCCTAAGAGCCTGAGTCTAACCCTCACCCTAAGAGCCTGAGTCTAACCCTCACCCTAAGAGCCTGAGTCTAACCCTAACCCTAAGAGCCTGAGTCTGACCCTAACCCTAAGAGCCTGAGTCTAACCCTAACCCGAAGAGCCTGAGTCTAACCCTCACCCTAAGAGCCTGAGTCTAACCCTAACCCGAAGAGCCTGAGTCTAACCCTAACCCGAAGAGCCTGAGTCTAACCCTAACCCTAAGAGCCTGAGTCTAACCCTCACCCTAAGAGCCTGAGTCGAACCCTAACCCGAAGAGCCTGAGTCTAACCCTCACCCTAAGAGCCTGAGTCTAACCCTAACCCTAACCCTAACCCTAACCCTAACCCTAACCCTAACCCTAACCCTAAGAGCCTGAGTCTAACCCTAACCCTAAGAGCCTGAGTCTAACCCTAACCCTAAGAGCCTGAGTCTAACCCTAACCCGAAGAGCCTGAGTCTAACCCTAACCCGAAGAGCCTGAGTCTAACCCTAACCCTAAGAGCCTGAGTCTAACCCTAACCCGAAGAGCCTGAGTCTAACCCTCACCCGAAGAGCCTGAGTCTAACCCGCACCCTAAGAGCCTGAGTCTAACCCTAACCCTAAGAGCCTGAGTCTAACCCTAACCCTAAGAGCCTGAGTCTAACCCTCACCCTAAGAGCCTGAGTCTAACCCTCACCCTAAGAGCCTGAGTCTAACCCTAACCCGAAGAGCCTGAGTCTAACCCTAACCCTAAGAGCCTGAGTCTAACCCTAACCCTAAGAGCCTGAGTCTAACCCTAACCCTAAGAGCCTGAGTCTAACCCTAACCCGAAGAGCCTGAGTCTAACCCTAACCCGAAGAGCCTGAGTCTAACCCTAACCCTAAGAGCCTGAGTCTAACCCTAACCCTAAGAGCCTGAGTCTAACCCTCACCCTAAGAGCCTGAGTCTAACCCTAACCCGAAGAGCCTGAGTCTAACCCTAACCCGAAGAGCCTGAGTCTAACCCTAACCCTAAGAGCCTGAGTCTAACCCTAACCCGAAGAGCCTGAGTCTAACCCTAACCCTAAGAGCCTGAGTCTAACCCTCACCCTAAGAGCCTGAGTCTAACCCTAACCCTAAGAGCCTGAGTCTAACCCTAACCCGAAGAGCCTGAGTCTAACCCTAACCCTAAGAGCCTGAGTCTAACCCTAACCCTAAGAGCCTGAGTCTAACCCTAACCCTAAGAGCCTGAGTCTAACCCTCACCCGAAGAGCCTGAGTCTAACCCTAACCCGAAGAGCCTGAGTCTAACCCTAACCCTAAGAGCCTGAGTCTAACCCTCACCCTAAGAGCCTGAGTCTAACCCTAACCCTAAGAGCCTGAGTCTAACCCTAACCCTAAGAGCCTGAGTCTAACCCTAACCCTAAGAGCCTGAGTCTGACCCTAACCCTAAGAGCCTGAGTCTAACCCTAACCCTAAGAGCCTGAGTCTAACCCTAACCCGAAGAGCCTGAGTCTAACCCTAACCCTAAGAGCCTGAGTCTAACCCTAACCCGAAGAGCCTGAGTCTAACCCTCACCCTAAGAGCCTGAGTCTAACCCTAACCCGAAGAGCCTGAGTCTAACCCTAACCCTAAGAGCCTGAGTCTAACCCTCACCCGAAGAGCCTGAGTCTAACCCTAACCCGAAGAGCCTGAGTCTAACCCTAACCCTAAGAGCCTGAGTCTAACCCTCACCCTAAGAGCCTGAGTCTAACCCTAACCCTAAGAGCCTGAGTCTAACCCTAACCCTAAGAGCCTGAGTCTAACCCTAACCCGAAGAGCCTGAGTCTAACCCTAACCCGAAGAGCCTGAGTCTAACCCTCACCCTAAGAGCCTGAGTCTAACCCTCACCCTAAGAGCCTGAGTCTAACCCTAACCCTAAGAGCCTGAGTCTAACCCTAACCCTAAGAGCCTGAGTCTAACCCTAACCCTAAGAGCCTGAGTCTAACCCTAACCCTAAGAGCCTGAGTCTAACCCTAACCCTAAGAGCCTGAGTCTAACCCTAACCCTAAGAGCCTGAGTCTAACCCTAACCCTAAGAGCCTGAGTCTAACCCTCACCCTAAGAGCCTGAGTCTAACCCTAACCCGAAGAGCCTGAGTCTAACCCTAACCCTAAGAGCCTGAGTCTGACCCTAACCCTAAGAGCCTGAGTCTAACCCTAACCCGAAGAGCCTGAGTCTAACCCTCACCCTAAGAGCCTGAGTCTAACCCTAACCCTAAGAGCCTGAGTCTAACCCTAACCCGAAGAGCCTGAGTCTAACCCTAACCCGAAGAGCCTGAGTCTAACCCTCACCCTAAGAGCCTGCGTCGAACCCTAACCCGAAGAGCCTGAGTCTAACCCTCACCCTAAGAGCCTGAGTCTAACCCTAACCCTAAGAGCCTGAGTCTAACCCTAACCCTAAGAGCCTGAGTCTAACCCTCACCCTAAGAGCCTGAGTCTAACCCTAACCCTAAGAGCCTGAGTCTAACCCTCACCCTAAGAGCCTGAGTCTAACCCTAACCCGAAGAGCCTGAGTCTAACCCTAACCCTAAGAGCCTGAGTCTAACCCTAACCCTAAGAGCCTGAGTCTAACCCTAACCCGAAGAGCCTGAGTCTAACCCTAACCCTAAGAGCCTGAGTCTAACCCTAACCCTAAGAGCCTGAGTCTAACCCTCACCCTAAGAGCCTGAGTCTAACCCTAACCCTAAGAGCCTGAGTCTAACCCTCACCCTAAGAGCCTGAGTCTAACCCTCACCCTAAGAGCCTGAGTCTAACCCTAACCCTAAGAGCCTGAGTCTAACCCTAAGAGCCTGAGTCTAACCCTCACCCTAAGAGCCTGAGTCTAACCCTAACCCTAAGAGCCTGAGTCTAACCCTCACCCTAAGAGCCTGAGTCTAACCCTAACCCGAAGAGCCTGAGTCTAACCCTCACCCTAAGAGCCTGAGTCTAACCCTAAGAGCCTGAGTCTAACCCTAACCCTAAGAGCCTGAGTCTAACCCTAACTCTAAGAGCCTGAGTCTAACCCTAACCCTAAGAGCCTGAGTCTAACCCTAACCCTAAGAGCCTGAGTCTAACCCTCACCCTAAGAGCCTGAGTCTAACCCTAACCCTAAGAGCCTGAGTCTAACCCTAACCCTAAGGGCCTGAGTCTAACCCTAACCCTAAGAGCCTGAGTCTAACCCTAACCCTAAGAGCCTGAGTCTAACCCAAACCCTAAGAGCCTGAGTCTAACCCTAACCCTAAGAGCCTGAGTCTAACCCTAACCCGAAGAGCCTGAGTCTAACCCTCACCCTAAGAGCCTGAGTCTAACCCTAACCCTAAGAGCCTGAGTCTAACCCTCACCCTAAGAGCCTGAGTCTAACCCTAACCCTAAGAGCCTGAGTCTAACCCTCACCCTAAGAGCCTGAGTCTAACCCTAACCCTAAGAGCCTGAGTCTAACCCTAACCCGAAGAGCCTGAGTCTAACCCTAACCCTAAGAGCCTGAGTCTAACCCTAACCCGAAGAGCCTGAGTCTAACCCTAACCCTAAGAGCCTGAGTCTAACCCTCACCCTAAGAGCCTGAGTCTAACCCTAACCCTAAGAGCCTGAGTCTAACCCTAACCCTAAGAGCCTGAGTCTAACCCTAACCCTAAGAGCCTGAGTCTAACCCTCACCCTAAGAGCCTGAGTCTAACCCTCACCCTAAGAGCCTGAGTCTAACCCTAACCCTAAGAGCCTGAGTCTGACCCTAACCCTAAGAGCCTGAGTCTAACCCTAACCCGAAGAGCCTGAGTCTAACCCTCACCCTAAGAGCCTGAGTCTAACCCTAACCCGAAGAGCCTGAGTCTAACCCTAACCCGAAGAGCCTGAGTCTAACCCTAACCCTAAGAGCCTGAGTCTAACCCTCACCCTAAGAGCCTGAGTCGAACCCTAACCCGAAGAGCCTGAGTCTAACCCTCACCCTAAGAGCCTGAGTCTAACCCTAACCCTAACCCTAACCCTAACCCTAACCCTAACCCTAACCCTAACCCTAACCCTAAGAGCCTGAGTCTAACCCTAACCCTAAGAGCCTGAGTCTAACCCTAACCCTAAGAGCCTGAGTCTAACCCTAACCCGAAGAGCCTGAGTCTAACCCTAACCCGAAGAGCCTGAGTCTAACCCTAACCCTAAGAGCCTGAGTCTAACCCTAACCCGAAGAGCCTGAGTCTAACCCTCACCCGAAGAGCCTGAGTCTAACCCGCACCCTAAGAGCCTGAGTCTAACCCTAACCCTAAGAGCCTGAGTCTAACCCTAACCCTAAGAGCCTGAGTCTAACCCTCACCCTAAGAGCCTGAGTCTAACCCTCACCCTAAGAGCCTGAGTCTAACCCTAACCCGAAGAGCCTGAGTCTAACCCTAACCCTAAGAGCCTGAGTCTAACCCTAACCCTAAGAGCCTGAGTCTAACCCTAACCCTAAGAGCCTGAGTCTAACCCTAACCCGAAGAGCCTGAGTCTAACCCTAACCCGAAGAGCCTGAGTCTAACCCTAACCCTAAGAGCCTGAGTCTAACCCTAACCCTAAGAGCCTGAGTCTAACCCTCACCCTAAGAGCCTGAGTCTAACCCTAACCCGAAGAGCCTGAGTCTAACCCTAACCCGAAGAGCCTGAGTCTAACCCTAACCCTAAGAGCCTGAGTCTAACCCTAACCCGAAGAGCCTGAGTCTAACCCTAACCCTAAGAGCCTGAGTCTAACCCTCAACCTAAGAGCCTGAGTCTAACCCTAACCCTAAGAGCCTGAGTCTAACCCTAACCCGAAGAGCCTGAGTCTAACCCTAACCCTAAGAGCCTGAGTCTAACCCTAACCCTAAGAGCCTGAGTCTAACCCTAACCCTAAGAGCCTGAGTCTAACCCTCACCCGAAGAGCCTGAGTCTAACCCTAACCCGAAGAGCCTGAGTCTAACCCTAACCCTAAGAGCCTGAGTCTAACCCTCACCCTAAGAGCCTGAGTCTAACCCTAACCCTAAGAGCCTGAGTCTAACCCTAACCCTAAGAGCCTGAGTCTAACCCTAACCCTAAGAGCCTGAGTCTAACCCTAACCCTAAGAGCCTGAGTCTGACCCTAACCCTAAGAGCCTGAGTCTAACCCTAACCCTAAGAGCCTGAGTCTAACCCTAACCCGAAGAGCCTGAGTCTAACCCTAACCCTAAGAGCCTGAGTCTAACCCTAACCCGAAGAGCCTGAGTCTAACCCTCACCCTAAGAGCCTGAGTCTAACCCTAACCCGAAGAGCCTGAGTCTAACCCTAACCCTAAGAGCCTGAGTCTAACCCTCACCCGAAGAGCCTGAGTCTAACCCTAACCCGAAGAGCCTGAGTCTAACCCTAACCCTAAGAGCCTGAGTCTAACCCTCACCCTAAGAGCCTGAGTCTAACCCTAACCCTAAGAGCCTGAGTCTAACCCTAACCCTAAGAGCCTGAGTCTAACCCTAACCCTAAGAGCCTGAGTCTAACCCTAACCCTAAGAGCCTGAGTCTAACCCTAACCCTAAGAGCCTGAGTCTAACCCTAACCCTAAGAGCCTGAGTCTAACCCTCACCCTAAGAGCCTGAGTCTAACCCTCACGCTAAGAGCCTGAGTCTAACCCTAACCCTAAGAGCCTGAGTCTGACCCTAACCCTAAGAGCCTGAGTCTAACCCTAACCCTAAGAGCCTGAGTCTAACCCTCACCCTAAGAGCCTGAGTCTAACCCTAACCCTAAGAGCCTGAGTCTAACCCTAACCCGAAGAGCCTGAGTCTAACCCTAACCCGAAGAGCCTGAGTCTAACCCTCACCCTAAGAGCCTGAGTCGAACCCTAACCCGAAGAGCCTGAGTCTAACCCTAACTCTAAGAGCCTGAGTCTAACCCTAACCCTAAGAGCCTGAGTCTAACCCTCACCCTAAGAGCCTGAGTCTAACCCTCACCCTAAGAGCCTGAGTCTAACCCTAACCCTAAGAGCCTGAGTCTAACCCTAACCCTAAGAGCCTGAGTCTAACCCTAACCCGAAGAGCCTGAGTCTAACCCTAACCCTAAGAGCCTGAGTCTAACCCTAACCCTAAGAGCCTGAGTCTAACCCTAACCCGAAGAGCCTGAGTCTAACCCTAACCCTAAGAGCCTGAGTCTAACCCTAACCCGAAGAGCCTGAGTCTAACCCTAACCCTAAGAGCCTGAGTCTAACCCTCACCCTAAGAGCCTGAGTCTAACCCTAACCCTAAGAGCCTGAGTCTAACCCTAACCCTAAGAGCCTGAGTCTAACCCTAACCCTAAGAGCCTGAGTCTAACCCTAACCCTAAGAGCCTGAGTCTAACCCTAACCCGAAGAGCCTGAGTCTAACCCTAACTCTAAGAGCCTGAGTCTAACCCTAACCCTAAGAGCCTGAGTCTAACCCTAACCCTAAGAGCCTGAGTCTAACCCTAACCCTAAGAGCCTGAGTCTAACCCTAACCCGAAGAGCCTGAGTCTAACCCTAACTCTAAGAGCCTGAGTCTAACCCTAACCCTAAGAGCCTGAGTCTAACCCTCACCCTAAGAGCCTGAGTCTAACCCTCACCCTAAGAGCCTGAGTCTAACCCTAACCCTAAGAGCCTGAGTCTAACCCTAACCCTAAGGGCCTGAGTCTAACCCTAACCCTAAGAGCCTGAGTCTAACCCAAACCCTAAGAGCCTGAGTCTAACCCTAACCCTAAGAGCCTGAGTCTAACCCTAACCCGAAGAGCCTGAGTCTAACCCTC
This sequence comes from Falco punctatus, assembly GCF_963210335.1. Taxonomy (NCBI): domain Eukaryota; kingdom Metazoa; phylum Chordata; class Aves; order Falconiformes; family Falconidae; genus Falco; species Falco punctatus. Next base: position 75,262 of record NW_027660307.1, on the reverse strand, counting down.
ACCCTAAGAGCCTGAGTCTAACCCTCACCCTAAGAGCCTGAGTCTAACCCTAACCCTAAGAGCCTGAGTCTAACCCTAACCCGAAGAGCCTGAGTCTAACCTTAACCCTAAGAGCCTGAGTCTAACCCTCACCCGAAGAGCCTGAGTCTAACCCTCACCCGAAGAGCCTGAGTCGAACCCTCACCCTAAGAGCCTGAGTCTAACCCTAACCCTAAGAGCCTGAGTCTAACCCTAACCCGAAGAGCCTGAGTCTAACCCTAACCCGAAGAGCCTGAGTCTAACCCTAACCCGAAGAGCCTGAGTCTAACCCTAAACCGAAGAGCCTGAGTCTAACCCTAACCCGAAGAGCCTGAGTCTAACCCTAACCCTAAGAGCCTGAGTCTAACCCTCACCCTAAGAGCCTGAGTCTAACCCTAACCCTAAGAGCCTGAGTCTAACCCTAACCCGAAGAGCCTGAGTCTAACCCTAACCCTAAGAGCCTGAGTCTAACCCTAAACCGAAGAGCCTGAGTCTAACCCTAACCCTAAGAGCCTGAGTCTAACCCTCACCCTAAGAGCCTGAGTCTAACCCTAACCCGAAGAGCCTGAGTCTAACCCTCACCCTAAGAGCCTGAGTCTAACCCTCACCCTAAGAGCCTGAGTCTAACCCTAACCCGAAGAGCCTGAGTCTAACCCTAACCCTAAGAGCCTGAGTCTAACCCTAACCCTAAGAGCCTGAGTCTAACCCTAACCCTAAGAGCCTGAGTCTAACCCTAACCCTAAGAGCCTGAGTCTAACCCTCACCCTAAGAGCCTGAGTCTAACCCTCACCCTAAGAGCCTGAGTCTAACCCTAACCCTAAGAGCCTGAGTCTGACCCTAACCCTAAGAGCCTGAGTCTAACCCTAACCCGAAGAGCCTGAGTCTAACCCTCACCCTAAGAGCCTGAGTCTAACCCTAACCCTAAGAGCCTGAGTCTAACCCTAACCCGAAGAGCCTGAGTCTAACCCTCACCCTAAGAGCCTGAGTCGAACCCTAACCCGAAGAGCCTGAGTCTAACCCTAACCCTAAGAGCCTGAGTCTAACCCTCACCCTAAGAGCCTGAGTCTAACCCTCACCCTAAGAGCCTGAGTCTAACCCTAACCCGAAGAGCCTGAGTCTAACCCTAACCCTAAGAGCCTGAGTCTAACCCTAACCCTAAGAGCCTGAGTCTAACCCTAACCCTAAGAGCCTGAGTCTAACCCTAACCCTAAGAGCCTGAGTCTAACCCTAACCCTAAGAGCCTGAGTCTAACCCTAACCCTAAGAGCCTGAGTCTAACCCTCACCCTAAGAGCCTGAGTCTAACCCTAACCCTAAGAGCCTGAGTCTGACCCTAACCCGAAGAGCCTGAGTCTAACCCTAACCCGAAGAGCCTGAGTCTAACCCTCACCCTAAGAGCCTTAGTCTAACCCTAACCCTAAGAGCCTGAGTCTAACCCTAACCCGAAGAGCCTGAGTCTAACCCTCACCCTAAGAGCCTGAGTCGAACCCTAACCCGAAGAGCCTGAGTCTAACCCTAACCCTAAGAGCCTGAGTCTAACCCTCACCCTAAGAGCCTGAGTCTAACCCTAACCCTAAGAGCCTGAGTCTGACCCTAACCCTAAGAGCCTGAGTCTAACCCTAACCCGAAGAGCCTGAGTCTAACCCTCACCCTAAGAGCCTGAGTCTAACCCTAACCCTAAGAGCCTGAGTCTAACCCTAACCCGAAGAGCCTGAGTCTAACCCTCACCCTAAGAGCCTGAGTCGAACCCTAACCCGAAGAGCCTGAGTCTAACCCTAACCCTAAGAGCCTGAGTCTAACCCTCACCCTAAGAGCCTGAGTCTAACCCTCACCCTAAGAGCCTGAGTCTAACCCTAACCCGAAGAGCCTGAGTCTAACCCTAACCCGAAGAGCCTGAGTCTAACCCTAACCCTAAGAGCCTGAGTCTAACCCTAACCCTAAGAGCCTGAGTCTAACCCTAACCCTAAGAGCCTGAGTCTAACCCTCACCCTAAGAGCCTGAGTCTAACCCTCACCCTAAGAGCCTGAGTCTAACCCTCACCCTAAGAGCCTGAGTCTAACCCTAACCCTAAGAGCCTGAGTCTGACCCTAACCCTAAGAGCCTGAGTCTAACCCTAACCCGAAGAGCCTGAGTCTAACCCTCACCCTAAGAGCCTGAGTCTAACCCTAACCCGAAGAGCCTGAGTCTAACCCTAACCCGAAGAGCCTGAGTCTAACCCTCACCCTAAGAGCCTGAGTCGAACCCTAACCCGAAGAGCCTGAGTCTAACCCTAACCCGAAGAGCCTGAGTCTAACCCTCACCCTAAGAGCCTGAGTCTAACCCTCACCCTAAGAGCCTGAGTCTAACCCTAACCCGAAGAGCCTGAGTCTAACCCTAACCCTAAGAGCCTGAGTCTAACCCTAACCCTAAGAGCCTGAGTCGAACCCTAACCCTAAGAGCCTGAGTCTAACCCTAACCCTAAGAGCCTGAGTCTAACCCTCACCCTAAGAGCCTGAGTCTAACCCTAACCCTAAGAGCCTGAGTCTGACCCTAACCCTAAGAGCCTGAGTCTAACCCTCACCCGAAGAGCCTGAGTCTAACCCTCACCCTAAGAGCCTGAGTCTAACCCTAACCCTAAGAGCCTGAGTCTAACCCTAACCCGAAGAGCCTGAGTCTAACCCTCACCCTAAGAGCCTGAGTCTAACCCTAACCCTAAGAGCCTGAGTGTAACCCTAACCCTAAGAGCCTGAGTCTAACCCTAACCCGAAGAGCCTGAGTCTAACCCTAACCCGAAGAGCCTGAGTCTAACCCTAACCCTAAGAGCCTGAGTCTAACCCTAACCCTAAGAGCCTGAGTCTAACCCTAACCCTAAGAGCCTGAGTCTAACCCTAACCCTAAGAGCCTGAGTCTAACCCTAACCCTAAGAGCCTGAGTCTAACCCTCACCCTAAGAGCCTGAGTCTAACCCTCACCCTAAGAGCCTGAGTCTAACCCTAACCCTAAGAGCCTGAGTCTGACCCTAACCCTAAGAGCCTGAGTCTAACCCTAACCCGAAGAGCCTGAGTCTAACCCTAACCCGAAGAGCCTGAGTCTAACCCTAACCCTAAGAGCCTGAGTCTAACCCTAACCCGAAGAGCCTGAGTCTAACCCTCACCCTAAGAGCCTGAGTCGAACCCTAACCCGAAGAGCCTGAGTCTAACCCTAACCCTAAGAGCCTGAGTCTAACCCTCACCCTAAGAGCCTGAGTCTAACCCTAACCCGAAGAGCCTGAGTCTAACCCTAACCCGAAGAGCCTGAGTCGACCCCTAACCCTAAGAGCCTGAGTCGAACCCTAACCCGAAGAGCCTGAGTCTAACCCTCACCCTAAGAGCCTGAGTCTAACCCTAACCCTAAGAGCCTGAGTCTAACCCTAACCCTAAGGGCCTGAGTCTAACCCTAACCCTAAGAGCCTGAGTCTAACCCTAACCCTAAGAGCCTGAGTCTAACCCTAACCCTAAGAGCCTGAGTCTAACCCTAACCCTAAGAGCCTGAGTCTAACCCTAACCCGAAGAGCCTGAGTCTAACCCTAACCCGAAGAGCCTGAGTCTAACCCTCACCCTAAGAGCCTGAGTCTAACCCTCACCCTAAGAGCCTGAGTCTAACCCTAACCCTAAGAGCCTGAGTCTAACCCTCACCCTAAGAGCCTGAGTCTAACCCTCACCCTAAGAGCCTGAGTCTAACCCTAACCCTAAGAGCCTGAGTCTAACCCTAACCCGAAGAGCCTGAGTCTAACCCTAACCCGAAGAGCCTGAGTCTAACCCTAACCCTAAGAGCCTGAGTCTAACCCTCACCCGAAGAGCCTGAGTCTAACCCTCACCCGAAGAGCCTGAGTCTAACCCGCACCCTAAGAGCCTGAGTCTAACCCTAACCCTAAGAGCCTGAGTCTAACCCTAACCCTAAGAGCCTGAGTCTAACCCTCACCCTAAGAGCCTGAGTCTAACCCTAACCCTAAGAGCCTGAGTCTAACCCTAACCCTAAGGGCCTGAGTCTAACCCTAACCCTAAGAGCCTGAGTCTAACCCTAACCCTAAGAGCCTGAGTCTAACCCAAACCCTAAGAGCCTGAGTCTAACCCTAACCCTAAGAGCCTGAGTCTAACCCTAACCCGAAGAGCCTGAGTCTAACCCTAACCCGAAGAGCCTGAGTCTAACCCTCACCCTAAGAGCCTGAGTCTAACCCTCACCCTAAGAGCCTGAGTCTAACCCTAACCCTAAGAGCCTGAGTCTAACCCTCACCCTAAGAGCCTGAGTCTAACCCTCACCCTAAGAGCCTGAGTCTAACCCTAACCCTAAGAGCCTGAGTCTAACCCTAACCCGAAGAGCCTGAGTCTAACCCTAACCCGAAGAGCCTGAGTCTAACCCTAACCCTAAGAGCCTGAGTCTAACCCTCACCCGAAGAGCCTGAGTCTAACCCTCACCCGAAGAGCCTGAGTCTAACCCGCACCCTAAGAGCCTGAGTCTAACCCTAACCCTAAGAGCCTGAGTCTAACCCTAACCCTAAGAGCCTGAGTCTAACCCTCACCCTAAGAGCCTGAGTCTAACCCTAACCCTAAGAGCCTGAGTCTAACCCTAACCCTAAGAGCCTGAGTCTAACCCTAACCCTAAGAGCCTGAGTCTAACCCTCACCCTAAGAGCCTGAGTCTAACCCTAACCCTAAGAGCCTGAGTCTAACCCTAACCCTAAGAGCCTGAGTCTAACCCTAACCCTAAGAGCCTGAGTCTAACCCTAACCCGAAGAGCCTGAGTCTAACCCTAACCCGAAGAGCCTGAGTCTAACCCTAACCCTAAGAGCCTGAGTCTAACCCTCACCCTAAGAGCCTGAGTCTAACCCTAACCCTAAGAGCCTGAGTCTAACCCTAACCCGAAGAGCCTGAGTCTAACCCTAACCCTAAGAGCCTGAGTCTAACCCTAACCCGAAGAGCCTGAGTCTAACCCTAACCCGAAGAGCCTGAGTCTAACCCTAACCCTAAGAGCCTGAGTCTAACCCTCACCCTAAGAGCCTGAGTCTAACCCTAACCCGAAGAGCCTGAGTCTAACCCTAACCCGAAGAGCCTGAGTCTAACCCTAACCCTAAGAGCCTGAGTCTAACCCTAAACCGAAGAGCCTGAGTCTAACCCTAACCCTAAGAGCCTGAGTCTAACCCTAACCCGAAGAGCCTGAGTCTAACCCTAACCCGAAGAGCCTGAGTCTAACCCTCACCCTAAGAGCCTGAGTCTAACCCTCACCCTAAGAGCCTGAGTCTAACCCTAACCCTAAGAGCCTGAGTCTAACCCTAACCCTAAGAGCCTGAGTCTAACCCTAACCCTAAGAGCCTGAGTCTAACCCTAACCCTAAGAGCCTGAGTCTGACCCTAACCCTAAGAGCCTGAGTCTAACCCTAACCCTAAGAGCCTGAGTCTAACCCTAACCCTAAGAGCCTGAGTCTAACCCTCACCCTAAGAGCCTGAGTCTAACCCTCACCCTAAGAGCCTGAGTCTAACCCTAACCCTAAGAGCCTGAGTCTGACCCTAACCCTAAGAGCCTGAGTCTAACCCTAACCCTAAGAGCCTGAGTCTAACCCTCACCCTAAGAGCCTGAGTCTAACCCTAACCCTAAGAGCCTGAGTCTAACCCTAACCCGAAGAGCCTGAGTCTAACCCTAACCCGAAGAGCCTGAGTCTAACCCTCACCCTAAGAGCCTGAGTCGAACCCTAACCCTAAGAGCCTGAGTCTAACCCTAACCCGAAGAGCCTGAGTCTAACCCTAACCCGAAGAGCCTGAGTCTAACCCTAACCCTAAGAGCCTGAGTCTAACCCTCACCCTAAGAGCCTGAGTCTAACCCTCACCCTAAGAGCCTGAGTCTAACCCTAACCCTAAGAGCCTGAGTCTAACCCTCACCCGAAGAGCCTGAGTCTAACCCTAACCCGAAGAGCCTGAGTCTAACCCTAACCCTAAGAGCCTGAGTCTAACCCTAACCCCAAGAGCCTGAGTCTAACCCTAACCCTAAGAGCCTGAGTCTAACCCTAACCCTAAGAGCCTGAGTCTAACCCTAACCCTAAGAGCCTGAGTCTAACCCTAACCCTAAGAGCCTGAGTCTAACCCTAACCCTAAGAGCCTGAGTCTAACCCTCACCCTAAGAGCCTGAGTCTAACCCTAACCCTAAGAGCCTGAGTCTAACCCTCACCCTAAGAGCCTGAGTCTAACCCTAACCCGAAGAGCCTGAGTCTAACCCTAACCCTAAGGGCCTGAGTCTAACCCTAACCCTAAGAGCCTGAGTCTAACCCTAACCCTAAGAGCCTGAGTCTAACCCAAACCCTAAGAGCCTGAGTCTAACCCTAACCCTAAGAGCCTGAGTCTAACCCTAACCCGAAGAGCCTGAGTCTAACCCTAACCCGAAGAGCCTGAGTCTAACCCTAACCCTAAGAGCCTGAGTCTAACCCTCACCCTAAGAGCCTGAGTCTAACCCTCACCCTAAGAGCCTGAGTCTAACCCTAACCCTAAGAGCCTGAGTCTAACCCTCACCCTAAGAGCCTGAGTCTAACCCTCACCCTAAGAGCCTGAGTCTAACCCTAACCCTAAGAGCCTGAGTCTAACCCTAACCCGAAGAGCCTGAGTCTAACCCTAACCCGAAGAGCCTGAGTCTAACCCTAACCCGAAGAGCCTGAGTCTAACCCTAACCCTAAGAGCCTGAGTCTAACCCTCACCCGAAGAGCCTGAGTCTAACCCTCACCCGAAGAGCCTGAGTCTAACCCGCACCCTAAGAGCCTGAGTCTAACCCTAACCCTAAGAGCCTGAGTCTAACCCTAACCCTAAGAGCCTGAGTCTAACCCTCACCCTAAGAGCCTGAGTCTAACCCTAACCCTAAGAGCCTGAGTCTAACCCTAACCCGAAGAGCCTGAGTCTAACCCTAACCCTAAGAGCCTGAGTCTAACCCTCACCCTAAGAGCCTGAGTCTAACCCTAACCCTAAGAGCCTGAGTCTAACCCTAACCCTAAGAGCCTGAGTCTAACCCTAACCCTAAGAGCCTGAGTCTAACCCTAACCCGAAGAGCCTGAGTCTAACCCTAACCCGAAGAGCCTGAGTCTAACCCTAACCCTAAGAGCCTGAGTCTAACCCTAACCCTAAGAGCCTGAGTCTAACCCTAACCCTAAGAGCCTGAGTCTAACCCTAACCCGAAGAGCCTGAGTCTAACCCTAACCCTAAGAGCCTGAGTCTAACCCTAACCCGAAGAGCCTGAGTCTAACCCTAACCCGAAGAGCCTGAGTCTAACCCTAACCCTAAGAGCCTGAGTCTAACCCTCACCCTAAGAGCCTGAGTCTAACCCTAACCCGAAGAGCCTGAGTCTAACCCTAACCCGAAGAGCCTGAGTCTAACCCTAACCCTAAGAGCCTGAGTCTAACCCTAAACCGAAGAGCCTGAGTCTAACCCTAACCCTAAGAGCCTGAGTCTAACCCTAACCCGAAGAGCCTGAGTCTAACCCTAACCCTAAGAGCCTGAGTCTAACCCTCACCCTAAGAGCCTGAGTCTAACCCTAACCCTAAGAGCCTGAGTCTAACCCTAACCCTAAGAGCCTGAGTCTAACCCTCACCCTAAGAGCCTGAGTCTAACCCTAACCCTAAGAGCCTGAGTCTAACCCTAACCCTAAGAGCCTGAGTCTAACCCTAACCCTAAGAGCCTGAGTCTAACCCTAACCCTAAGAGCCTGAGTCTAACCCTAACCCTAAGAGCCTGAGTCGAACCCTCACCCTAAGAGCCTGAGTCTAACCCTCACCCTAAGAGCCTGAGTCTAACCCTCACCCTAAGAGCCTGAGTCTAACCCTAACCCTAAGAGCCTGAGTCTGACCCTAACCCTAAGAGCCTGAGTCTAACCCTAACCCGAAGAGCCTGAGTCTAACCCTCACCCTAAGAGCCTGAGTCTAACCCTAACCCTAAGAGCCTGAGTCTAACCCTAACCCGAAGAGCCTGAGTCTAACCCTAACCCGAAGAGCCTGAGTCTAACCCTCACCCTAAGAGCCTGAGTCGAACCCTAACCCGAAGAGCCTGAGTGTAACCCTAACCCGAAGAGCCTGAGTCTAACCCTAACCCTAAGAGCCTGAGTCTAACCCTAACCCTAAGAGCCTGAGTCTAACCCTCACCCTAAGAGCCTGAGTCTAACCCTAACCCTAAGAGCCTGAGTCTAACCCTAACCCTAAGAGCCTGAGTCTAACCCTAACCCGAAGAGCCTGAGTCTAACCCTAACCCTAAGAGCCTGAGTCTAACCCTAACCCTAAGAGCCTGAACCTAACCCTAACCCGAAGAGCCTGAGTCTAACCCTAACCCTAAGAGCCTGAGTCTAACCCTAACCCGAAGAGCCTGAGTCTAACCCTAACCCTAAGAGCCTGAGTCTAACCCTCACCCTAAGAGCCTGAGTCTAACCCTCACCCTAAGAGCCTGAGTCTAACCCTAACCCTAAGAGCCTGAGTCTAACCCTCACCCTAAGAGCCTGAGTCTAACCCTAACCCTAAGAGCCTGAGTCTAACCCTCACCCTAAGAGCCTGAGTCTAACCCTAACCCTAAGAGCCTGAGTCTAACCCTAACCCTAAGAGCCTGAGTCTAACCCTAACCCGAAGAGCCTGAGTCTAACCCTAACTCTAAGAGCCTGAGTCTAACCCTAACCCTAAGAGCCTGAGTCTAACCCTCACCCTAAGAGCCTGAGTCTAACCCTCACCCTAAGAGCCTGAGTCTAACCCTCACCCTAAGAGCCTGAGTCTAACCCTAACCCTAAGGGCCTGAGTCTAACCCTAACCCTAAGAGCCTGAGTCTAACCCAAACCCTAAGAGCCTGAGTCTAACCCTCACCCTAAGAGCCTGAGTCTAACCCTAACCCTAAGAGCCTGAGTCTAACCCTAACCCGAAGAGCCTGAGTCTAACCCTCACCCTAAGAGCCTGAGTCTAACCCTCACCCTAAGAGCCTGAGTCTAACCCTAACCCTAAGAGCCTGAGTCTAACCCTCACCCTAAGAGCCTGAGTCTAACCCTAACCCGAAGAGCCTGAGTCTAACCCTAACCCGAAGGGCCTGAGTCTAACCCTAACCCTAAGAGCCTGAGTCTAACCCTAACCCGAAGAGCCTGACCCTAACCCTAACCCTAAGAGCCTGAGTCTAACCCTCACGCTAAGAGCCTGAGTCTAACCCTAACCCTAAGAGCCTGAGTCGAACCCTCACCCTAAGAGCCTGAGTCTAACCCTAACCCTAAGAGCCTGAGTCTAACCCTAACCCGAAGAGCCTGAGTCTAACCCTAACCCGAAGAGCCTGAGTCTAACCCTAACCCGAAGAGCCTGAGTCTAACCCTAACCCGAAGAGCCTGAGTCTAACCCTAACCCTAAGAGCCTGAGTCTAACCCTAACCCGAAGAGCCTGAGTCTAACCCTAACCCTAAGAGCCTGAGTCTAACCCTCACCCTAAGAGCCTGAGTCTAACCCTAACCCTAAGAGCCTGAGTCTAACCCTAACCCGAAGAGCCTGAGTCTAACCCTCACCCTAAGAGCCTGAGTCTAACCCTCACCCTAAGAGCCTGAGTCTAACCCTAACCCTAAGAGCCTGAGTCTGACCCTAACCCTAAGAGCCTGAGTCTAACCCTAACCCGAAGAGCCTGAGTCTAACCCTCACCCTAAGAGCCTGAGTCTAACCCTAACCCTAAGAGCCTGAGTCTAACCCTAACCCGAAGAGCCTGAGTCTAACCCTCACCCTAAGAGCCTGAGTCGAACCCTAACCCGAAGAGCCTGAGTCTAACCCTAACCCTAAGAGCCTGAGTCTAACCCTCACCCTAAGAGCCTGAGTCTAACCCTCACCCTAAGAGCCTGAGTCTAACCCTAACCCGAAGAGCCTGAGTCTAACCCTCACCCTAAGAGCCTGAGTCTAACCCTAACCCTAAGAGCCTGAGTCTAACCCTAACCCTAAGAGCCTGAGTCTAACCCTAACCCTAAGAGCCTGAGTCTAACCCTAACCCTAAGAGCCTGAGTCTAACCCTCACCCTAAGAGCCTGAGTCTAACCCTCACCCTAAGAGCCTGAGTCTAACCCTAACCCTAAGAGCCTGAGTCTGACCCTAAACCTAAGAGCCTGAGTCTAACCCTAACCCGAAGAGCCTGAGTCTAACCCTCACCCTAAGAGCCTGAGTCTAACCCTAACCCTAAGAGCCTGAGTCTAACCCTAACCCGAAGAGCCTGAGTCTAACCCTCACCCTAAGAGCCTGAGTCGAACCCTAACCCTAAGAGCCTGAGTCTAACCCTAACCCTAAGAGCCTGAGTCTAACCCTCACCCTAAGAGCCTGAGTCTAACCCTCACCCTAAGAGCCTGAGTCTAACCCTAACCCTAAGAGCCTGAGTCTAACCCTAACCCTAAGAGCCTGAGTCTAACCCTAACCCTAAGAGCCTGAGTCTAACCCTAACCCTAAGAGCCTGAGTCTAACCCTCACCCTAAGAGCCTGAGTCTAACCCTCACCCTAAGAGCCTGAGTCTAACCCTAACCCTAAGAGCCTGAGTCTGACCCTAACCCTAAGAGCCTGAGTCTAACCCTAACCCGAAGAGCCTGAGTCTAACCCTCACCCTAAGAGCCTGAGTCTAACCCTAACCCTAAGAGCCTGAGTCTAACCCTAACCCGAAGAGCCTGAGTCTAACCCTCACCCTAAGAGCCTGAGTCTAACCCTAACCCTAAGAGACTGAGTGTAACCCTAACCCTAAGAGCCTGAGTCTAACCCTAACCCTAAGAGCCTGAGTCTAACCCTAACCCTAAGAGCCTGAGTCTAACCCTAACCCTAAGAGCCTGAGTCTAACCCTCACCCTAAGAGCCTGAGTCTAACCCTAACCCTAAGAGCCTGAGTCTAACCCTCACCCTAAGAGCCTGAGTCTAACCCTCACCCTAAGAGCCTGAGTCTAACCCTAACCCTAAGAGCCTGAGTCTGACCCTAACCCTAAGAGCCTGAGTCTAACCCTAACCCGAAGAGCCTGAGTCTAACCCTCACCCTAAGAGCCTGAGTCTAACCCTAACCCGAAGAGCCTGAGTCTAACCCTAACCCGAAGAGCCTGAGTCTAACCCTCACCCTAAGAGCCTGAGTCGAACCCTAACCCGAAGAGCCTGAGTCTAACCCTAACCCTAAGAGCCTGAGTCTAACCCTCACCCTAAGAGCCTGAGTCTAACCCTAACCCGAAGAGCCTGAGTCTAACCCTAACCCGAAGAGCCTGAGTCGAACCCTAACCCTAAGAGCCTGAGTCTAACCCTAACCCTAAGAGCCTGAGTCTAACCCTAATCCGAAGAGCCTGAGTCTAACCCTAACCCTAAGAGCCTGAGTCTAACCCTAACCCTAAGAGCCTGAGTCTAACCCTCACCCTAAGAGCCTGAGTCTAACCCTAACCCTAAGAGCCTGAGTCTAACCCTAACCCTAAGAGCCTGAGTCTAACCCTCACCCTAAGAGCCTGAGTCTAACCCTCACCCTAAGAGCCTGAGTCTAACCCTAACCCTAAGAGCCTGAGTCTGACCCTAACCCTAAGAGCCTGAGTCTAACCCTAACCCGAAGAGCCTGAGTCTAACCCTAACCCTAAGAGCCTGAGTCTAACCCTAACCCTAAGAGCCTGAGTCTAACCCTAACCCGAAGAGCCTGAGTCTAACCCTCACCCTAAGAGCCTGAGTCGAACCCTAACCCGAAGAGCCTGAGTCTAACCCTCACCCTAAGAGCCTGAGTCTAACCCTAACCCTAAGAGCCTGAGTCTAACCCTAACCCGAAGAGCCTGAGTCTAACCCTCACCCTAAGAGCCTGAGTCGAACCCTAACCCGAAGAGCCTGAGTCTAACCCTAACCCTAAGAGCCTGAGTCTAACCCTCACCCTAAGAGCCTGAGTCGAACCCTAACCCGAAGAGCCTGAGTCTAACCCTAACCCTAAGAGCCTGAGTCTAACCCTCACCCTAAGAGCCTGAGTCTAACCCTCACCCTAAGAGCCTGAGTCTAACCCTAACCCGAAGAGCCTGAGTCTAACCCTAACCCTAAGAGCCTGAGTCTAACCCTAACCCTAAGAGCCTGAGTCTAACCCTAACCCTAAGAGCCTGAGTCTAACCCTCACCCTAAGAGCCTGAGTCTAACCCTCACCCTAAGAGCCTGAGTCTAACCCTAACCCTAAGAGCCTGAGTCTGACCCTAACCCTAAGAGCCTGAGTCTAACCCTAACCCTAAGAGCCTGAGTCTAACCCTCACCCTAAGAGCCTGAGTCTAACCCTAACCCTAAGAGCCTGAGTCTAACCCTAACCCGAAGAGCCTGAGTCTAACCCTCACCCTAAGAGCCTGAGTCGAACCCTAACCCTAAGAGCCTGAGTCTAACCCTAACCCTAAGAGCCTGAGTCTAACCCTCACCCTAAGAGCCTGAGTCTAACCCTAACCCTAAGAGCCTGAGTCTGACCCTAACCCTAAGAGCCTGAGTCTAACCCTCACCCGAAGAGCCTGAGTCTAACCCTCACCCTAAGAGCCTGAGTCTAACCCTAACCCGAAGAGCCTGAGTCTAACCCTCACCCTAAGAGCCTGAGTCTAACCCTAACCCGAAGAGCCTGAGTCTAACCCTCACCCTAAGAGCCTGAGTCTAACCCTAACCCGAAGAGCCTGAGTCTAACCCTAACCCTAAGAGCCTGAGTCTAACCCTAACCCTAAGAGCCTGAGTCTAACCCTCACCCTAAGAGCCTGAGTCTAACCCTAACCCGAAGAGCCTGAGTCTAACCCTCACCCTAAGAGCCTGAGTCTAACCCTAACCCTAAGAGCCTGAGTCTAACCCTAACCCTTTTGGTGGAGCGCTGCTGCTATCTAGCGAAATATACTAGGGTACTGCAGCCGGCGCTGTTGGTGGAGCGCTGCTGCCATCTAGCGAAATATATTTGGGTACTGCAGCCGCTCTTTTGTTAGAGTGCTGCTGCCATCTAGCGAAATGTAATTGGGTACTGCAGCCGCCCTTTTGGTGGAGCGCTGCTGCCATCTAGCGTAATATACTTGGGTACTGCAGCCGGCCGGTTGGTGGAGCGCTGCTGCCGTCTAGCGAAATATACTTCGGTACTGCAGCCGGCGCTGTTGGTGGAGCGCTGCTGCCATCTAGCGAAATATACTTGGGTACTGCAGCCGGCCCTGTTGGTGGAGCGCTGCTGCCATCTAGTGAAATATACTTGGGTACTGCAGCCGCCCGGTTGGTGGAGCGCTGCTGCCATCTAGCAAAATGTAATTGGGTACTGCAGCCGCCCTTTTGGTGGAGCGCTGCTGCCATCTAGCGAAATGTAATTGGGTACTGCAGCCGGCCCGGTTGGTGGTGCGCTGCTGCCATCTAGCGAAATATATTTGGGTAGTGCAGCCGGCCCTGTTGGTGGAGCGCTGCTGCCATCTAGCGAAATATATTTGGGTACTGCAGCCGCCCTTTTGGTGGAGCGCTGCTGCCGTCTCGCGAAATATATTTGGGTACTGCAGCCGGCCCTGTTGGTGGAGCTCTGCTGCCATCTAGCGAAATGTAATTGGGTACTGCAGCCGGCCCTGTTGGTGGAGCGCTACTGCCATCTAGCGAAATATAATTGGGTACTGCAGCCGGCGCTGTTGGTGGAGCGCTTCTGGCATCTAGCGAAATATATTTGGGTACTGCAGCCGCCCGGTTGGTGGAGCGCTGCTGCCATCTAGCGAAATGTAGTTGGGTACTGCAGCCGTCCTTCTGGTGGAGCGCTGCTGCCATCTAGCGAAATATATTTGGGTACTGCAGCCGCCCTTTTGGTGGAGCGCTGCTGCCATCTAGCGAAACGTAATTGGGTACTGCAGCCGCCCTTTTGGTGGAGCGCTGCTGCCGTCTAGCGAAATATACTTGGGTACTGCAGCCGCCCCGTTTGGTGGAGCGCTGCTGCCATCTAGCGAAATGTAATTGGGTACTGCAGCCGCCCTTTTGGTGGAGCGCTGCTGCCATCTAGCGAAATATATTTGGGTACTGCAGCCGGCGCTGTTGGTGGAGCGCTGCTGCCATCTAGCGAAATATACTTGGGTACTGCAGCCGGCGCTGTTGGTGGAGCGCTGCTGCCATTTAGCGAAATATACTTGGGTACTGCAGCCGCCCTGTTGGTGGAGCGCTGCTGCCATCTAGCGAAACCTAAGAGCCTGAGTCTAACCCTAACCCTAAGAGCCTGAGTCTAACCCTCACCCTAAGAGCCTGAGTCTAACCCTAACCCTAAGAGCCTGAGTCTAACCCTAACCCTAAGAGCCTGAGTCTAACCCTCACCCTAAGAGCCTGAGTCTAACCCTAACCCTAAGAGCCTGAGTCTAACCCTCACCCTAAGAGCCTGAGTCTAACCCTAACCCTAAGAGCCTGAGTCTAACCCTAACCCTAAGAACCTGAGTCTAACCCTAACCCGAAGAGCCTGAGTCTAACCCTCACCCTATAGAGCCTGAGTCTAACCCTAACCCTAAGAGCCTGAGTCTAACCCTAACCCTAAGAGCCTGAGTCTAACCCTCACCCTAAGAGCCTGAGTCTAACCCTCACCCTAAGAGCCTGAGTCTAACCCTAACCCTAAGAGCCTGAGTCTAACCCTAACCCTAAGAGCCTGAGTCTAACCCTAACCCTAAGAGCCTGAGTCTAACCCTAACCCTAAGAGCCTGAGTCTAACCCTCACCCTAAGAGCCTGAGTCTAACCCTCACCCTAAGAGCCTGAGTCTAACCCTAACCCTAAGAGCCTGAGTCTAACACTAACCCTACGAGTCTAACCCTAACCCTAACCCTAACCCTAACAGTCTAACCCTAACCCTAACCCTAACCCTAACCCTAACAGTCTAACCCTTACCCTAAGAGTCTAACCCTAAGAGTCTAACCCTAACCCTAAGAGTCTAACCCTAACCCTAATCCTAACAGTCTAACCCTAACCCTAAGAGTCTAACCCTAAGAGTCTAACCCTAACCCTAACTCTAACCCTAACAATCTAACCATAAACATAAGAGTTTAACCCTAAGAGTCTAACCCTAACCCTAACCCTAACCCTAACAGTCTAACCCTAACCCTAACCCTAACCCTAAAAGTCTAACCCTAACCCTGAGTCTAACCCTAACCCTAACCCTAACCCTAAGAGTCTAACCCTAACCCTAAGAGTCTAACCCTAACCCTAACCCTAACCCTAACAGTCTAACCCTAACCCTAAGAGTCTAACCCTAAGAGTCTAACCCTAACCCTAACCCTAACCCTAAGAGTCTAACCCTAACCCTAACCCTAAGAGTCTAACCCTAACCCTAACCCTAAGAGTCTAACCCTAACACTAAGAGTCTAACCTTAACCCTAACCCTAACCCTAAGAGTCTAACCCTAACCCTAACCCTAACCCTGACCCTAACCCTAAGAGTCTAACCCTAACACTAAGAGTCTAACCTTAACCCTAACCCTAACCCTAAGAGTCTAACCCTAAACCTAACCCTAACCCTAACCCTGACCCTAACCCTAAGAGTCTAACCCTAACCCTAACCCTAACCCTAAGAGTCTAACCCTAACCCTACCCTAACCCTAAGAGTCTAACCCTAACCCTAAGAGTCTAACCCTAACCCTAACCCTAACCCTAAGAGTCTAACCCTAACCCTAAGAGTCTAACCCTAACCCTAACCCTAACCCTAACCCTAAGAGTCTAACCCTAACCCTAAGAGTCTAACCCTAAGAGTCTAACCCTAACCCTAACCCTAACAGTCTAACCTTAACCCTAACCCTAACCCCGGCTGAAGTACCCAAGTATATTTCGCTAGATGGCAGCAGCGCTCCACCAACAGAGCCGGCTGCAGTACCCAAATATATTTCGCTAGATGGCAGCAGCGCTCCACCAACCGGGCGTCTGCAGTACCCAATTATATTTCGCTAGATGGCAGCAGCGCTCCACCAACCGGCCGGCTGAAGTACCCAAGTATATTTCGCTAGATGGCAGCAGCGCTCCACCAACAGAGCCGGCTGCAGTACCCAAATATATTTCGCTAGATGGCAGCAGCGCTCCACCAAAAGGGGCCGCCTGCAGTACCCAAATATATTTCGCTAGATGGCAGCAGCGCTCGACCAACAGGGCCGGCTACAGTACCCAAGTATATTTCGCTAGATGGCAGCAGCGCTCCACCAACCGGGCCGCCTGCAGTACCCAAGTATATGTCGCTAGATGGCAGCAGCGCTCCACCAACAGCGCCGGCTGCAGTACCCAATTACATTTCGCTAGATGGCAGCAGCGCTCCACCAACAGGGCGGCTGCAGTACCCAATTACATTTTGCTAGATGGCAGCAGCGCTCCACAAAAAGGGCCGGCTGCAGTACCCAAATATATTTCGCTAGATGGCAGCAGCGCTCCACCAACAGGGCCGGTTGCAGTACCCAAGTATATTTCGCTAGATGGCAGCAGCGCTCCACCAAAAGGGCGGCTGCAGTACCCAAATATATTTCGCTAGATGGCAGCAGCGCTCCACCAGAAGGACGGCTGCAGTACCCAACTACATTTCGCTAGATGGCAGCAGCGCTCCACCAACAGGGCCGGCTGCAGTACCCAAGTATATTTCGCTAGATGGCAGCAGCGCTCCAGCAACCGGGCGGCCGCAGTACCCAAATATATTTCGCTAGATGGCAGCAGCGCTCCACCAACAGCGCCGGCTGCAGTACCCAAGTATATGTCGCTAGATGGCAGCAGCGCTCCACCAAAAGGGCGGCTGCAGTACCCAATACATTTCGCTAGATGGCAGCAGCGCTCCACCAAAAGGGCGGCTGCAGTACCCAATTACATTTCGCTAGATGGCAGCAGCGCTCCACCAACAGCGCCGGCTGCAGTACCCAAGTATATTTCGCTAGATGGCAGCAGCGCTACACCAAAAGGGCGGCTGCAGTACCCAATTACATTTCGCTAGATGGCAGCAGCGCTCCACCAACAGGGCCGGATGCAGTACCCAAGTATATTTCGCTAGATGGCAGCAGCGCTCCACCAACAGCGCCGGCTGCAGTACCCAAGTATATTTCGCTAGATGGCAGCAGCGCTCCACCAACAGCGGCGGCTGCAGTACCCAAATATATAGTACTGAGTCTAACCCTAACCCTAAGAGCCTGAGTCTAACCCTAACCCTACGAGCCTGCGTCTAACCCTAACCCTAAGAGCCTGAGTCTAACCCTATCCCTAAGAGCCTGAGTCTAACCCTAACCCTAAGAGCCTGAGTCTAACCCTCACCCTAAGAGCCTGAGTCTAACCCTAACCCGAAGAGCCTGAGTCTAACCCTAACCCTAAGAGCCTGAGTCTAACCCTAACCCGAAGAGCCTGAGTCTAACCCTAACCCTAAGAGCCTGAGTCTAACCCTCACCCTAAGAGCCTGAGTCTAACCCTAACCCTAAGAGCCTGAGTCTAACCCTAACCCTAAGAGCCTGAGTCTAACCCTAACCCGAAGAGCCTGAGTCTAACCCTAACTCTAAGAGCCTGAGTCTAACCCTAGCCCTAAGAGCCTGAGTCTAACCCTCACCCTAAGAGCCTGAGTCTAACCCTAACCCTAAGAGCCTGAGTCTAACCCTAACCCGAAGAGCCTGAGTCTAACCCTAACCCTAAGAGCCTGAGTCTAACCCTCACCCTAAGAGCCTGAGTCTAACCCTAACCCGAAGAGCCTGAGTCTAACCCTCACCCTAAGAGCCTGAGTCTAACCCTAACCCTAACCCTAACCCTAAGAGTCTAACCCTAACCCTAACCCTAAGAGTCTAACCCTAACCCTAACCCTAAGAGTCTAGCCCTAACACTAAGAGTCTAACCTTAACCCTAACCCTAACCCTAAGAGTCTAACCCTAACCCTAACCCTAACCCTAACCCTGACCCTAACCCTAAGAGTCTAACCCTAACACTAAGAGTCTAACCTTAACCCTAACCCTAACCCTAAGAGTCTAACCCTAACCCTAACCCTAACCCTAACCCTGACCCTAACCCTAAGAGTCTAACCCTAACCCTAACCCTAACCCTACCCTAACCCTAAGAGTCTAACCCTAACCCTAAGAGTCTAACCCTAACCCTAACCCTAACCCTAAGAGTCTAACCCTAACCCTAAGAGTCTAACCCTAACCCTAACCCTAACCCTAACCCTAAGAGTCTAACCCTAACCCTAAGAGTCTAACCCTAAGGGTCTAACCCTAACCCTAACCCTAACAGTCTAACCTTAACCCTAACCCTAACCCCGGCTGAAGTACCCAAGTATATTTCGCTAGATGGCAGCAGCGCTCCACCAACAGAGCCGGCTGCAGTACCCAAATATATTTCGCTAGATGGCAGCAGCGCTCCACCAAAAGGGCGGCTGCAGTACCCAAATATATTTCGCTAGATGGCAGCAGCGCTCCACCAACCGGGCGGCTGCAGTACCCAATTATATTTCGCTAGATGGCAGCAGCGCTCCACCAACAGGGCGGCTGAAGTACCCAAGTATATTTCGCTAGATGGCAGCAGCGCTCCACCAACAGAGCCGGCTGCAGTACCCAAATATATTTCGCTAGATGGCAGCAGCGCTCCACCAAAAGGGGCCGCCTGCAGTACCCAAATATATTTCGCTAGATGGCAGCAGCGCTCGACCAACCGGGCCGCCTGCAGTACCCAAGTATATGTCGCTAGATGGCAGCAGCGCTCCACCAACAGCGCCGGCTGCAGTACCCAATTACATTTCGCTAGATGGCAGCAGCGCTCCACCAACAGGGCGGCTGCAGTACCCAAATATATTTCGCTAGATGGCAGCAGCGCTCCACAAAAAGGGCCGGCTGCAGTACCCAAATATATTTCGCTAGATGGCAGCAGCGCTCCACCAACAGGGCCGGTTGCAGTACCCAAGTATATTTCGCTAGATGGCAGCAGCGCTCCACCAAAAGGGCGGCTGCAGTACCCAAATATATTTCGCTAGATGGCAGCAGCGCTCCACCAGAAGGACGGCTGCAGTACCCAACTACATTTCGCTAGATGGCAGCAGCGCTCCACCAACAGGGCCGGCTGCAGTACCCAAGTATATTTCGCTAGATGGCAGCAGCGCTCCAGCAACCGGGCGGCCGCAGTACCCAAATATATTTCGCTAGATGGCAGCAGCGCTCCACCAACAGCGCCGGCTGCAGTACCCAAGGATATGTCGCTAGATGGCAGCAGCGCTCCACCAAAAGGGCGGCTGCAGTACCCAATACATTTCGCTAGATGGCAGCAGCGCTCCACCAAAAGGGCGGCTGCAGTACCCAATTACATTTCGCTAGATGGCAGCAGCGCTCCACCAACAGCGCCGGCTGCAGTACCCAAGTATATTTCGCTAGATGGCAGCAGCGCTACACCAAAAGGGCGGCTGCAGTACCCAATTACATTTCGCTAGATGGCAGCAGCGCTCCACCAACAGGGCCGGATGCAGTACCCAAGTATATTTCGCTAGATGGCAGCAGCGCTCCACCAACAGCGCCGGCTGCAGTACCCAAGTATATTTCGCTAGATGGCAGCAGCGCTCCACCAACAGCGGCGGCTGCAGTACCCAAATATATAGTACTGAGTCTAACCCTAACCCTAAGAGCCTGAGTCTAACCCTAACCCTACGAGCCTGCGTCTAACCCTAACCCTAAGAGCCTGAGTCTAACCCTAACCCTAAGAGCCTGAGTCTAACCCTAACCCTAAGAGCCTGAGTCTAACCCTCACCCTAAGAGCCTGAGTCTAACCCTAACCCGAAGAGCCTGAGTCTAACCCTAACCCTAAGAGCCTGAGTCTAACCCTAACCCGAAGAGCCTGAGTCTAACCCTCACCCTAAGAGCCTGAGTCTAACCCTCACCCTAAGAGCCTGAGTCTAACCCTAACCCTAAGAGCCTGAGTCTAACCCTAACCCTAAGAGCCTGAGTCTAACCCTAACCCTAAGAGCCTGAGTCTAACCCTAACTCTAAGAGCCTGAGTCTAACCCTAGCCCTAAGAGCCTGAGTCTAACCCTCACCCTAAGAGCCTGAGTCTAACCCTAACCCTAAGAGCCTGAGTCTAACCCTAACCCGAAGAGCCTGAGTCTAACCCTAACCCTAAGAGCCTGAGTCTAACCCTCACCCTAAGAGCCTGAGTCTAACCCTAACCCGAAGAGCCTGAGTCTAACCCTCACCCTAAGAGCCTGAGTCTAACCCTAACCCTAAGAGCCTGAGTCTAACCCTCACCCTAAGAGCCTGAGTCTAACCCTCACCCTAAGAGCCTGAGTCTAACCCTAACCCGAAGAGCCTGAGTCTAACCCTCACCCTAAGAGCCTGAGTCTAACCCTAACCCTAAGAGCCTGAGTCTAACCCTCACCCTAAGAGCCTGAGTCTAACCCTAACCCTAAGAGCCTGAGTCTAACCCTAACCCTAAGAGCCTGAGTCTAACCCTCACCCTAAGAGCCTGAGTCTAACCCTCACCCTAAGAGCCTGAGTCTAACCCTAACCCTAAGAGCCTGAGTCTAACCCTCACCCTAAGAGCCTGAGTCTAACCCTAACCCTAAGAGCCTGAGTCTAACCCTAACCCTAAGGGCCTGAGTCTAACCCTAACCCGAAGAGCCTGAGTCTAACCCTAACCCTAAGAGCCTGAGTCTAACCCTAACCCGAAGAGCCTGAGTCTAACCCTCACCCTAAGAGCCTGAGTCTAACCCTCACCCTAAGAGCCTGAGTCTAACCCTAACCCTAAGAGCCTGAGTCTAACCCTAACCCTAAGAGCCTGAGTCTAACCCTAACCCTAAGAGCCTGAGTCTAACCCTCACCCTAAGAGCCTGAGTCTAACCCTAACCCGAAGAGCCTGAGTCTAACCCTCACCCTAAGAGCCTGAGTCTAACCCTAACCCGAAGAGCCTGAGTCTAACCCTAACCCTAAGAGCCTGAGTCTAACCCTCACCCTAAGAGCCTGAGTCTAACCCTCACCCGAAGAGCCTGAGTCTAACCCGCACCCTAAGAGCCTGAGTCTAACCCTAACCCTAAGAGCCTGAGTCTAACCCTAACCCTAAGAGCCTGAGTCTAACCCTAACCCTAAGAGCCTGAGTCTAACCCTTACCTTAAGAGCCTGAGTCTAACCCTAACCCTAAGAGCCTGAGTCTAACCCTCACCCTAAGAGCCTGAGTCTAACCCTAACCCGAAGAGCCTGAGTCTAACCCTCACCCTAAGAGCCTGAGTCTAACCCTAACCCTAAGAGCCTGAGTCTAACCCTAACCCGAAGAGCCTGAGTCTAACCCTAACCCGAAGAGCCTGAGTCTAACCCTAACCCGAAGAGCCTGAGTCTAACCCTAACCCTAAGAGCCTGAGTCTAACCCTCACCCTAAGAGCCTGAGTCTAACCCTAACCCGAAGAGCCTGAGTCTAACCCTAACCCGAAGAGCCTGAGTCTAACCCTAAACCGAAGAGCCTGAGTCTAACCCTAACCCGAAGAGCCTGAGTCTAACACTAACCCGAAGAGCCTGAGTCTAACCCTCACCCTAAGAGCCTGAGTCTAACCCTAACCCGAAGAGCCTGAGTCTAACCCTAACCCGAAGAGCCTGAGTCTAACCCTAACCCTAAGAGCCTGAGTCTAACCCTAACCCTAAGAGCCTGAGTCTAACCCTCACCCTAAGAGCCTGAGTCTAACCCTAACCCTAAGAGCCTGAGTCTAACCCTAACCCTAAGAGCCTGAGTCTAACCCTAACCCTAAGAGCCTGAGTCTAACCCTCACCCTAAGAGCCTGAGTCTAACCCTAACCCGAAGAGCCTGAGTCTAACCCTAACCCTAAGAGCCTGAGTCTAACCCTAACCCTAAGAGCCTGAGTCTAACCCTCACCCTAAGAGCCTGAGTCTAACCCTAACCCGAAGAGCCTGAGTCTAACCCTAACCCTAAGAGCCTGAGTCTAACCCTCACCCTAAGACCCTGAGTCTAACCCTAACCCTAAGAGCCTGAGTCTAACCCTCACCCTAAGAGCCTGAGTCTAACCCTCACCCTAAGAGCCTGAGTCTAACCCTAACCCTAAGAGCCTGAGTCTAACCCTAACCCTAAGAGCCTGAGTTTAACCCTAACCCTAAGAGCCTGAGTCTAACCCTAACCCGAAGAGCCTGAGTCTAACCCTCACCCTAAGAGCCTGAGTCTAACCCTAACCCTAAGAGCCTGAGTCTAACCCTAACCCGAAGAGCCTGAGTCTAACACTAACCCTAAGATCCTGAGTCTAACCCTAACCCTAAGAGCCTGAGTCTAACCCTAACCCTAAGAGCCTGAGTCTAACCCTAACCCTAAGAGCCTGAGTCTAACCCTAACCCGAAGAGCCTGAGTGTAACCCTAACCCTAAGAGCCTGAGTCTAACCCTAACCCTAAGAGCCTGAGTGTAACCCTAACCCTAAGAGCCTGAGTCTAACCCTAACCCGAAGAGCCTGAGTTTAACCCTAACCCTAAGAGCCTGAGTCTAACCCTAACCCTAAGAGCCTGAGTCTAACCCTAACCCTAAGAGCCTGAGTCTAACCCTAACCCGAAGAGCCTGAGTCTAACCCTAACCCGAAGAGCCTGAGTCTAACCCTCACCCTAAGAGCCTGAGTCTAACCCTAACCCTAAGAGCCTGAGTCTAACCCTCACCCTAAGAGCCTGAGTCTAACCCTCACCCTAAGAGCCTGAGTCTAACCCTAACCCTAAGAGCCTGAGTCTAACCCTAACCCTAAGAGCCTGAGTCTAACCCTCACCCTAAGAGCCTGAGTCTAACCCTAACCCTAAGAGCCTGAGTCTAACCCTCACCCTAAGAGCCTGAGTCTAACCCTCACCCTAAGAGCCTGAGTCTAACCCTCACCCTAAGAGCCTGAGTCTAACCCTAACCCTAAGAGCCTGAATCTAACCCTAACCCGAAGAGCCTGAGTCTAACCCTAACCCTAAGAGCCTGAGTCTAACCCTAACCCTAAGAGCCTGAGTCTAACCCTAACCCTAAGAGCCTGAGTCTAACCCTCACCCTAAGAACCTGAGTCTAACCCTAACCCTAAGAGCCTGAGTCTAACCCTAACCCGAAGAGCCTGAGTCTAACCCTAACCCTAAGAGCCTGAGTCTAACCCTAACCCTAAGAGCCTGAGTCTAACCCTCACCCTAAGAGCCTGAGTCTAACCCTAAACCTAAGAGCCTGAGTCTAACCCTAACCCGAAGAGCCTGAGTCTAACCCTCACCCTAAGAGCCTGAGTCTAACCCTAACCCTAAGAGCCTGAGTCTAACCCTAACCCGAAGAGCCTGAGTCTAACACTAACCCTAAGATCCTGAGTCTAACCCTAACCCTAAGAGCCTGAGTCTAACCCTAACCCTAAGAGCCTGAGTCTAACCCTAACCCGAAGAGCCTGAGTGTAACCCTAACCCGAAGAGCCTGAGTCTAACCCTAACCCTAAGAGCCTGAGTGTAACCCTAACCCTAAGAGCCTGAGTCTAACCCTAACCCTAAGAGCCTGAGTTTAACCCTAACCCTAAGAGCCTGAGTCTAACCCTAACCCTAAGAGCCTGAGTCTAACCCTAACCCTAAGAGCCTGAGTCTAACCCTAACCCTAAGAGCCTGAGTCTAACCCTAACCCGAAGAGCCTGAGTCTAACCCTAACCCGAAGAGCCTGAGTCTAACCCTCACCCTAAGAGCCTGAGTCTAACCCTAACCCTAAGAGCCTGAGTCTAACCCTCACCCTAAGAGCCTGAGTCTAACCCTCACCCTAAGAGCCTGAGTCTAACCCTAACCCTAAGAGCCTGAGTCTAACCCTAACCCTAAGAGCCTGAGTCTAACCCTCACCCTAAGAGCCTGAGTCTAACCCTAACCCTAAGAGCCTGAGTCTAACCCTCACCCTAAGAGCCTGAGTCTAACCCTCACCCTAAGAGCCTGAGTCTAACCCTCACCCTAAGAGCCTGAGTCTAACCCTAACCCTAAGAGCCTGAATCTAACCCTAACCCGAAGAGCCTGAGTCTAACCCTAACCCTAAGAGCCTGAGTCTAACCCTAACCCTAAGAGGCTGAGTCTAACCCTAACCCTAAGAGCCTGAGTCTAACCCTAACCCTAAGAGCCTGAGTCTAACCCTCACCCTAAGAACCTGAGTCTAACCCTAACCCTAAGAGCCTGAGTCTAACCCTAACCCGAAGAGCCTGAGTCTAACCCTAACCCTAAGAGCCTGAGTCTAACCCTAACCCTAAGAGCCTGAGTCTAACCCTCACCCTAAGAGCCTGAGTCTAACCCTAACCCTAAGAGCCTGAGTCTAACCCTAACCCTAAGAGCCTGAGTCTAACCCTAACCCTAAGAGCCTGAGTCTAACCCTAACCCTAAGAGCCTGAGTCTAACCCTCACCCTAAGAGCCTGAGTCTAACCCTCACCCTAAGAGCCTGAGTCTAACCCTAACCCTAAGAGCCTGAGTCTGACCCTAACCCTAAGAGCCTGAGTCTAACCCTAACCCGAAGAGCCTGAGTCTAACCCTCACCCTAAGAGCCTGAGTCTAACCCTAACCCTAAGAGCCTGAGTCTAACCCTAACCCGAAGAGCCTGAGTCTAACCCTCACCCTAAGAGCCTGAGTCTAACCCTAACCCTAAGAGACTGAGTGTAACCCTAACCCTAAGAGCCTGAGTCTAACCCTAACCCTAAGAGCCTGAGTCTAACCCTAACCCTAAGAGCCTGAGTCTAACCCTAACCCTAAGAGCCTGAGTCTAACCCTCACCCTAAGAGCCTGAGTCTAACCCTAACCCTAAGAGCCTGAGTCTAACCCTCACCCTAAGAGCCTGAGTCTAACCCTCACCCTAAGAGCCTGAGTCTAACCCTAACCCTAAGAGCCTGAGTCTGACCCTAACCCTAAGAGCCTGAGTCTAACCCTAACCCGAAGAGCCTGAGTCTAACCCTCACCCTAAGAGCCTGAGTCTAACCCTAACCCGAAGAGCCTG
Source organism: Falco punctatus (assembly GCF_963210335.1). Classification (NCBI taxonomy): domain Eukaryota; kingdom Metazoa; phylum Chordata; class Aves; order Falconiformes; family Falconidae; genus Falco; species Falco punctatus. Next base: position 50,419 of record NW_027660307.1, on the reverse strand, counting down.
AGTCTAACCCTAACCCGAAGAGCCTGAGTCTAACCCTCACCCTAAGAGCCTGAGTCGAACCCTAACCCGAAGAGCCTGAGTCTAACCCTAACCCTAAGAGCCTGAGTCTAACCCTCACCCTAAGAGCCTGAGTCTAACCCTAACCCGAAGAGCCTGAGTCTAACCCTAACCCGAAGAGCCTGAGTCGAACCCTAACCCTAAGAGCCTGAGTCTAACCCTAACCCTAAGAGCCTGAGTCTAACCCTAATCCGAAGAGCCTGAGTCTAACCCTAACCCTAAGAGCCTGAGTCTAACCCTAACCCTAAGAGCCTGAGTCTAACCCTCACCCTAAGAGCCTGAGTCTAACCCTAACCCTAAGAGACTGAGTCTAACCCTAACCCTAAGAGCCTGAGTCTAACCCTCACCCTAAGAGCCTGAGTCTAACCCTCACCCTAAGAGCCTGAGTCTAACCCTAACCCTAAGAGCCTGAGTCTGACCCTAACCCTAAGAGCCTGAGTCTAACCCTAACCCGAAGAGCCTGAGTCTAACCCTAACCCTAAGAGCCTGAGTCTAACCCTAACCCTAAGAGCCTGAGTCTAACCCTAACCCGAAGAGCCTGAGTCTAACCCTCACCCTAAGAGCCTGAGTCGAACCCTAACCCGAAGAGCCTGAGTCTAACCCTCACCCTAAGAGCCTGAGTCTAACCCTAACCCTAAGAGCCTGAGTCTAACCCTAACCCGAAGAGCCTGAGTCTAACCCTCACCCTAAGAGCCTGAGTCGAACCCTAACCCGAAGAGCCTGAGTCTAACCCTAACCCTAAGAGCCTGAGTCTAACCCTCACCCTAAGAGCCTGAGTCGAACCCTAACCCGAAGAGCCTGAGTCTAACCCTAACCCTAAGAGCCTGAGTCTAACCCTCACCCTAAGAGCCTGAGTCTAACCCTCACCCTAAGAGCCTGAGTCTAACCCTAACCCGAAGAGCCTGAGTCTAACCCTAACCCTAAGAGCCTGAGTCTAACCCTAACCCTAAGAGCCTGAGTCTAACCCTAACCCTAAGAGCCTGAGTCTAACCCTAACCCTAAGAGCCTGAGTCTAACCCTCACCCTAAGAGCCTGAGTCTAACCCTCACCCTAAGAGCCTGAGTCTAACCCTAACCCTAAGAGCCTGAGTCTGACCCTAACCCTAAGAGCCTGAGTCTAACCCTAACCCTAAGAGCCTGAGTCTAACCCTCACCCTAAGAGCCTGAGTCTAACCCTAACCCTAAGAGCCTGAGTCTAACCCTAACCCGAAGAGCCTGAGTCTAACCCTCACCCTAAGAGCCTGAGTCGAACCCTAACCCTAAGAGCCTGAGTCTAACCCTAACCCTAAGAGCCTGAGTCTAACCCTCACCCTAAGAGCCTGAGTCTAACCCTAACCCTAAGAGCCTGAGTCTGACCCTAACCCTAAGAGCCTGAGTCTAACCCTCACCCGAAGAGCCTGAGTCTAACCCTCACCCTAAGAGCCTGAGTCTAACCCTAACCCGAAGAGCCTGAGTCTAACCCTCACCCTAAGAGCCTGAGTCTAACCCTCACCCTAAGAGCCTGAGTCTAACCCTCACCCTAAGAGCCTGAGTCTAACCCTAACCCGAAGAGCCTGAGTCTAACCCTAACCCTAAGAGCCTGAGTCTAACCCTAACCCTAAGAGCCTGAGTCTAACCCTCACCCGAAGAGCCTGAGTCTAACCCGCACCCTAAGAGCCTGAGTCTAACCCTAACCCTAAGAGCCTGAGTCTAACCCTAACCCTAAGAGCCTGAGTCTAACCCTAACCCTAAGAGCCTGAGTCTAACCCTTACCTTAAGAGCCTGAGTCTAACCCTAACCCTAAGAGCCTGAGTCTAACCCTCACCCTAAGAGCCTGAGTCTAACCCTAACCCGAAGAGCCTGAGTCTAACCCTCACCCTAAGAGCCTGAGTCTAACCCTAACCCTAAGAGCCTGAGTCTAACCCTAACCCGAAGAGCCTGAGTCTAACCCTAACCCGAAGAGCCTGAGTCTAACCCTAACCCGAAGAGCCTGAGTCTAACCCTAACCCTAAGAGCCTGAGTCTAACCCTCACCCTAAGAGCCTGAGTCTAACCCTAACCCGAAGAGCCTGAGTCTAACCCTAACCCGAAGAGCCTGAGTCTAACCCTAAACCGAAGAGCCTGAGTCTAACCCTAACCCGAAGAGCCTGAGTCTAACACTAACCCGAAGAGCCTGAGTCTAACCCTCACCCTAAGAGCCTGAGTCTAACCCTAACCCGAAGAGCCTGAGTCTAACCCTAACCCGAAGAGCCTGAGTCTAACCCTAACCCTAAGAGCCTGAGTCTAACCCTAACCCTAAGAGCCTGAGTCTAACCCTCACCCTAAGAGCCTGAGTCTAACCCTAACCCTAAGAGCCTGAGTCTAACCCTAACCCTAAGAGCCTGAGTCTAACCCTCACCCTAAGAGCCTGAGTCTAACCCTCACCCTAAGAGCCTGAGTCTAACCCTAACCCGAAGAGCCTGAGTCTAACCCTAACCCTAAGAGCCTGAGTCTAACCCTAACCCTAAGAGCCTGAGTCTAACCCTCACCCTAAGAGCCTGAGTCTAACCCTAACCCGAAGAGCCTGAGTCTAACCCTAACCCTAAGAGCCTGAGTCTAACCCTCACCCTAAGACCCTGAGTCTAACCCTAACCCTAAGAGCCTGAGTCTAACCCTCACCCTAAGAGCCTGAGTCTAACCCTCACCCTAAGAGCCTGAGTCTAACCCTAACCCTAAGAGCCTGAGTCTAACCCTAACCCTAAGAGCCTGAGTTTAACCCTAACCCTAAGAGCCTGAGTCTAACCCTAACCCGAAGAGCCTGAGTCTAACCCTCACCCTAAGAGCCTGAGTCTAACCCTAACCCTAAGAGCCTGAGTCTAACCCTAACCCGAAGAGCCTGAGTCTAACACTAACCCTAAGATCCTGAGTCTAACCCTAACCCTAAGAGCCTGAGTCTAACCCTAACCCTAAGAGCCTGAGTCTAACCCTAACCCTAAGAGCCTGAGTCTAACCCTAACCCGAAGAGCCTGAGTGTAACCCTAACCCTAAGAGCCTGAGTCTAACCCTAACCCTAAGAGCCTGAGTGTAACCCTAACCCTAAGAGCCTGAGTCTAACCCTAACCCTAAGAGCCTGAGTTTAACCCTAACCCTAAGAGCCTGAGTCTAACCCTAACCCTAAGAGCCTGAGTCTAACCCTAACCCTAAGAGCCTGAGTCTAACCCTAACCCGAAGAGCCTGAGTCTAACCCTAACCCGAAGAGCCTGAGTCTAACCCTCACCCTAAGAGCCTGAGTCTAACCCTAACCCTAAGAGCCTGAGTCTAACCCTCACCCTAAGAGCCTGAGTCTAACCCTCACCCTAAGAGCCTGAGTCTAACCCTAACCCTAAGAGCCTGAGTCTAACCCTAACCCTAAGAGCCTGAGTCTAACCCTCACCCTAAGAGCCTGAGTCTAACCCTAACCCTAAGAGCCTGAGTCTAACCCTCACCCTAAGAGCCTGAGTCTAACCCTCACCCTAAGAGCCTGAGTCTAACCCTCACCCTAAGAGCCTGAGTCTAACCCTAACCCTAAGAGCCTGAATCTAACCCTAACCCGAAGAGCCTGAGTCTAACCCTAACCCTAAGAGCCTGAGTCTAACCCTAACCCTAAGAGCCTGAGTCTAACCCTAACCCTAAGAGCCTGAGTCTAACCCTAACCCTAAGAGCCTGAGTCTAACCCTCACCCTAAGAACCTGAGTCTAACCCTAACCCTAAGAGCCTGAGTCTAACCCTAACCCGAAGAGCCTGAGTCTAACCCTAACCCTAAGAGCCTGAGTCTAACCCTAACCCTAAGAGCCTGAGTCTAACCCTCACCCTAAGAGCCTGAGTCTAACCCTAACCCTAAGAGCCTGAGTCTAACCCTAACCCGAAGAGCCTGAGTCTAACCCTCACCCTAAGAGCCTGAGTCTAACCCTAACCCTAAGAGCCTGAGTCTAACCCTAACCCGAAGAGCCTGAGTCTAACACTAACCCTAAGATCCTGAGTCTAACCCTAACCCTAAGAGCCTGAGTCTAACCCTAACCCTAAGAGCCTGAGTCTAACCCTAACCCTAAGAGCCTGAGTCTAACCCTAACCCGAAGAGCCTGAGTGTAACCCTAACCCTAAGAGCCTGAGTCTAACCCTAACCCTAAGAGCCTGAGTGTAACCCTAACCCTAAGAGCCTGAGTCTAACCCTAACCCTAAGAGCCTGAGTTTAACCCTAACCCTAAGAGCCTGAGTCTAACCCTAACCCTAAGAGCCTGAGTCTAACCCTAACCCTAAGAGCCTGAGTCTAACCCTAACCCTAAGAGCCTGAGTCTAACCCTAACCCGAAGAGCCTGAGTCTAACCCTAACCCGAAGAGCCTGAGTCTAACCCTCACCCTAAGAGCCTGAGTCTAACCCTAACCCTAAGAGCCTGAGTCTAACCCTCACCCTAAGAGCCTGAGTCTAACCCTCACCCTAAGAGCCTGAGTCTAACCCTAACCCTAAGAGCCTGAGTCTAACCCTAACCCTAAGAGCCTGAGTCTAACCCTCACCCTAAGAGCCTGAGTCTAACCCTAACCCTAAGAGCCTGAGTCTAACCCTCACCCTAAGAGCCTGAGTCTAACCCTCACCCTAAGAGCCTGAGTCTAACCCTCACCCTAAGAGCCTGAGTCTAACCCTAACCCTAAGAGCCTGAATCTAACCCTAACCCGAAGAGCCTGAGTCTAACCCTAACCCTAAGAGCCTGAGTCTAACCCTAACCCTAAGAGGCTGAGTCTAACCCTAACCCTAAGAGCCTGAGTCTAACCCTAACCCTAAGAGCCTGAGTCTAACCCTCACCCTAAGAACCTGAGTCTAACCCTAACCCTAAGAGCCTGAGTCTAACCCTAACCCGAAGAGCCTGAGTCTAACCCTAACCCTAAGAGCCTGAGTCTAACCCTAACCCTAAGAGCCTGAGTCTAACCCTCACCCTAAGAGCCTGAGTCTAACCCTAACCCTAAGAGCCTGAGTCTAACCCTAACCCTAAGAGCCTGAGTCTAACCCTAACCCTAAGAGCCTGAGTCTAACCCTAACCCTAAGAGCCTGAGTCTAACCCTAACCCTAAGAGCCTGAGTCTAACCCTCACCCTAAGAGCCTGAGTCTAACCCTCACCCTAAGAGCCTGAGTCTAACCCTAACCCTAAGAGCCTGAGTCTGACCCTAACCCTAAGAGCCTGAGTCTAACCCTAACCCTAAGAGCCTGAGTCTAACCCTCACCCTAAGAGCCTGAGTCTAACCCTAACCCTAAGAGCCTGAGTCTAACCCTAACCCGAAGAGCCTGAGTCTAACCCTCACCCTAAGAGCCTGAGTCTAACCCTAACCCTAAGAGACTGAGTGTAACCCTAACCCTAAGAGCCTGAGTCTAACCCTAACCCTAAGAGCCTGAGTCTAACCCTAACCCTAAGAGCCTGAGTCTAACCCTAACCCTAAGAGCCTGAGTCTAACCCTCACCCTAAGAGCCTGAGTCTAACCCTAACCCTAAGAGCCTGAGTCTAACCCTCACCCTAAGAGCCTGAGTCTAACCCTCACCCTAAGAGCCTGAGTCTAACCCTAACCCTAAGAGCCTGAGTCTGACCCTAACCCTAAGAGCCTGAGTCTAACCCTAACCCGAAGAGCCTGAGTCTAACCCTCACCCTAAGAGCCTGAGTCTAACCCTAACCCGAAGAGCCTGAGTCTAACCCTAACCCGAAGAGCCTGAGTCTAACCCTCACCCTAAGAGCCTGAGTCGAACCCTAACCCGAAGAGCCTGAGTCTAACCCTAACCCTAAGAGCCTGAGTCTAACCCTCACCCTAAGAGCCTGAGTCTAACCCTAACCCGAAGAGCCTGAGTCTAACCCTAACCCGAAGAGCCTGAGTCGAACCCTAACCCTAAGAGCCTGAGTCTAACCCTAACCCTAAGAGCCTGAGTCTAACCCTAATCCGAAGAGCCTGAGTCTAACCCTCACCCTAAGAGCCTGAGTCTAACCCTAACCCTAAGAGCCTGAGTCTAACCCTCACCCTAAGAGCCTGAGTCTAACCCTAACCCTAAGAGCCTGAGTCTAACCCTAACCCTAAGAGCCTGAGTCTAACCCTCACCCTAAGAGCCTGAGTCTAACCCTCACCCTAAGAGCCTGAGTCTAACCCTAACCCTAAGAGCCTGAGTCTGACCCTAACCCTAAGAGCCTGAGTCTAACCCTAACCCGAAGAGCCTGAGTCTAACCCTAACCCTAAGAGCCTGAGTCTAACCCTAACCCTAAGAGCCTGAGTCTAACCCTAACCCGAAGAGCCTGAGTCTAACCCTCACCCTAAGAGCCTGAGTCGAACCCTAACCCGAAGAGCCTGAGTCTAACCCTCACCCTAAGAGCCTGAGTCTAACCCTAACCCTAAGAGCCTGAGTCTAACCCTAACCCGAAGAGCCTGAGTCTAACCCTCACCCTAAGAGCCTGAGTCGAACCCTAACCCGAAGAGCCTGAGTCTAACCCTAACCCTAAGAGCCTGAGTCTAACCCTCACCCTAAGAGCCTGAGTCGAACCCTAACCCGAAGAGCCTGAGTCTAACCCTAACCCTAAGAGCCTGAGTCTAACCCTCACCCTAAGAGCCTGAGTCTAACCCTCACCCTAAGAGCCTGAGTCTAACCCTAACCCGAAGAGCCTGAGTCTAACCCTAACCCTAAGAGCCTGAGTCTAACCCTAACCCTAAGAGCCTGAGTCTAACCCTAACCCTAAGAGCCTGAGTCTAACCCTAACCCTAAGAGCCTGAGTCTAACCCTCACCCTAAGAGCCTGAGTCTAACCCTCACCCTAAGAGCCTGAGTCTAACCCTAACCCTAAGAGCCTGAGTCTGACCCTAACCCTAAGAGCCTGAGTCTAACCCTAACCCTAAGAGCCTGAGTCTAACCCTCACCCTAAGAGCCTGAGTCTAACCCTAACCCTAAGAGCCTGAGTCTAACCCTAACCCGAAGAGCCTGAGTCTAACCCTCACCCTAAGAGCCTGAGTCGAACCCTAACCCTAAGAGCCTGAGTCTAACCCTAACCCTAAGAGCCTGAGTCTAACCCTCACCCTAAGAGCCTGAGTCTAACCCTAACCCTAAGAGCCTGAGTCTGACCCTAACCCTAAGAGCCTGAGTCTAACCCTCACCCGAAGAGCCTGAGTCTAACCCTCACCCTAAGAGCCTGAGTCTAACCCTAACCCGAAGAGCCTGAGTCTAACCCTCACCCTAAGAGCCTGAGTCTAACCCTCACCCTAAGAGCCTGAGTCTAACCCTCACCCTAAGAGCCTGAGTCTAACCCTAACCCGAAGAGCCTGAGTCTAACCCTAACCCTAAGAGCCTGAGTCTAACCCTAACCCTAAGAGCCTGAGTCTAACCCTCACCCTAAGAGCCTGAGTCTAACCCTAACCCGAAGAGCCTGAGTCTAACCCTAACCCTAAGAGCCTGAGTCTAACCCTAACCCTAAGAGCCTGAGTCTAACCCTAACCCTTTTGGTGGAGCGCTGCTGCTATCTAGCGAAATATACTAGGGTACTGCAGCCGGCGCTGTTGGTGGAGCGCTGCTGCCATCTAGCGAAATATATTTGGGTACTGCAGCCGCTCTTTTGTTAGAGTGCTGCTGCCATCTAGCGAAATGTAATTGGGTACTGCAGCCGCCCTTTTGGTGGAGCGCTGCTGCCATCTAGCGTAATATACTTGGGTACTGCAGCCGGCCGGTTGGTGGAGCGCTGCTGCCGTCTAGCGAAATATACTTCGGTACTGCAGCCGGCGCTGTTGGTGGAGCGCTGCTGCCATCTAGCGAAATATACTTGGGTACTGCAGCCGGCCCTGTTGGTGGAGCGCTGCTGCCATCTAGTGAAATATACTTGGGTACTGCAGCCGCCCGGTTGGTGGAGCGCTGCTGCCATCTAGCAAAATGTAATTGGGTACTGCAGCCGCCCTTTTGGTGGAGCGCTGCTGCCATCATGCGAAATATATTTGGGTACTGCAGCCGGCGCTGTTGGTGGAGCGCTGCTGCCATCTAGCGAAATATACTTGGGTACTGCAACCGGCGCTGTTGGTGGAGCGCTGCTGCCATCTAGCGAAATATACTTGGGTACTGCAGCCGCCCGGTTGGTGGAGCGCTGCTGCCATCTAGCGAAACCTAAGAGCCTGAGTCTAACCCTAACCCTAAGACCCTGAGTCTAACCCTCACCCTAAGAGCCTGAGTCTAACCCTAACCCTAAGAGCCTGAGTCTAACCCTAACCCGAAGAGCCTGAGTCTAACCCTAACCCTAAGAGCCTGAGTCTAACCCTAACCCTAAGAGCCTGAGTCTAACCCTAACCCGAAGAGCCTGAGTCTAACCCTAACTCTAAGAGCCTGAGTCTAACCCTAACCCTAAGAGCCTGAGTCTAACCCTAACCCGAAGAGCCTGAGTCTAACCCTAACCCTAAGAGCCTGAGTCTAACCCTAAGAGCCTGAGTCTAACCCTAACCCTAAGAGCCTGAGTCTAACCCTAACCCTTTTGGTGGAGCGCTGCTGCTATCTAGCGAAATATACTAGGGTACTGCAGCCGGCGCTGTTGGTGGAGCGCTGCTGCCATCTAGCGAAATATATTTGGGTACTGCAGCCTCTCTTTTGTTAGAGTGCTGCTGCCATCTAGCGAAATGTAATTGGGTACTGCAGCCGCCCTTTTGGTGGAGCGCTGCTGCCATCTAGCGTAATATACTTGGGTACTGCAGCCGGCCGGTTGGTGGAGCGCTGCTGCCGTCTAGCGAAATATACTTCGGTACTGCAGCCGGCGCTGTTGGTGGAGCGCTGCTGCCATCTAGCGAAATATACTTGGGTACTGCAGCCGCCCGGTTGGTGGAGCGCTGCTGCCATCTAGCGGAATATATTTGGGTACTGCAGCCGGCGCTGTTGGTGGAGCGCTGCTGCCATCTAGCGAAATATATTTGGGTACTGCAGCCGGCGCTGTTGGTGGAGCGCTGCTGCCATCTAGCGAAATATACTTGGGTACTGCAGCCGGCGCTGTTGGTGGAGCGCTGCTGCCATCTAGCGAAATATACCTGGGTACTGCAGCCGCCCGGTTGGTGGAGCGCTGCTGCCATCTAGCGAAACCTAAGAGCCTGAGTCTAACCCTAACCCTAAGAGCCTGAGTCTAACCCTAACCCTACGAGTCTAACCCTAACCCTAACCCTAACCCTAACAGTCTAACCCTAACCCTAACCCTAACCCTAATCCTAACCCTAAGAGCCTGAGTCTAACCCTAACCCTAAGAGTCTGACCCTAACCCTAACCCTAACCCTAAGAGTCTAACCCTAAACCTGAGTCTAACCCTAACCCTAACCCTAACCCTAAGAGTCTAACCCTAACCCTAAGAGTCTAACCCTAACCCTAACCCTAACCCTAACAGTCTAACCCTAACCCTAAGAGTCTAACCCTAAGAGTCTAACCCTAACCCTAACTCTAACCCTAACAGTCTAACCCTAAACATAAGAGTTTAACCCTAAGAGTCTAACCCTAACCCTAACACTAACCCTAACAGTCTAACCCTAACCCTAACCCTAACCCTAAGAGTCTAATCCTAACCCTGAGTCTAACCCTAACCCTAACCCTAACCCGAAGAGTCTAACCCTAACCCTAAGAGTCTAACCCTAACCCTAACCCTAACCCTAACAGTCTAACCCTAACCCTAAGAGTCTAACCCTAAGAGTCTAACCCTAACCCTAACTCTAACCCTAACAGTCTAACCCTAAACATAAGAGTTTAACCCTAAGAGTCTAACCCTAACCCTAACCCTAACCCTAGCAGTCTAACCCAAACCCTAACCCTTAGAGTCTAACCCTAACCCTAACCCTAAGAGTCTAATCCTAAGAGTCTAACCTTAACCCTAACCCTAACCCTAAGAGTCTAACCCTAACCCTAACCCTAACCCTAACCCTGACCCTAACCCTAACCCTAACCCTAAGAGTCTAACGCTAACCCTACCCTAACCCTAAGAGTCTAACCCTAACCCTAAGAGTCTAACCCTAACCCTAAACCTAACCCTAAGAGTCTAACCCTAACCCTGAGTCTAACCCTAACCCTAACCCTAACCCTAACCCTAACCCTAAGAGTCTAACCCTAACCCTAAGAGTCTAACCCTAACCCTAACCCTAACCCTAACAGTCTAAACCTAACCCTAAGAGTCTAACCCTAACCCTAACTCTAACGCTAACAGTCTAACCCTAAACATAAAAGTTTAACCCTAAGAGTCTAACCCTAACCCTAAACCTAACCCTAACAGTCTAACCCTAACCCTAACCCTAAGAGTCTAACCCTAACCCTAACCCTAACCCTAACAGTCTAACCCTAACACTAAGAGTCTAACCTTAACCCTAACCCTAACCCTAAGAGTCTAACCCTAACCCTAACCCTAACCCTAACCCTGACCCTAACCTTAAGAGTCTAACCCTAACCCTAACCCTAACCCTAAGAGTCTAACCCTAACCCTACCCTAACCCTAAGAGTCTAACCCTAACCCTAAGAGTCTAACCCTAACCCTAAGAGTCTAACCCTAACCCTAAGAGTCTAACCCTAACCCTAACCCTAACCCTAAGAGTCTAACCCTAACCCTAAGAGTCTAACCCTAAGAGTCTAACCCTAACCCTAACCCTAACAGTCTAACCTTAACCCTAACCCTAACCCCGGCTGAAGTACCCAAGTATATTTCGCTAGATGGCAGCAGCGCTCCACCAACAGAGCCGGCTGCAGTACCCAAATATATTTCGCTAGATGGCAGCAGCGCTCCACCAAAAGGGCGGCTGCAGTACCCAAATATATTTCGCTAGATGGCAGCAGCGCTCCACCAACCGGGCGGCTGCAGTACCCAATTATATTTCGCTAGATGGCAGCAGCGCTCCACCAACCGGCCGGCTGAAGTACCCAAGTATATTTCGCTAGATGGCAGCAGCGCTCCACCAACAGAGCCGGCTGCAGTACCCAAATATATTTCGCTAGATGGCAGCAGCGCTCCACCAACAGGGCCGGCTGCAGTACCCAAGTATATTTCGCTAGATGGCAGCAGCGCTCCACCAACAGCGCCGGCTGCAGTACCCAAGTATATTTCGCTAGATGGCAGCAGCGCTCCACCAACCGGGCCGCCTGCAGTACCCAAGTATATGCCGCTAGATGGCAGCAGCGCTCCACCAACCGGGCGGCTGCAGTACCCAATTACATTTCGCTAGATGGCAGCAGCGCTCCACCAGAAGGGCGGCTGCAGTACCCAATTACATTTCGCTAGATGGCAGCAGCGCTCCACCAACAGGGCCGGCTGCAGTACCCAATTATATTTCGCTAGATGGCAGCAGCGCTCCACCAACCGGGCGGCCGCAGTACCCAAATATATTTCGCTAGATGGCAGCAGCGCTCCACCAACAGCGCCGGCTGCAGTACCCAAGTATATGTCGCTAGATGGCAGCAGCGCTCCACCAAAAGGGCGGCTGCAGTACCCAATACATTTCGCTAGATGGCAGCAGCGCTCCACCAAAAGGGCGGCTGCAGTACCCAATTACATTTCGCTAGATGGCAGCAGCGCTCCACCAACAGCGCCGGCTGCAGTACCCAAGTATATTTCGCTAGATGGCAGCAGCGCTCCACCAAACGGGCGGCTGCAGTACCCAATTACATTTCCCTAGATGGCAGCAGCGCTCCACCAACAGCGCCGGCTGCAGTACCCAAGTATATTTGGCTAGATGGCAGCAGCGCTCCACCAAAAGGGCGGCTGCAGTACCCAAATGTATTTCGCTAGACGGCAGCAGCGCTCCACCAACAGGGCCGGCTGCAGTACCCAAATATATTTCGCTACATGGCAGCAGCGCTCCACCAACAGCGCCGGCTGCAGTACCCAAGTATATTTCGCTAGATGGCAGCAGCGCTCCACCAACACCGGCGGCTGCAGTACCCAAATATATAGTACTGAGTCTAACCCTAACCCTAAGAGCCTGAGTCTAACCCTAACCCTAAGAGCCTGAGTCTAACCCTCACCCTAAGAGCCTCAGTCTAACCCTCACCCTAAGAGCCTGAGTCTAACCCTAACCCTAAGAGCCTGAGTCTAACCCTAACCCTAAGAGCCTGAGTCTAACCCTAACCCGAAGAGCCTGAGTCTAACCCTCACGCTAAGAGCCTGAGTCTAACCCTAACCCTAAGAGCCTGAATCTAACCCTAACCCTAAGAGCCTGCGTCTAACCCTAACCCTAAGAGCCTGAGTCTAACCCTAACCCGAAAAGCCTGAGTCTAACCCTAACCCTAAAGCTAACCCTAACCCTAACCCTAACCCTAAGAGTCTAACCCTAAGCCTAACCCTAAGAGTCTAACCCTAACCATAACCCTAACCCTAAGAGTCTAACCGTAACCCTGAGTCTAACCCTAACCCTAACCCTAACCCTAAGAGTCTAACCCTAACCCTAAGAGTCTAACCCTAAGAGTCTAACCCTAACCCTAACCCTAACCCTAACCCTAAGAGTCTAACCCTAAACATAAGAGTTTAACCCTAAGAGTCTAACCCTAACCCTAACCCTAACCCTAACAGTCTAACCCTGACCCTAACCCTAAGAGTCTAACCGTAACCCTAACCCTATCCCTAAGATTCTAACCCTAACACTAAGTGTCTAACCTTAACCCTAACCCTAACCCTAAGAGTCTAACCCTAACCCTAACCCTAACCCTGACCCTAACCCTAAGAGTCTAACCCTAACCCTAACCCTAACCCTAAGAGTCTAACCCTAACCCTACCCTAACCCTAAGAGTCTAACCCTAACCCTAAGAGTCTAACCCTAACCCTAACCCTAAGAGTCTAACCCTAACCCTAAGAGTCTAACCCTAAGAGTCTAACCCTAACCCTAACCCTAACAGTCTAACCTTAACCCTAACCCTAACCCCGGCTGAAGTACCCAAGTATATTTCGCTAGATGGCAGCAGCGCTCCACCAACAGAGCCGGCTGCAGTACCCAAATATATTTCGCTAGATGGCAGCAGCGCTCCACCAACCGGGCGGCTGCAGTACCCAAGTATATTTCGCTAGATGGCAGCAGAGCTCCACCAACAGGGACGGCTGCAATACCCAAGTATATTTCGCTAGATGGCAGCAGCGCTCCACCAACAGCGGCGGCTGCAGTACCCAAATATATAGTACTGAGTCTAACCCTAACCCTAAGAGCCTGCGTCTAACCCTAACCCGAAGAGCCTGCGTCTAACCCTAACCCGAAGAGCCTGAGTCTAACCCTAACCCTAAGAGCCTGAGTCTAACCCTAACCCGAAGAGCCTGAGTCTAACCCTAACTCTAAGAGCCTGAGTCTGACCCTAACCCTAAGAGCCTGAGTCTAACCCTCACCCTAAGAGCCTGAGTCTAACCCTAACCCTAAGAGCCTGAGTCTAACCCTCACCCTAAGAGCCTGAGTCTAACCCTCACCCTAAGAGCCTGAGTCTAACCCTAACCCTAAGAGCCTGAGTCTAACCCTAACCCTAAGAGCCTGAGTCTAACCCTCACCCTAAGAGCCTGAGTCTAACCCTAACCCTAAGAGCCTGAGTCTAACCCTAACCCTAAGAGCCTGAGTCTAACCCTAACCCTACGAGTCTAACCCTAACCCTAACCCTAACCCTAACAGTCTAACCCTAACCCTAACCCTAACCCTAACCCTAACAGTCTAACCCTAACCCTAACCCTAACCCTAACCCTAAGAGTCTAACCCTAACCCTAAGAGTCTAACCCTAACCCTAACCCTAACCCTAACAGTCTAACCCTAACCCTAAGAGTCTAACCCTAAGAGTCTAACCCTAACCCTAACTCTAACCCTAACAGTCTAACCCTAAACATAAGAGTTTAACCCTAAGAGTCTAACCCTAACCCTAACCCTAACCCTAACAGTCTAACCCTAACCCTAACCCTAACCCTAAGAGTCTAACCCTAACCCTGAGTCTAACCCTAACCCTAAACCTAACCCTACGAGTCTAACCCTAACCCTAAGAGTCTAACCCTAACCCTAACCCTAACCCTAACAGTCTAACCCTAACCCTAAGAGTCTAACCCTAAGAGTCTATCCCTAACCCTAACCCTAACCCTAACAGTCTAACCCTAACCCTAACCCTAAGAGTCTAACCCTAAGAGTCTAACCCTAACCCTAACCCTAACCCTAACAGTCTAACCCTAACCCTAACCCTAAGAGTCTAACCCTAATCCTAACCCTAAGAGTCTAACCCTAACACTAAGAGTCTAACCTTAACCCTAACCCTAAGAGACTAACCCTAACCCTAACCCTAACCCTAACCCTGACCCTAACCCTAAGAGTCTAACCCTAACACTAAGAGTCTAACCTTAACCCTAACCCTAACCCTAAGAGTCTAACCCTAACCCTAACCCTAACCCTAACCCTGACCCTAACCCTAAGAGTCTAACCCTAACCCTAACCCTAACCCTAAGAGTCTAACCCTAACCCTACCCTAACCCTAAGAGTCTAACCCTAACCCTAAGAGTCTAACCCTAACCCTAACCCTAACCCTAAGAGTCTAACCCTAACCCTAAGAGTCTAACCCTAACCCTAACCCTAACCCTAACCCTAAGAGTCTAACCCTAACCCTAAGAGTCTAACCCTAAGAGTCTAACCCTAACCCTAACCCTAACAGTCTAACCTTAACCCTAACCCTAACCCCGGCTGAAGTACCCAAGTATATTTCGCTAGATGGCAGCAGCGCTCCACCAACAGGGCCGGCTGCAGTACCCAAGTATATTTCGCTAGATGGCAGCAGCGCTCCACCAACAGGGCCGGCTGCACTACCCAAATATATTTCGCTAGATGGCAGCAGCGCACCACCAACCGGGCCGGCTGCAGTACCCAAATATATAGTACTGAGTCTAACCCTAACCCTAAGAGCCTGAGTCTAACCCTAACCCTAAGAGCCTGCGTCTAACCCTAACCCTAAGAGCCTGAGTCTAACCCTAACCCGAAGAGCCTGAGTCTAACCCTAACCCTAAGAGCCTGAGTCTAACCCTAACCCGAAGAGCCTGAGTCTAACCCTAACCCGAAGAGCCTGAGTCTAACCCTAACCCTAAGAGCCTGAGTCTAACCCTAACCCTAAGAGCCTGAGTCTAACCCTCACCCTAAGAGCCTGAGTCTAACCCTAACCCTAAGAGCCTGAGTCTAACCCTAACCCGAAGAGCCTGAGTCTAACCCTAACTCTAAGAGCCTGAGTCTAACCCTAACCCGAAGAGCCTGAGTCTAACCCTCACCCTAAGAGCCTGAGTCTAACCCTAACCCGAAGAGCCTGAGTCTAACCCTAACCCTAAGAGCCTGAGTCTAACCCTAACCCTAAGAGCCTGAGTCTAACCCTAACCCTAAGAGCCTGAGTCTAACCCTAACCCTAAGAGCCTGAGTCTAACCCTAACCCGAAGAGCCTGAGTCTAACCCTAACCCTAAGAGCCTGAGTCTAACCCTAACCCTAAGAGCCTGAGTCTAACCCTCACCCTAAGAGCCTGAGTCTAACCCTAACCCTAAGAGCCTGAGTCTAACCCTCACCCTAAGAGCCTGAGTCTAACCCTCACCCTAAGAGCCTGAGTCTAACCCTAACCCGAAGAGCCTGAGTCCAACCCTAACCCTAAGAGCCTGAGTCTAACCCTAACCCTAAGAGCCTGAGTCTAACCCTAACCCTTTTGGTGGAGCGCTGCTGCTATCTAGCGAAATATACTAGGGTACTGCAGCCGGCGCTGTTGGTGGAGCGCTGCTGCCATCTAGCGAAATATATTTGGGTACTGCAGCCGCCCTTTTGGTGGAGCGCTGCTGCCATCTAGCGAAATGTAATTGGGTACTGCAGCCGGCCCGGTTGGTGGTGCGCTGCTGCCATCTAGCGAAATATATTTGGGTAGTGCAGCCGGCCCTGTTGGTGGAGCGCTGCTGCCATCTAGCGAAATATATTTGGGTACTGCAGCCGCCCTTTTGGTGGAGCGCTGCTGCCGTCTCTCGAAATATATTTGGGTACTGCAGCCGGCCCTGTTGGTGGAGCTCTGCTGCCATCTAGCGAAATGTAATTGGGTACTGCAGCCGCCCTGTTGGTGGAGCGCTGCTGCCATCTAGCGAAATGTAATTGGGTACTGCAGCCGACCGGTTGGTGGAGCGCTACTGCCATCTAGCGAAATATAATTGGGTACTGCAGCCGGCGCTGTTGGTGGAGCGCTTCTGGCATCTAGCGAAATATATTTGGGTACTGCAGCCGCCCGGTTGGTGGAGCGCTGCTGCCATCTAGCGAAATGTAGTTGGGTACTGCAGCCGTCCTTCTGGTGGAGCGCTGCTGCCATCTAGCGAAATATATTTGGGTACTGCAGCCGCCCTTTTGGTGGAGCGCTGCTGCCATCTAGCGAAACGTAATTGGGTACTGCAGCCGCCCTTTTGGTGGAGCGCTGCTGCCGTCTAGCGAAATATACTTGGGTACTGCAGCCGCCCCGTTTGGTGGAGCGCTGCTGCCATCTAGCGAAATGTAATTGGGTACTGCAGCCGCCCTTTTGGTGGAGCGCTGCTGCCATCTAGCGAAATATATTTGGGTACTGCAGCCGGCGCTGTTGGTGGAGCGCTGCTGCCATCTAGCGAAATATACTTGGGTACTGCAGCCGGCGCTGTTGGTGGAGCGCTGCTGCCATTTAGCGAAATATACTTGGGTACTGCAGCCGCCCTGTTGGTGGAGCGCTGCTGCCATCTAACGAAACCTAAGAGCCTGAGTCTAACCCTAACCCTAAGAGCCTGAGTCTAACCCTCACCCTAAGAGCCTGAGTCTAACCCTAACCCTAAGAGCCTGAGTCTAACCCTCACCCTAAGAGCCTGAGTCTAACCCTCACCCTAAGAGCCTGAGTCTAACCCTAACCCTAAGAGCCTGAGTCTAACCCTCACCCTAAGAGCCTGAGTCTAACCCTAACCCTAAGAGCCTGAGTCTAACCCTAACCCTAAGAACCTGAGTCTAACCCTAACCCGAAGAGCCTGAGTCTAACCCTCACCCTATAGAGCCTGAGTCTAACCCTAACCCTAAGAGCCTGAGTCTAACCCTAACCCTAAGAGCCTGAGTCTAACCCTCACCCTAAGAGCCTGAGTCTAACCCTAACCCTAAGAGCCTGAGTCTAACCCTAACCCTAAGAGCCTGAGTCTAACCCTAACCCGAAGAGCCTGAGTCTAACCCTAACCCGAAGAGCCTGAGTCTAACCCTAACCCTAAGAGCCTGAGTCTAACCCTAACCCTAAGAGCCTGAGTCTAACCCTCACCCTAAGAGCCTGAGTCTAACCCTCACCCTAAGAGCCTGAGTCTAACCCTAACCCTAAGAGCCTGAGTCTAACACTAACCCTACGAGTCTAACCCTAACCCTAACCCTAACCCTAACAGTCTAACCCTAACCCTAACCCTAACCCTAACCCTAACAGTCTAACCCTAACCCTAAGAGTCTAACCCTAAGAGTCTAACCCTAACCCTAAGAGTCTAACCCTAACCCTAATCCTAACAGTCTAACCCTAACCCTAAGAGTCTAACCCTAAGAGTCTAACCCTAACCCTAACTCTAACCCTAACAGTCTAACCATAAACATAAGAGTTTAACCCTAAGAGTCTAACCCTAACCCTAACCCTAACCCTAACAGTCTAACCCTAACCCTAACCCTAACCCTAAAAGTCTAACCCTAACCCTGAGTCTAACCCTAACCCTAACCCTAACCCTAAGAGTCTAACCCTAACCCTAAGAGTCTAACCCTAACCCTAACCCTAACCCTAACAGTCTAACCCTAACCCTAAGAGTCTAACCCTAAGAGTCTAACCCTAACCCTAACCCTAACCCTAACCCTAAGAGTCTAACCCTAACCCTAACCCTAAGAGTCTAACCCTAACCCTAACCCTAAGAGTCTAACCCTAACACTAAGAGTCTAACCTTAACCCTAACCCTAACCCTAAGAGTCTAACCCTAACCCTAACCCTAACCCTGACCCTAACCCTAAGAGTCTAACCCTAACACTAAGAGTCTAACCTTAACCCTAACCCTAACCCTAAGAGTCTAACCCTAAACCTAACCCTAACCCTAACCCTGACCCTAACCCTAAGAGTCTAACCCTAACCCTAACCCTAACCCTAAGAGTCTAACCCTAACCCTACCCTAACCCTAAGAGTCTAACCCTAACCCTAAGAGTCTAACCCTAACCCTAACCCTAACCCTAAGAGTCTAACCCTAACCCTAAGAGTCTAACCCTAACCCTAACCCTAACCCTAACCCTAAGAGTCTAACCCTAAGAGTCTAACCCTAACCCTAACCCTAACAGTCTAACCTTAACCCTAACCCTAACCCCGGCTGAAGTACCCAAGTATATTTCGCTAGATGGCAGCAGCGCTCCACCAACAGAGCCGGCTGCAGTACCCAAATATATTTCGCTAGATGGCAGCAGCGCTCCACCAACCGGGCGTCTGCAGTACCCAATTATATTTCGCTAGATGGCAGCAGCGCTCCACCAACCGGCCGGCTGAAGTACCCAAGTATATTTCGCTAGATGGCAGCAGCGCTCCACCAACAGAGCCGGCTGCAGTACCCAAATATATTTCGCTAGATGGCAGCAGCGCTCCACCAAAAGGGGCCGCCTGCAGTACCCAAATATATTTCGCTAGATGGCAGCAGCGCTCGACCAACAGGGCCGGCTACAGTACCCAAGTATATTTCGCTAGATGGCAGCAGCGCTCCACCAACCGGGCCGCCTGCAGTACCCAAGTATATGTCGCTAGATGGCAGCAGCGCTCCACCAACAGCGCCGGCTGCAGTACCCAATTACATTTCGCTAGATGGCAGCAGCGCTCCACCAACAGGGCGGCTGCAGTACCCAATTACATTTTGCTAGATGGCAGCAGCGCTCCACAAAAAGGGCCGGCTGCAGTACCCAAATATATTTCGCTAGATGGCAGCAGCGCTCCACCAACAGGGCCGGTTGCAGTACCCAAGTATATTTCGCTAGATGGCAGCAGCGCTCCACCAAAAGGGCGGCTGCAGTACCCAAATATATTTCGCTAGATGGCAGCAGCGCTCCACCAGAAGGACGGCTGCAGTACCCAACTACATTTCGCTAGATGGCAGCAGCGCTCCACCAACAGGGCCGGCTGCAGTACCCAAGTATATTTCGCTAGATGGCAGCAGCGCTCCAGCAACCGGGCGGCCGCAGTACCCAAATATATTTCGCTAGATGGCAGCAGCGCTCCACCAACAGCGCCGGCTGCAGTACCCAAGTATATGTCGCTAGATGGCAGCAGCGCACCACCAAAAGGGCGGCTGCAGTACCCAATACATTTCGCTAGATGGCAGCAGCGCTCCACCAAAAGGGCGGCTGCAGTACCCAATTACATTTCGCTAGATGGCAGCAGCGCTCCACCAACAGCGCCGGCTGCAGTACCCAAGTATATTTCGCTAGATGGCAGCAGCGCTACACCAAAAGGGCGGCTGCAGTACCCAATTACATTTCGCTAGATGGCAGCAGCGCTCCACCAACAGGGCCGGATGCAGTACCCAAGTATATTTCGCTAGATGGCAGCAGCGCTCCACCAACAGCGCCGGCTGCAGTACCCAAGTATATTTCGCTAGATGGCAGCAGCGCTCCACCAACAGCGGCGGCTGCAGTACCCAAATATATAGTACTGAGTCTAACCCTAACCCTAAGAGCCTGAGTCTAACCCTAACCCTACGAGCCTGCGTCTAACCCTAACCCTAAGAGCCTGAGTCTAACCCTAACCCTAAGAGCCTGAGTCTAACCCTAACCCTAAGAGCCTGAGTCTAACCCTCACCCTAAGAGCCTGAGTCTAACCCTAACCCGAAGAGCCTGAGTCTAACCCTAACCCTAAGAGCCTGAGTCTAACCCTAACCCGAAGAGCCTGAGTCTAACCCTAACCCTAAGAGCCTGAGTCTAACCCTCACCCTAAGAGCCTGAGTCTAACCCTAACCCTAAGAGCCTGAGTCTAACCCTAACCCTAAGAGCCTGAGTCTAACCCTAACCCGAAGAGCCTGAGTCTAACCCTAACTCTAAGAGCCTGAGTCTAACCCTAGCCCTAAGAGCCTGAGTCTAACCCTCACCCTAAGAGCCTGAGTCTAACCCTAACCCGAAGAGCCTGAGTCTAACCCTAACCCGAAGAGCCTGAGTCTAACCCTAACCCTAAGAGCCTGAGTCTAACCCTCACCCTAAGAGCCTGAGTCTAACCCTAACCCGAAGAGCCTGAGTCTAACCCTCACCCTAAGAGCCTGAGTCTAACCCTAACCCTAACCCTAACCCTAAGAGTCTAACCCTAACCCTAACCCTAAGAGTCTAACCCTAACCCTAACCCTAAGAGTCTAGCCCTAACACTAAGAGTCTAACCTTAACCCTAACCCTAACCCTAAGAGTCTAACCCTAACCCTAACCCTAACCCTAACCCTGACCCTAACCCTAAGAGTCTAACCCTAACACTAAGAGTCTAACCTTAACCCTAACCCTAACCCTAAGAGTCTAACCCTAACCCTAACCCTAACCCTAACCCTGACCCTAACCCTAAGAGTCTAACCCTAACCCTAACCCTAACCCTAAGAGTCTAACCCTAACCCTACCCTAACCCTAAGAGTCTAACCCTAACCCTAAGAGTCTAACCCTAACCCTAACCCTAACCCTAAGAGTCTAACCCTAACCCTAAGAGTCTAACCCTAACCCTAACCCTAACCCTAACCCTAAGAGTCTAACCCTAACCCTAAGAGTCTAACCCTAAGGGTCTAACCCTAACCCTAACCCTAACAGTCTAACCTTAACCCTAACCCTAACCCCGGCTGAAGTACCCAAGTATATTTCGCTAGATGGCAGCAGCGCTCCACCAACAGAGCCGGCTGCAGTACCCAAATATATTTCGCTAGATGGCAGCAGCGCTCCACCAAAAGGGCGGCTGCAGTACCCAAATATATTTCGCTAGATGGCAGCAGCGCTCCACCAACCGGGCGGCTGCAGTACCCAATTATATTTCGCTAGATGGCAGCAGCGCTCCACCAACCGGCCGGCTGAAGTACCCAAGTATATTTCGCTAGATGGCAGCAGCGCTCCACCAACAGAGCCGGCTGCAGTACCCAAATATATTTCGCTAGATGGCAGCAGCGCTCCACCAAAAGGGGCCGCCTGCAGTACCCAAATATATTTCGCTAGATGGCAGCAGCGCTCGACCAACAGGGCCGGCTACAGTACCCAAGTATATTTCGCTAGATGGCAGCAGCGCTCCACCAACCGGGCCGCCTGCAGTACCCAAGTATATGTCGCTAGATGGCAGCAGCGCTCCACCAAAAGGGCGGCTGCAGTACCCAAATATATTTCGCTAGATGGCAGCAGCGCTCCACCAGAAGGACGGCTGCAGTACCCAACTACATTTCGCTAGATGGCAGCAGCGCTCCACCAACAGGGCCGGCTGCAGTACCCAAGTATATTTCGCTAGATGGCAGCAGCGCTCCAGCAACCGGGCGGCCGCAGTACCCAAATATATTTCGCTAGATGGCAGCAGCGCTCCACCAACAGCGCCGGCTGCAGTACCCAAGGATATGTCGCTAGATGGCAGCAGCGCTCCACCAAAAGGGCGGCTGCAGTACCCAATACATTTCGCTAGATGGCAGCAGCGCTCCACCAAAAGGGCGGCTGCAGTACCCAATTACATTTCGCTAGATGGCAGCAGCGCTCCACCAACAGCGCCGGCTGCAGTACCCAAGTATATTTCGCTAGATGGCAGCAGCGCTACACCAAAAGGGCGGCTGCAGTACCCAATTACATTTCGCTAGATGGCAGCAGCGCTCCACCAACAGGGCCGGATGCAGTACCCAAGTATATTTCGCTAGATGGCAGCAGCGCTCCACCAACAGCGCCGGCTGCAGTACCCAAGTATATTTCGCTAGATGGCAGCAGCGCTCCACCAACAGCGGCGGCTGCAGTACCCAAATATATAGTACTGAGTCTAACCCTAACCCTAAGAGCCTGAGTCTAACCCTAACCCTACGAGCCTGCGTCTAACCCTAACCCTAAGAGCCTGAGTCTAACCCTAACCCTAAGAGCCTGAGTCTAACCCTAACCCTAAGAGCCTGAGTCTAACCCTCACCCTAAGAGCCTGAGTCTAACCCTAACCCGAAGAGCCTGAGTCTAACCCTAACCCTAAGAGCCTGAGTCTAACCCTAACCCGAAGAGCCTGAGTCTAACCCTCACCCTAAGAGCCTGAGTCTAACCCTCACCCTAAGAGCCTGAGTCTAACCCTAACCCTAAGAGCCTGAGTCTAACCCTAACCCTAAGAGCCTGAGTCTAACCCTAACCCTAAGAGCCTGAGTCTAACCCTAACTCTAAGAGCCTGAGTCTAACCCTAGCCCTAAGAGCCTGAGTCTAACCCTCACCCTAAGAGCCTGAGTCTAACCCTAACCCTAAGAGCCTGAGTCTAACCCTAACCCGAAGAGCCTGAGTCTAACCCTAACCCTAAGAGCCTGAGTCTAACCCTCACCCTAAGAGCCTGAGTCTAACCCTAACCCGAAGAGCCTGAGTCTAACCCTCACCCTAAGAGCCTGAGTCTAACCCTAACCCTAAGAGCCTGAGTCTAACCCTCACCCTAAGAGCCTGAGTCTAACCCTCACCCTAAGAGCCTGAGTCTAACCCTAACCCGAAGAGCCTGAGTCTAACCCTCACCCTAAGAGCCTGAGTCTAACCCTAACCCTAAGAGCCTGAGTCTAACCCTCACCCTAAGAGCCTGAGTCTAACCCTAACCCTAAGAGCCTGAGTCTAACCCTAACCCTAAGAGCCTGAGTCTAACCCTCACCCTAAGAGCCTGAGTCTAACCCTCACCCTAAGAGCCTGAGTCTAACCCTAACCCTAAGAGCCTGAGTCTAACCCTCACCCTAAGAGCCTGAGTCTAACCCTAACCCTAAGAGCCTGAGTCTAACCCTAACCCTAAGGGCCTGAGTCTAACCCTAACCCGAAGAGCCTGAGTCTAACCCTAACCCTAAGAGCCTGAGTCTAACCCTAACCCGAAGAGCCTGAGTCTAACCCTCACCCTAAGAGCCTGAGTCTAACCCTCACCCTAAGAGCCTGAGTCTAACCCTAACCCTAAGAGCCTGAGTCTAACCCTAACCCTAAGAGCCTGAGTCTAACCCTAACCCTAAGAGCCTGAGTCTAACCCTCACCCTAAGAGCCTGAGTCTAACCCTAACCCGAAGAGCCTGAGTCTAACCCTCACCCTAAGAGCCTGAGTCTAACCCTAACCCGAAGAGCCTGAGTCTAACCCTAACCCTAAGAGCCTGAGTCTAACCCTCACCCTAAGAGCCTGAGTCTAACCCTCACCCGAAGAGCCTGAGTCTAACCCGCACCCTAAGAGCCTGAGTCTAACCCTAACCCTAAGAGCCTGAGTCTAACCCTAACCCTAAGAGCCTGAGTCTAACCCTAACCCTAAGAGCCTGAGTCTAACCCTTACCTTAAGAGCCTGAGTCTAACCCTAACCCTAAGAGCCTGAGTCTAACCCTCACCCTAAGAGCCTGAGTCTAACCCTAACCCGAAGAGCCTGAGTCTAACCCTCACCCTAAGAGCCTGAGTCTAACCCTAACCCTAAGAGCCTGAGTCTAACCCTAACCCGAAGAGCCTGAGTCTAACCCTAACCCGAAGAGCCTGAGTCTAACCCTAACCCGAAGAGCCTGAGTCTAACCCTAACCCTAAGAGCCTGAGTCTAACCCTCACCCTAAGAGCCTGAGTCTAACCCTAACCCGAAGAGCCTGAGTCTAACCCTAACCCGAAGAGCCTGAGTCTAACCCTAAACCGAAGAGCCTGAGTCTAACCCTAACCCGAAGAGCCTGAGTCTAACACTAACCCGAAGAGCCTGAGTCTAACCCTCACCCTAAGAGCCTGAGTCTAACCCTAACCCGAAGAGCCTGAGTCTAACCCTCACCCTAAGAGCCTGAGTCTAACCCTAACCCTAAGAGCCTGAGTCTAACCCTAACCCTAAGAGCCTGAGTCTAACCCTCACCCTAAGAGCCTGAGTCTAACCCTAACCCGAAGAGCCTGAGTCTAACCCTAACCCTAAGAGCCTGAGTCTAACCCTCACCCTAAGACCCTGAGTCTAACCCTAACCCTAAGAGCCTGAGTCTAACCCTCACCCTAAGAGCCTGAGTCTAACCCTCACCCTAAGAGCCTGAGTCTAACCCTAACCCTAAGAGCCTGAGTCTAACCCTAACCCTAAGAGCCTGAGTTTAACCCTAACCCTAAGAGCCTGAGTCTAACCCTAACCCGAAGAGCCTGAGTCTAACCCTCACCCTAAGAGCCTGAGTCTAACCCTAACCCTAAGAGCCTGAGTCTAACCCTAACCCGAAGAGCCTGAGTCTAACACTAACCCTAAGATCCTGAGTCTAACCCTAACCCTAAGAGCCTGAGTCTAACCCTAACCCTAAGAGCCTGAGTCTAACCCTAACCCTAAGAGCCTGAGTCTAACCCTAACCCGAAGAGCCTGAGTGTAACCCTAACCCTAAGAGCCTGAGTCTAACCCTAACCCTAAGAGCCTGAGTGTAACCCTAACCCTAAGAGCCTGAGTCTAACCCTAACCCTAAGAGCCTGAGTTTAACCCTAACCCTAAGAGCCTGAGTCTAACCCTAACCCTAAGAGCCTGAGTCTAACCCTAACCCTAAGAGCCTGAGTCTAACCCTAACCCTAAGAGCCTGAGTCTAACCCTAACCCGAAGAGCCTGAGTCTAACCCTAACCCGAAGAGCCTGAGTCTAACCCTCACCCTAAGAGCCTGAGTCTAACCCTAACCCTAAGAGCCTGAGTCTAACCCTCACCCTAAGAGCCTGAGTCTAACCCTCACCCTAAGAGCCTGAGTCTAACCCTAACCCTAAGAGCCTGAGTCTAACCCTAACCCTAAGAGCCTGAGTCTAACCCTCACCCTAAGAGCCTGAGTCTAACCCTAACCCTAAGAGCCTGAGTCTAACCCTCACCCTAAGAGCCTGAGTCTAACCCTCACCCTAAGAGCCTGAGTCTAACCCTCACCCTAAGAGCCTGAGTCTAACCCTAACCCTAAGAGCCTGAATCTAACCCTAACCCGAAGAGCCTGAGTCTAACCCTAACCCTAAGAGCCTGAGTCTAACCCTAACCCTAAGAGGCTGAGTCTAACCCTAACCCTAAGAGCCTGAGTCTAACCCTAACCCTAAGAGCCTGAGTCTAACCCTCACCCTAAGAACCTGAGTCTAACCCTAACCCTAAGAGCCTGAGTCTAACCCTAACCCGAAGAGCCTGAGTCTAACCCTAACCCTAAGAGCCTGAGTCTAACCCTAACCCTAAGAGCCTGAGTCTAACCCTCACCCTAAGAGCCTGAGTCTAACCCTAACCCTAAGAGCCTGAGTCTAACCCTAACCCGAAGAGCCTGAGTCTAACCCTCACCCTAAGAGCCTGAGTCTAACCCTAACCCTAAGAGCCTGAGTCTAACCCTAACCCGAAGAGCCTGAGTCTAACACTAACCCTAAGATCCTGAGTCTAACCCTAACCCTAAGAGCCTGAGTCTAACCCTAACCCTAAGAGCCTGAGTCTAACCCTAACCCTAAGAGCCTGAGTCTAACCCTAACCCGAAGAGCCTGAGTGTAACCCTAACCCTAAGAGCCTGAGTCTAACCCTAACCCTAAGAGCCTGAGTGTAACCCTAACCCTAAGAGCCTGAGTCTAACCCTAACCCTAAGAGCCTGAGTTTAACCCTAACCCTAAGAGCCTGAGTCTAACCCTAACCCTAAGAGCCTGAGTCTAACCCTAACCCTAAGAGCCTGAGTCTAACCCTAACCCGAAGAGCCTGAGTCTAACCCTAACCCGAAGAGCCTGAGTCTAACCCTCACCCTAAGAGCCTGAGTCTAACCCTCACCCTAAGAGCCTGAGTCTAACCCTCACCCTAAGAGCCTGAGTCTAACCCTCACCCTAAGAGCCTGAGTCTAACCCTAACCCTAAGAGCCTGAGTCTAACCCTAACCCTAAGAGCCTGAGTCTAACCCTCACCCTAAGAGCCTGAGTCTAACCCTAACCCTAAGAGCCTGAGTCTAACCCTCACCCTAAGAGCCTGAATCTAACCCTAACCCTAAGAACCTGAGTCTAACCCTAACCCTAAGAGCCTGAGTCTAACCCTAACCCGAAGAGCCTGAGTCTAACCCTAACCCTAAGAGCCTGAGTCTAACCCTAACCCGAAGAGCCTGAGTCTAACCCTAACCCTAAGAGCCTGAGTCTAACCCTAACCCTAAGAGCCTGAGTCTAACCCTAACCCGAAGAGCCTGAGTCTAACCCTCACCCTAAGAGCCTGAGTCTAACCCTAACCCTAAGAGCCTGAGTCTAACCCTAACCCTAAGAGCCTGAGTCTAACCCTAACCCGAAGAGCCTGAGTCTAACCCTCACCCTAAGACCCTGAGTCTAACCCTAACCCGAAGAGCCTGAGTCTAACCCTCACCCTAAGAGCCTGAGTCTAACCCTCACCCTAAGAGCCTGAGTCTAACCCTAACCCGAAGAGCCTGAGTCTAACCCTAACCCTAAGAGCCTGAGTCTAACCCTAACCCGAAGAGCCTGAGTCTAACCCTAACCCTAAGAGCCTGAGTCTAACCCTCACCCTAAGAGCCTGAGTCTAACCCTAATCCGAAGAGCCTGAGTCTAACCCTAACCCTAAGAGCCTGAGTCTAACCCTAACCCTAAGAGCCTGAGTCTAACCCTCACCCTAAGAGCCTGAGTCTAACCCTAACCCTAAGAGCCTGAGTCTAACCCTAACCCTAAGAGCCTGAGTTTAACCCTAACCCTAAGAGCCTGAGTCTAACCCTAACCCTAAGAGCCTGAGTCTAAGCCTAATCCTAAGAGCCTGAGTCTAACCCTAACCCTAAGAGCCTGAGTC
Organism: Falco punctatus; assembly: GCF_963210335.1. Lineage (NCBI taxonomy): Eukaryota > Metazoa > Chordata > Aves > Falconiformes > Falconidae > Falco > Falco punctatus. The sequence continues at coordinate 23,527 of NW_027660307.1, read as the reverse complement.
TAACCCTAACCCGAAGAGCCCGAGTCTAACACTAACCCTAAGAGCCTGAGTCTAACCCTAACCCTAAGAGCCTGAGTCTAACCCTAACCCTAAGAGCCTGAGTCTAACCCTAACCCTAAGAGCCTGAGTCTAACCCTAACCCTAAGAGCCTGAGTCTAACCCTAACCCTAAGAGCCTGAGTGTAACCCTAACCCTAAGAGCCTGAGTCTAACCCTAACCCTAAGAGCCTGAGTCTAACCCTCACCCTAAGAGCCTGAGTCTAACCCTAACCCTAAGAGCCTGAGTCTAACCCTCACCCTAAGAGCCTGAGTCTAACCCTAACCCTAAAAGCCTGAGTCTAACCCTCACCCTAAGAGCCTGAGTCTAACCCTAACCCTAAGAGCCTGAGTTTAACCCTAACCCTAAGAGCCTGAGTCTAACCCTAACCCTAAGAGCCTGAGTCTAACCCTAACCCTAAGAGCCTGAGTCTAACCCTAACCCTAAGAGCCTGAGTCTAACACTAACCCGAAGAGCCTGAGTCTAACACTAACCCGAAGAGCCTGAGTCTAACCCTCACCCTAAGAGCCTGAGTCTAACCCTAACCCGAAGAGCCTGAGTCTAACCCTAACCCGAAGAGCCTGAGTCTAACCCTAACCCTAAGAGCCTGAGTCTAACCCTAACCCTAAGAGCCTGAGTCTAACCCTAACCCTAAGAGCCTGAGTCTAACCCTAACCCTAAGAGCCTGAGTCTAACCCTCACCCTAAGAGCCTGAGTCTAACCCTCACCCTAAGAGCCTGAGTCTAACCCTAACCCTAAGAGCCTGAGTCTAACCCTAACCCTAAGAGCCTGAGTCTAACCCTAACCCTAAGAGCCTGAGTCTAACCCTCACCCTAAGAGCCTGAGTCTAACCCTAACCCGAAGAGCCTGAGTCTAACCCTAACCCTAAGAGCCTGAGTCTAACCCTCACCCTAAGAGCCTGAGTCTAACCCTAACCCTAAGAGCCTGAGTCTAACCCTCACCCTAAGAGCCTGAGTCTAACCCTCACCCTAAGAGCCTGAGTCTAACCCTAACCCGAAGAGCCTGAGTCTAACACTAACCCTAAGAGCCTGAGTCTAACCCTAACCCTAAGAGCCTGAGTCTAACCCTAACCCTAAGAGCCTGAGTCTAACCCTAACCCTAAGAGCCTGAGTCTAACCCTAACCCGAAGAGCCTGAGTGTAACCCTAACCCTAAGAGCCTGAGTCTAACCCTAACCCTAAGAGCCTGAGTGTAACCCTAACCCTAAGAGCCTGAGTCTAACCCTAACCCTAAGAGCCTGAGTTTAACCCTAACCCTAAGAGCCTGAGTCTAACCCTAACCCTAAGAGCCTGAGTCTAACCCTAACCCTAAGAGCCTGAGTCTAACCCTAACCCTAAGAGCCTGAGTCTAACCCTAACCCGAAGAGCCTGAGTCTAACCCTAACCCGAAGAGCCTGAGTCTAACCCTCGCCCTAAGAGCCTGAGTCTAACCCTAACCCTAAGAGCCTGAGTCTAACCCTAACCCTAAGAGCCTGAGTCTAACCCTCACCCTAAGAGCCTGAGTCTAACCCTAACCCTAAGAGCCTGAGTCTAACCCTAACCCTAAGAGCCTGAGTCTAACCCTAACCCTAAGAGCCTGAGTCTAACCCTCACCCTAAGAGCCTGAGTCTAACCCTAACCCTAAGAGCCTGAGTCTAACCCTCACCCTAAGAGCCTGAGTCTAACCCTCACCCTAAGAGCCTGAGTCTAACCCTAACCCTAAGAGCCTGAGTCTAACCCTAACCCTAAGAGCCTGAGTCTAACCCTAACCCGAAGAGCCTGAGTCTAACCCTAACCCTAAGAGCCTGAGTCTAACCCTAACCCTAAGAGCCTGAGTCTAACCCTCACCCTAAGAACCTGAGTCTAACCCTAACCCTAAGAGCCTGAGTCTAACCCTAACCCGAAGAGCCTGAGTCTAACCCTAACCCTAAGAGCCTGAGTCTAACCCTAACCCTAAGAGCCTGAGTCTAACCCTCACCCTAAGAGCCTGAGTGTAACCCTAACCCTAAGAGCCTGAGTCTAACCCTAACCCTAAGAGCCTGAGTCTAACCCTAACCCTAAGAGCCTGAGTCTAACCCTAACCCGAAGAGCCTGAGTCTAACCCTCACCCTAAGAGCCTGAGTCTAACCCTAACCCGAAGAGCCTGAGTCTAACCCTAACCCTAAGAGCCTGAGTCTAACCCTAACCCGAAGAGCCTGAGTCTAACCCTAACCCTAAGAGCCTGAGTCTAACCCTAACCCTAAGAGCCTGAGTCTAACCCTCACCCTAAGAGCCTGAGTCTAACCCTCACCCTAAGAGCCTGAGTCTAACCCTCACCCTAAGAGCCTGAGTCTAACCCTAACCCTAAAAGCCTGAGTCTAACCGTCACCCTAAGAGCCTGAGTCTAACCCTCACCCTAAGAGCCTGAGTCTAACCCTAACCCGAAGAGCCTGAGTCTAACCCTCACCCTAAGAGCCTGAGTCTAACCCTCACCCTAAGAGCCTGAGTCTAACCCTAACCCTAAGAGCCTGAGTCTAACCCTAACCCTAAGAGCCTGAGTCTAACCCTAACCCGAAGAGCCTGAGTCTAACCCTAACCCTAAAGAGCCTGAGTCTAACCCTAACCCTAAGAGCCTGAGTCTAACCCTAACCCTAAGAGCCTGAGTCTAACCCTCACCCTAAGAGCCTGAGTCTAACCCTCACCCTAAGAGCCTGAGTCTAACCCTAACCCTAAGAGCCTGAGTCTAACCCTCACCCTAAGAGCCTGAGTCTAACCCTCACCCTAAGAGCCTGAGTCTAACCCTAACCCTAAGAGCCTGAATCTAACCCTAACCCGAAGAGCCTGAGTCTAACCCTAACCCTAAGAGCCTGAGTCTAACCCTAACCCTAAGAGGCTGAGTCTAACCCTAACCCGAAGAGCCTGAGTCTAACCCTCACCCTAAGAGCCTGAGTCTAACCCTCACCCTAAGAGCCTGAGTCTAACCCTCACCCTAAGAGCCTGAGTCTAACCCTAACCCGAAGAGCCTGAGTCTAACACTAACCCTAAGAGCCTGAGTCTAACCCTAACCCTAAGAGCCTGAGTCTAACCCTAACCCTAAGAGCCTGAGTCTAACCCTAACCCTAAGAGCCTGAGTCTAACCCTAACCCGAAGAGCCTGAGTGTAACCCTAACCCTAAGAGCCTGAGTCTAACCCTAACCCTAAGAGCCTGAGTGTAACCCTAACCCTAAGAGCCTGAGTCTAACCCTAACCCTAAGAGCCTGAGTTTAACCCTAACCCTAAGAGCCTGAGTCTAACCCTCACCCTAAGAGCCTGAGTCTAACCCTAACCCTAAGAGCCTGAGTCTAACCCTCACCCTAAGAGCCTGAGTCTAACCCTAACCCTAAAAGCCTGAGTCTAACCGTCACCCTAAGAGCCTGAGTCTAACCCTCACCCTAAGAGCCTGAGTCTAACCCTAACCCGAAGAGCCTGAGTCTAACCCTCACCCTAAGAGCCTGAGTCTAACCCTAACCCTAAGAGCCTGAGTCTAACCCTAACCCTAAGAGCCTGAGTCTAACCCTAACCCTAAGAGCCTGAGTCTAACCCTCACCCTAAGAGCCTGAGTCTAACCCTAACCCTAAAGAGCCTGAGTCTAACCCTAACCCTAAGAGCCTGAGTCTAACCCTAACCCTAAGAGCCTGAGTCTAACCCTAACCCTAAGAGCCTGAGTCTAACCCTCACCCTAAGAGCCTGAGTCTAACCCTCACCCTAAGAGCCTGAGTCTAACCCTAACCCTAAGAGCCTGAGTCTAACCCTCACCCTAAGAGCCTGAGTCTAACCCTCACCCTAAGAGCCTGAGTCTAACCCTAACCCTAAGAGCCTGAATCTAACCCTAACCCGAAGAGCCTGAGTCTAACCCTAACCCTAAGAGCCTGAGTCTAACCCTAACCCTAAGAGGCTGAGTCTAACCCTAACCCGAAGAGCCTGAGTCTAACCCTCACCCTAAGAGCCTGAGTCTAACCCTCACCCTAAGAGCCTGAGTCTAACCCTCACCCTAAGAGCCTGAGTCTAACCCTAACCCGAAGAGCCTGAGTCTAACACTAACCCTAAGAGCCTGAGTCTAACCCTAACCCTAAGAGCCTGAGTCTAACCCTAACCCTAAGAGCCTGAGTCTAACCCTAACCCTAAGAGCCTGAGTCTAACCCTAACCCGAAGAGCCTGAGTGTAACCCTAACCCTAAGAGCCTGAGTCTAACCCTAACCCTAAGAGCCTGAGTGTAACCCTAACCCTAAGAGCCTGAGTCTAACCCTAACCCTAAGAGCCTGAGTTTAACCCTAACCCTAAGAGCCTGAGTCTAACCCTCACCCTAAGAGCCTGAGTCTAACCCTAACCCTAAGAGCCTGAGTCTAACCCTAACCCTAAGAGCCTGAGTCTAACCCTAACCCGAAGAGCCTGAGTCTAACCCTAACCCGAAGAGCCTGAGTCTAACCCTCGCCCTAAGAGCCTGAGTCTAACCCTAACCCTAAGAGCCTGAGTCTAACCCTAACCCTAAGAGCCTGAGTCTAACCCTCACCCTAAGAGCCTGAGTCTAACCCTAACCCTAAGAGCCTGAGTCTAACCCTAACCCTAAGAGCCTGAGTCTAACCCTAACCCTAAGAGCCTGAGTCTAACCCTCACCCTAAGAGCCTGAGTCTAACCCTAACCCTAAGAGCCTGAGTCTAACCCTCACCCTAAGAGCCTGAGTCTAACCCTAACCCTAAGAGCCTGAGTCTAACCCTAACCCTAAGAGCCTGAGTCTAACCCTAACCCGAAGAGCCTGAGTCTAACACTAACCCTAAGATCCTGAGTCTAACCCTAACCCTAAGAGCCTGAGTCTAACCCTAACCCTAAGAGCCTGAGTCTAACCCTAACCCTAAGAGCCTGAGTCTAACCCTAACCCGAAGAGCCTGAGTGTAACCCTAACCCTAAGAGCCTGAGTCTAACCCTAACCCTAAGAGCCTGAGTGTAACCCTAACCCTAAGAGCCTGAGTCTAACCCTAACCCTAAGAGCCTGAGTTTAACCCTAACCCTAAGAGCCTGAGTCTAACCCTAACCCGAAGAGCCTGAGTCTAACCCTAACCCTAAGAGCCTGAGTCTAACCCTAACCCTAAGAGCCTGAGTCTAACCCTAACCCGAAGAGCCTGAGTCTAACCCTAACCCGAAGAGCCTGAGTCTAACCCTCGCCCTAAGAGCCTGAGTCTAACCCTAACCCTAAGAGCCTGAGTCTAACCCTAACCCTAAGAGCCTGAGTCTAACCCTCACCCTAAGAGCCTGAGTCTAACCCTAACCCTAAGAGCCTGAGTCTAACCCTAACCCTAAGAGCCTGAGTCTAACTCTAACCCTAAGAGCCTGAGTCTAACCCTCACCCTAAGAGCCTGAGTCTAACCCTAACCCTAAGAGCCTGAGTCTAACCCTCACCCTAAGAGCCTGAGTCTAACCCTCACCCTAAGAGCCTGAGTCTAACCCTCACCCTAAGAGCCTGAGTCTAACCCTAACCCTAATAGCCTGAGTCTAACCCTAACCCTAAGAGGCTGAGTCTAACCCTAACCCTAAGAGCCTGAGTCTAACCCTAACCCTAAGAGCCTGAGTCTAACCCTAACCCTAAGAGCCTGAGTCTAACCCTCACCCTAAGAGACTGAGTCTAACCCTCACCCTAAGAGCCTGAGTCTAACCCTAACCCGAAGAGCCTGAGTCTAACCCTAACCCTAAGAGCCTGAGTCTAACCCTAACCCTAAGAGCCTGAGTCTAACCCTCACCCTAAGAGCCTGAGTCTAACCCTAACCCTAAGAGCCTGAGTCTAACCCTAACCCTAAGAGCCTGAGTCTAACCCTAACCCGAAGAGCCTGAGTCTAACCCTAACCCTAAGAGCCTGAGTGTAACCCTAACCCTAAGAGCCTGAGTCTAACCCTCACCCTAAGAGCCTGAGTCTAACCCTAACCCGAAGAGCCTGAGTCTAACCCTAACCCTAAGAGCCTGAGTCTAACCCTAACCCGAAGAGCCTGAGTCTAACCCTAACCCTAAGAGCCTGAGTCTAACCCTAACCCTAAGAGCCTGAGTCTAACCCTCACCCTAAGAGCCTGAGTCTAACCCTAACCCTAAAAGCCTGAGTCTAACCCTAACCCTAAGAGCCTGAGTCTAACCCTCACCCTAAGAGCCTGAGTCTAACCCTAACCCGAAGAGCCTGAGTCTAACCCTCACCCTAAGAGCCTGAGTCTAACCCTAACCCTAAGAGCCTGAGTCTAACCCTAACCCTAAGAGCCTGAGTCTAACCCTAACCCTAAGAGCCTGAGTCTAACCCTAACCCTAAGAGCCTGAGTCTAACCCTAACCCTAAAGAGCCTGAGTCTAACCCTAACCCTAAGAGCCTGAGTCTAACCCTAACCCTAAGAGCCTGAGTCTAACCCTAACCCTAAGAGCCTGAGTCTAACCCTCACCCTAAGAGCCTGAGTCTAACCCTCACCCTAAGAGCCTGAGTCTAACCCTAACCCTAAGAGCCTGAGTCTAACCCTCACCCTAAGAGCCTGAGTCTAACCCTCACCCTAAGAGCCTGAGTCTAACCCTAACCCTAAGAGCCTGAATCTAACCCTAACCCGAAGAGCCTGAGTCTAACCCTAACCCTAAGAGCCTGAGTCTAACCCTAACCCTAAGAGGCTGAGTCTAACCCTAACCCGAAGAGCCTGAGTCTAACCCTCACCCTAAGAGCCTGAGTCTAACCCTCACCCTAAGAGCCTGAGTCTAACCCTCACCCTAAGAGCCTGAGTCTAACCCTAACCCTAAGAGCCTGAATCTAACCCTAACCCGAAGAGCCTGAGTCTAACCCTAACCCTAAGAGCCTGAGTCTAACCCTCACCCTAAGAGCCTGAGTCTAACCCTAATCCGAAGAGCCTGAGTCTAACCCTAACCCTAAGAGCCTGAGTCTAACCCTAACCCTAAGAGCCTGAGTCTAACCCTAACCCTAAGAGCCTGAGTCTAACCCTAACCCTAAGAGCCTGAGTCTAACCCTAACCCTAAGAGCCTGAGTTTAACCCTAACCCTAAGAGCCTGAGTCTAACCCTAACCCTAAGAGCCTGAGTCTAAGCCTAATCCTAAGAGCCTGAGTCTAACCCTAACCCTAAGAGCCTGAGTCTAACCCTAACCCGAAGAGCCTGAGTCTAACACTAACCCTAAGAGCCTGAGTCTAACCCTAACCCTAAGAGCCTGAGTCTAACCCTAACCCTAAGAGCCTGAGTCTAACCCTAACCCTAAGAGCCTGAGTCTAACCCTAACCCTAAGAGCCTGAGTCTAACCCTAACCCTAAGAGCCTGAGTTTAACCCTAACCCTAAGAGCCTGAGTCTAACCCTAACCCTAAGAGCCTGAGTCTAACCCTAACCCTAAGAGCCTGAGTCTAACCCTAACCCTAAGAGCCTGAGTCTAACACTAACCCGAAGAGCCTGAGTCTAACCCTCACCCTAAGAGCCTGAGTCTAACCCTAACCCGAAGAGCCTGAGTCTAACCCTAACCCTAAGAGCCTGAGTCTAACCCTAACCCTAAGAGCCTGAGTCTAACCCTAACCCTAAGAGCCTGAGTCTAACCCTCACCCTAAGAGCCTGAGTCTAACCCTCACCCTAAGAGCCTGAGTCTAACCCTAACCCTAAGAGCCTGAGTCTAACCCTCACCCTAAGAGCCTGAGTCTAACCCTCACCCTAAGAGCCTGAGTCTAACCCTAACCCTAAGAGCCTGAGTCTAACCCTAACCCTAAGAGCCTGAGTCTAACCCTAACCCTAAGAGCCTGAGTCTAACCCTCACCCTAAGAGCCTGAGTCTAACCCTAACCCGAAGAGCCTGAGTCTAACCCTAACCCTAAGAGCCTGAGTCTAACCCTCACCCTAAGACCCTGAGTCTAACCCTAACCCTAAGAGCCTGAGTCTAACCCTCACCCTAAGAGCCTGAGTCTAACCCTCACCCTAAGAGCCTGAGTCTAACCCTAACCCTAAGAGCCTGAGTTTAACCCTAACCCTAAGAGCCTGAGTTTAACCCTAACCCTAAGAGCCTGAGTCTAACCCTAACCCTAAGAGCCTGAGTCTAACCCTAACCCTAAGAGCCTGAGTCTAACCCTAACCCGAAGAGCCTGAGTCTAACACTAACCCTAAGATCCTGAGTCTAACCCTAACCCTAAGAGCCTGAGTCTAACCCTAACCCTAAGAGCCTGAGTCTAACCCTCACCCTAAGAGCCTGAGTCTAACCCTCACCCTAAGAGCCTGAGTCTAACCCTCACCCTAAGAGCCTAAGTCTAACCCTCACCCTAAGAGCCTGAGTCTAACCCTAACCCTAAGAGCCTGAGTCTAACCCTAACCCGAAGAGCCTGAGTCTAACCCTAACCCGAAGAGCCTGAGTCTAACCCTAACCCTAAGAGCCTGAGTCTATCCCTCACCCTAAGAGCCTGAGTCTAACCCTAACCCTAAGAGCCTGAGTCTAACCCTAACCCTAAGAGCCTGAGTCTAACCCTAACCCTAAGAGCCTGAGTCTAACCCTAACCCGAAGAGCCTGAGTCTAACCCTAACCCTAAGAGCCTGAGTCTAACCCTAACCCTAAGAGCCTGAGTGTAACCATAACCCTAAGAGCCTGAGTCTAACCCTAACCCTAAGAGCCTGAGTTTAACCCTAACCCTAAGAGCCTGAGTCTAACCCTAACCCTAAGAGCCTGAGTCTAACCCTAACCCTAAGAGCCTGAGTCTAACCCTAACCCGAAGAGCCTGAGTCTAACCCTAACCCGAAGAGCCTGAGTCTAACCCTCACCCTAAGAGCCTGAGTCTAACCCTAACCCTAAGAGCCTGAGTCTAACCCTAACCCTAAGAGCCTGAGTCTAACCCTCACCGTAAAAGCCTGAGTCTAACCCTAACCCTAAGAGCCTGAGTCTAACCCTAACCCTAAGAGCCTGAGTCTAACCCTCACCCTAAGAGCCTGAGTGTAACCCTAACCCTAAGAGCCTGAGTCTAACCCTAACCCTAAGAGCCTGAGTCTAACCCTCACCCTAAGAGCCTGAGTCTAACCCTCACCCTAAGAGCCTGAGTCGAACCCTAACCCGAAGAGCCTGAGTCTAACCCTAACCCTAAGAGCCTGAGTCTAACCCTCACCCTAAGAGCCTGAGTCTAACCCTAACCCGAAGAGCCTGAGTCTAACCCTAACCCTAAGAGCCTGAGTCTAACCCTAACCCGAAGAGCCTGAGTCTAACCCTAACCCTAAGAGCCTGAGTCTAACCCTAACCCGAAGAGCCTGAGTCTAACCCTAACCCGAAGAGCCTGAGTCTAACCCTCACCCTAAGAGCCTGAGTCTAACCCTAACCCGAAGAGCCTGAGTCTAACCCTCACCCTAAGAGCCTGAGTCTAACCCTAACCCTAAGAGCCTGAGTCTAACCCTCACCCTAAGAGCCTGAGTCTAACCCTCACCCTAAGAGCCTGAGTCTAACCCTAACCCTAAGAGCCTGAGTCTAACCCTAACCCTAAGAGCCTGAGTCTAACCCTCACCCTAAGAGCCTGAGTCTAACCCTAACCCTAAGAGCCCGAGTCTAACCCTAACCCGAAGAGCCCGAGTCTAACACTAACCCTAAGAGCCTGAGTCTAACCCTAACCCTAAGAGCCTGAGTCTAACCCTAACCCTAAGAGCCTGAGTCTAACCCTAACCCTAAGAGCCTGAGTCTAACCCTAACCCGAAGAGCCTGAGTCTAACCCTAACCCTAAGAGCCTGAGTCTAACCCTAACCCTAAGAGCCTGAGTCTAACCCTAACCCTAAGAGCCTGAGTGTAACCCTAACCCTAAGAGCCTGAGTCTAACCCTAACCCTAAGAGCCTGAGTCTAACCCTCACCCTAAGAGCCTGAGTCTAACCCTAACCCTAAGAGCCTGAGTCTAACCCTCACCCTAAGAGCCTGAGTCTAACCCTAACCCTAAAAGCCTGAGTCTAACCCTCACCCTAAGAGCCTGAGTCTAACCCTAACCCTAAGAGCCTGAGTTTAACCCTAACCCTAAGAGCCTGAGTCTAACCCTAACCCTAAGAGCCTGAGTCTAACCCTAACCCTAAGAGCCTGAGTCTAACCCTAACCCTAAGAGCCTGAGTCTAACACTAACCCGAAGAGCCTGAGTCTAACCCTCACCCTAAGAGCCTGAGTCTAACCCTAACCCTAAGAGCCTGAGTCTAACCCTCACCCGAAGAGCCTGAGTCTAACCCTAACCCTAAGAGCCTGAGTCTAACCCTAACCCTAAGAGCCTGAGTCTAACCCTCACCCTAAGAGCCTGAGTCTAACCCTAACCCTAAGAGCCTGAGTCTAACCCTAACCCTAAGAGCCTGAGTCTAACCCTCACCATAAGAGCCTGAGTCTAACCCTCACCCTAAGAGCCTGAGTCTAACCCTAACCCTAAGAGCCTGAGTCTAACCCTAACCCTAAGAGCCTGAGTCTAACCCTCACCCTAAGAGCCTGAGTCTAACCCTAACCCTAAGAGCCTGAGTCTAACCCTAACCCTAAGAGCCTGAGTCTAACCCTAACCCGAAGAGCCTGAGTCTAACCCTAACCCTAAGAGCCTGAGTCTAACCCTCACCCTAAGAGCCTGAGTCTAACCCTAACCCTAAGAGCCTGAGTCTAACCCTAACCCGAAGAGCCTGAGTCTAACCCTCACCCTAAGAGCCTGAGTCTAACCCTAACCCGAAGAGCCTGAGTCTAACCCTAACCCTAAGAGCCTGAGTCTAACCCTAACCCTAAGAGCCTGAGTGTAACCCTAACCCTAAGAGCCTGAGTCTAACCCTAACCCTAAGAGCCTGAGTCTAACCCTCACCCTAAGAGCCTGAGTCTAACCCTAACCCGAAGAGCCTGAGTCTAACCCTCACCCTAAGAGCCTGAGTCTAACCCTAACCCTAAAAGCCTGAGTCTAACCCTCACCCTAAGAGCCTGAGTCTAACCCTAACCCTAAGAGCCTGAGTTTAACCCTAACCCTAAGAGCCTGAGTCTAACCCTAACCCTAAGAGCCTGAGTCTAACCCTAACCCTAAGAGCCTGAGTCTAACCCTAACCCTAAGAGCCTGAGTCTAACACTAACCCGAAGAGCCTGAGTCTAACCCTCACCCTAAGAGCCTGAGTCTAACCCTAACCCGAAGAGCCTGAGTCTAACCCTAACCCTAAGAGCCTGAGTCTAACCCTCACCCTAAGAGCCTGAGTCTAACCCTAACCCTAAGAGCCTGAGTCTAACCCTAACCCTAAGAGCCTGAGTCTAACCCTAACCCTAAGAGCCTGAGTCTAACCCTCACCCTAAGAGCCTGAGTCTAACCCTAACCCTAAGAGCCTGAGTCTAACCCTAACCCGAAGAGCCTGAGTCTAACCCTAACCCGAAGAGCCTGAGTCTAACCCTAACCCTAAGAGCCTGAGTCTATCCCTCACCCTAAGAGCCTGAGTCTAACCCTAACCCTAAGAGCCTGAGTCTAACCCTAACCCTAAGAGCCTGAGTCTAACCCTAACCCTAAGAGCCTGAGTCTAACCCTAACCCGAAGAGCCTGAGTCTAACCCTAACCCTAAGAGCCTGAGTCTAACCCTAACCCTAAGAGCCTGAGTGTAACCATAACCCTAAGAGCCTGAGTCTAACCCTAACCCTAAGAGCCTGAGTTTAACCCTAACCCTAAGAGCCTGAGTCTAACCCTAACCCTAAGAGCCTGAGTCTAACCCTAACCCTAAGAGCCTGAGTCTAACCCTAACCCTAAGAGCCTGAGTCTAACCCTAACCCTAAGAGCCTGAGTCTAACCCTAACCCTAAGAGCCTGAGTCTAACCCTCACCCTAAGAGCCTGAGTCTAACCCTAACCCTAAGAGCCTGTGTCTAACCCTAACCCTAAGAGCCTGAGTCTAACCCTCACCCTAAGAGCCTGAGTCTAACCCTAACCCTAAGAGCCTGAGTCTAACCCTCACCCTAAGAGCCTGAGTCTAACCCTACCCGAAGAGCCTGAGTCTAACCCTAACCCGAAGAGCCTGAGTCTAACCCTAACCCTAAGAGCCTGAGTCTAACCCTCACCCTAAGAGCCTGAGTCTAACCCTAACCCTAAGAGCCTGAGTGTAACCCTAACCCTAAGAGCCTGAGTCTAACCCTCACCCTAAGAGCCTGAGTCTAACCCTCACCCTAAGAGCCTGAGTCTAACCCTCACCCTAAGAGCCTGAGTCTAACCCTAACCCGAAGAGCCTGAGTCTAACCCTAACCCGAAGAGCCTGAGTCTAACCCTAACCCTAAGAGCCTGAGTCTAACCCTCACCCTAAGAGCCTGAGTCTAACCCTAACCCTAAGAGCCTGAGTCTAACCCTAACCCTAAGAGCCTGAGTTTAACCCTAACCCTAAGAGCCTGAGTCTAACCCTAACCCTAAGAGCCTGAGTCTAACCCTAACCCTAAGAGCCTGAGTCTAACCCTAACCCTAAGAGCCTGAGTCTAACCCTAACCCGAAGAGCCTGAGTCTAACCCTAACCCGAAGAGCCTGAGTCTAACCCTCACCCTAAGAGCCTGAGTCTAACCCTAACCCTAAGAGCCTGAGTCTAACCCTAACCCTAAGAGCCTGAGTCTAACCCTCACCGTAAAAGCCTGAGTCTAACCCTAACCCTAAGAGCCTGAGTCTAACCCTAACCCTAAGAGCCTGAGTCTAACCCTCACCCTAAGAGCCTGAGTGTAACCCTAACCCTAAGAGCCTGAGTCTAACCCTAACCCTAAGAGCCTGAGTCTAACCCTCACCCTAAGAGCCTGAGTCTAACCCTAACCCTAAGAGCCTGAGTCTAACCCTCACCCTAAGAGCCTGAGTCTAACCCTAACCCGAAGAGCCTGAGTCTAACCCTCACCCTAAGAGCCTGAGTCTAACCCTAACCCTAAGAGCCTGAGTCTAACCCTAACCCTAAGAGCCTGAGTCTAACCCTAACCCGAAGAGCTGAGTCTAACCCTAACCCTAAGAGCCTGAGTCTAACCCTAACCCTAAGAGCCTGAGTCTAACCCTAACCCGAAGAGCCTGAGTCTAACCCTCACCCTAAGAGCCTGAGTCTAACCCTAACCCGAAGAGCCTGAGTCTAACCCTCACCCTAAGAGCCTGAGTCTAACCCTAACCCTAAGAGCCTGAGTCTAACCCTAACCCTAAGAGCCTGAGTCTAACCCTCACCCTAAGAGCCTGAGTCTAACCCTAACCCTAAGAGCCTGAGTCTAACCCTAACCCTAAGAGCCTGAGTCTAACCCTCACCCTAAGAGCCTGAGTCTAACCCTAACCCGAAGAGCCTGAGTCTAACCCTAACCCTAAGAGCCTGAGTCTAACCCTCACCCTAAGACCCTGAGTCTAACCCTAACCCTAAGAGCCTGAGTCTAACCCTCACCCTAAGAGCCTGAGTCTAACCCTAACCCTAAGAGCCTGAGTCTAACCCTAACCCTAAGAGCCTGAGTCTAACCCTAACCCGAAGAGCCTGAGTCTAACCCTAACCCGAAGAGCCTGAGTCTAACCCTCACCCTAAGAGCCTGAGTCTAACCCTAACCCTAAGAGCCTGAGTCTAACCCTAACCCTAAGAGCCTGAGTCTAACCCTCACCGTAAAAGCCTGAGTCTAACCCTAACCCTAAGAGCCTGAGTCTAACCCTAACCCTAAGAGCCTGAGTCTAAACCCTCACCCTAAGAGCCTGAGTGTAACCCTAACCCTAAGAGCCTGAGTCTAACCCTAACCCTAAGAGCCTGAGTCTAACCCTCACCCTAAGAGCCTGAGTCTAACCCTCACCCTAAGAGCCTGAGTCGAACCCTAACCCGAAGAGCCTGAGTCTAACCCTAACCCTAAGAGCCTGAGTCTAACCCTCACCCTAAGAGCCTGAGTCTAACCCTAACCCGAAGAGCCTGAGTCTAACCCTAACCCTAAGAGCCTGAGTCTAACCCTAACCCGAAGAGCCTGAGTCTAACCCTAACCCTAAGAGCCTGAGTCTAACCCTAACCCGAAGAGCCTGAGTCTAACCCTAACCCGAAGAGCCTGAGTCTAACCCTCACCCTAAGAGCCTGAGTCTAACCCTAACCCCGAAGAGCCTGAGTCTAACCCTCACCCTAAGAGCCTGAGTCTAACCCTAACCCTAAGAGCCTGAGTCTAACCCTCACCCTAAGAGCCTGAGTCTAACCCTCACCCTAAGAGCCTGAGTCTAACCCTAACCCTAAGAGCCTGAGTCTAACCCTAACCCTAAGAGCCTGAGTCTAACCCTCACCCTAAGAGCCTGAGTCTAACCCTAACCCTAAGAGCCCGAGTCTAACCCTAACCCGAAGAGCCCGAGTCTAACACTAACCCTAAGAGCCTGAGTCTAACCCTAACCCTAAGAGCCTGAGTCTAACCCTAACCCTAAGAGCCTGAGTCTAACCCTAACCCTAAGAGCCTGAGTCTAACCCTAACCCGAAGAGCCTGAGTCTAACCCTAACCCTAAGAGCCTGAGTCTAACCCTAACCCTAAGAGCCTGAGTCTAACCCTAACCCTAAGAGCCTGAGTGTAACCCTAACCCTAAGAGCCTGAGTCTAACCCTAACCCTAAGAGCCTGAGTCTAACCCTCACCCTAAGAGCCTGAGTCTAACCCTAACCCTAAGAGCCTGAGTCTAACCCTCACCCTAAGAGCCTGAGTCTAACCCTAACCCTAAAAGCCTGAGTCTAACCCTCACCCTAAGAGCCTGAGTCTAACCCTAACCCTAAGAGCCTGAGTTTAACCCTAACCCTAAGAGCCTGAGTCTAACCCTAACCCTAAGAGCCTGAGTCTAACCCTAACCCTAAGAGCCTGAGTCTAACCCTAACCCTAAGAGCCTGAGTCTAACACTAACCCGAAGAGCCTGAGTCTAACCCTCACCCTAAGAGCCTGAGTCTAACCCTAACCCTAAGAGCCTGAGTCTAACCCTCACCCGAAGAGCCTGAGTCTAACCCTAACCCTAAGAGCCTGAGTCTAACCCTAACCCTAAGAGCCTGAGTCTAACCCTCACCCTAAGAGCCTGAGTCTAACCCTAACCCTAAGAGCCTGAGTCTAACCCTAACCCTAAGAGCCTGAGTCTAACCCTCACCATAAGAGCCTGAGTCTAACCCTCACCCTAAGAGCCTGAGTCTAACCCTAACCCTAAGAGCCTGAGTCTAACCCTAACCCTAAGAGCCTGAGTCTAACCCTCACCCTAAGAGCCTGAGTCTAACCCTAACCCTAAGAGCCTGAGTCTAACCCTAACCCGAAGAGCCTGAGTCTAACCCTAACCCTAAGAGCCTGAGTCTAACCCTCACCCTAAGAGCCTGAGTCTAACCCTAACCCTAAGAGCCTGAGTCTAACCCTAACCCGAAGAGCCTGAGTCTAACCCTCACCCTAAGAGCCTGAGTCTAACCCTAACCCGAAGAGCCTGAGTCTAACCCTAACCCTAAGAGCCTGAGTCTAACCCTAACCCTAAGAGCCTGAGTGTAACCCTAACCCTAAGAGCCTGAGTCTAACCCTAACCCTAAGAGCCTGAGTCTAACCCTCACCCTAAGAGCCTGAGTCTAACCCTAACCCGAAGAGCCTGAGTCTAACCCTCACCCTAAGAGCCTGAGTCTAACCCTAACCCTAAAAGCCTGAGTCTAACCCTCACCCTAAGAGCCTGAGTCTAACCCTAACCCTAAGAGCCTGAGTTTAACCCTAACCCTAAGAGCCTGAGTCTAACCCTAACCCTAAGAGCCTGAGTCTAACCCTAACCCTAAGAGCCTGAGTCTAACCCTAACCCTAAGAGCCTGAGTCTAACACTAACCCGAAGAGCCTGAGTCTAACCCTCACCCTAAGAGCCTGAGTCTAACCCTAACCCGAAGAGCCTGAGTCTAACCCTAACCCTAAGAGCCTGAGTCTAACCCTCACCCTAAGAGCCTGAGTCTAACCCTAACCCTAAGAGCCTGAGTCTAACCCTAACCCTAAGAGCCTGAGTCTAACCCTAACCCTAAGAGCCTGAGTCTAACCCTAACCCTAAGAGCCTGAGTCTAACCCTAACCCTAAGAGCCTGAGTCTAACCCTAACCCGAAGAGCCTGAGTCTAACCCTAACCCGAAGAGCCTGAGTCTAACCCTAACCCTAAGAGCCTGAGTCTAACCCTAACCCTAAGAGCCTGAGTTTAACCCTAACCCGAAGAGCCTGAGTCTAACCCTCACCCTAAGAGCCTGAGTCTAACCCTAACCCTAAGAGCCTGAGTCTAACCCTCACCCTAAGAGCCTGAGTCTAACCCTCACCCTAAGAGCCTGAGTCTAACCCTCACCCTAAGAGCCTGAGTCTAACCCTAACCCTAAGAGCCTGAGTTTAACCCTAACCCTAAGAGCCTGAGTCTAACCCTAACCCTAAGAGCCTGAGTCTAACCCTAACCCTAAGAGCCTGAGTCTAACCCTAACCCTAAGAGCCTGAGTCTAACCCTAACCCGAAGAGCCTGAGTCTAACACTAACCCTAAGATCCTGAGTCTAACCCTAACCCTAAGAGCCTGAGTCTAACCCTAACCCTAAGAGCCTGAGTCTAACCCTAACCCTAAGAGCCTGAGTCTAACCCTCACCCTAAGAGCCTGAGTCTAACCCTCACCCTAAGAGCCTGAGTCTAACCCTCACCCTAAGAGCCTAAGTCTAACCCTCACCCTAAGAGCCTGAGTCTAACCCTAACCCTAAGAGCCTGAGTCTAACCCTAACCCGAAGAGCCTGAGTCTAACCCTAACCCGAAGAGCCTGAGTCTAACCCTAACCCTAAGAGCCTGAGTCTATCCCTCACCCTAAGAGCCTGAGTCTAACCCTAACCCTAAGAGCCTGAGTCTAACCCTAACCCTAAGAGCCTGAGTCTAACCCTAACCCTAAGAGCCTGAGTCTAACCCTAACCCGAAGAGCCTGAGTCTAACCCTAACCCTAAGAGCCTGAGTCTAACCCTAACCCTAAGAGCCTGAGTGTAACCATAACCCTAAGAGCCTGAGTCTAACCCTAACCCTAAGAGCCTGAGTTTAACCCTAACCCTAAGAGCCTGAGTCTAACCCTAACCCTAAGAGCCTGAGTCTAACCCTAACCCTAAGAGCCTGAGTCTAACCCTAACCCTAAGAGCCTGAGTCTAACCCTAACCCTAAGAGCCTGAGTCTAACCCTAACCCTAAGAGCCTGAGTCTAACCCTCACCCTAAGAGCCTGAGTCTAACCCTAACCCTAAGAGCCTGTGTCTAACCCTAACCCTAAGAGCCTGAGTCTAACCCTCACCCTAAGAGCCTGAGTCTAACCCTAACCCTAAGAGCCTGAGTCTAACCCTCACCCTAAGAGCCTGAGTCTAACCCTAACCCGAAGAGCCTGAGTCTAACCCTAACCCGAAGAGCCTGAGTCTAACCCTAACCCTAAGAGCCTGAGTCTAACCCTCACCCTAAGAGCCTGAGTCTAACCCTAACCCTAAGAGCCTGAGTGTAACCCTAACCCTAAGAGCCTGAGTCTAACCCTCACCCTAAGAGCCTGAGTCTAACCCTAACCCTAAGAGCCTGAGTCTAACCCTCACCCTAAGAGCCTGAGTCTAACCCTAACCCGAAGAGCCTGAGTCTAACCCTAACCCGAAGAGCCTGAGTCTAACCCTAACCCTAAGAGCCTGAGTCTAACCCTCACCCTAAGAGCCTGAGTCTAACCCTAACCCTAAGAGCCTGAGTCTAACCCTAACCCTAAGAGCCTGAGTTTAACCCTAACCCTAAGAGCCTGAGTCTAACCCTAACCCTAAGAGCCTGAGTCTAACCCTAACCCTAAGAGCCTGAGTCTAACCCTAACCCTAAAAGCCTGAGTCTAACCCTCACCCGAAGAGCCTGAGTCTAACCCTAACCCGAAGAGCCTGAGTCTAACCCTCACCCTAAGAGCCTGAGTCTAACCCTAACCCTAAGAGCCTGAGTCTAACCCTAACCCTAAGAGCCTGAGTCTAACCCTCACCGTAAAAGCCTGAGTCTAACCCTAACCCTAAGAGCCTGAGTCTAACCCTAACCCTAAGAGCCTGAGTCTAACCCTCACCCTAAGAGCCTGAGTGTAACCCTAACCCTAAGAGCCTGAGTCTAACCCTAACCCTAAGAGCCTGAGTCTAACCCTCACCCTAAGAGCCTGAGTCTAACCCTAACCCTAAGAGCCTGAGTCTAACCCTCACCCTAAGAGCCTGAGTCTAACCCTAACCCTAAAAGCCTGAGTCTAACCCTCACCCTAAGAGCCTGAGTCTAACCCTAACCCTAAGAGCCTGAGTCTAACCCTAACCCTAAGAGCCTGAGTCTAACCCTAACCCGAAGAGCCTGAGTCTAACCCTAACCCTAAGAGCCTGAGTCTAACCCTAACCCTAAGAGCCTGAGTCTAACCCTAACCCGAAGAGCCTGAGTCTAACCCTCACCCTAAGAGCCTGAGTCTAACCCTAACCCGAAGAGCCTGAGTCTAACCCTCACCCTAAGAGCCTGAGTCTAACCCTAACCCTAAGAGCCTGAGTCTAACCCTAACCCTAAGAGCCTGAGTCTAACCCTCACCCTAAGAGCCTGAGTCTAACCCTAACCCTAAGAGCCTGAGTCTAACCCTAACCCTAAGAGCCTGAGTCTAACCCTCACCCTAAGAGCCTGAGTCTAACCCTAACCCGAAGAGCCTGAGTCTAACCCTAACCCTAAGAGCCTGAGTCTAACCCTCACCCTAAGACCCTGAGTCTAACCCTAACCCTAAGAGCCTGAGTCTAACCCTCACCCTAAGAGCCTGAGTCTAACCCTAACCCTAAGAGCCTGAGTCTAACCCTAACCCTAAGAGCCTGAGTTTAACCCTAACCCTAAGAGCCTGAGTCTAACCCTAACCCTAAGAGCCTGAGTCTAACCCTCACCCGAAGAGCCTGAGTGTAACCCTAACCCGAAGAGCCTGAGTCTAACCCTAACCCGAAGAGCCTGAGTCTAACACTAACCCTAAGATCCTGAGTCTAACCCTAACCCTAAGAGCCTGAGTCTAACCCTAACCCTAAGAGCCTGAGTCTAACCCTAACCCTAAGAGCCTGAGTCTAACCCTAACCCTAAGAGCCTGAGTCTAACCCTAACCCTAAGAGCCTGAGTCTAACCCTAACCCTAAGAGCCTGAGTGTAACCCTAACCCTAAGAGCCTGAGTCTAACCCTAACCCTAAGAGCCTGAGTTTAACCCTAACCCTAAGAGCCTGAGTCTAACCCTAACCCTAAGAGCCTGAGTCTAACCCTAACCCTAAGAGCCTGAGTCTAACCCTAACCCGAAGAGCCTGAGTCTAACCCTAACCCGAAGAGCCTGAGTCTAACCCTCGCCCTAAGAGCCTGAGTCTAACCCTAACCCTAAGAGCCTGAGTCTAACCCTAACCCTAAGAGCCTGAGTCTAACCCTCACCCGAAGAGCCTGAGTCTAACCCTAACCCTAAGAGCCTGAGTGTAACCCTAACCCTAAGAGCCTGAGTCTAACCCTCACCCTAAGAGCCTGAGTCTAACCCTCACCCTAAGAGCCTGAGTCTAACCCTCACCCTAAGAGCCTGAGTCTAACCCTCACCCTAAGAGCCTGAGTCTAACCCTAACCCGAAGAGCCTGAGTCTAACCCTAACCCGAAGAGCCTGAGTCTAACCCTAACCCGAAGAGCCTGAGTCTAACCCTCACCCTAAGAGCCTGAGTCTAACCCTCACCCTAAGAGCCTGAGTCTAACCCTAACCCTAAGAGCCTGAGTCTAACCCTAACCCTAAGAGCCTGAGTCTAACCCTAACCCTAAGAGCCTGAGTCTAACCCTAACCCTAAGAGCCTGAGTCTAACCCTAACCCTAAGAGCCTGAGTCTAACCCTAACCCTAAGAGCCTGAGTGTAACCCTAACCCTAAGAGCCTGAGTCTAACCCTAACCCTAAGAGCCTGAGTTTAACCCTAACCCTAAGAGCCTGAGTCTAACCCTCACCCTAAGACCCTGAGTCTAACCCTAACCCTAAGAGCCTGAGTCTAACCCTCACCCTAAGAGCCTGAGTCTAACCCTCACCCTAAGAGCCTGAGTCTAACCCTCACCCTAAGAGCCTGAGTCTAACCCTAACCCTAAGAGCCTGAGTTTAACCCTAACCCTAAGAGCCTGAGTCTAACCCTAACCCTAAGAGCCTGAGTCTAACCCTAACCCTAAGAGCCTGAGTCTAACCCTAACCCTAAGAGCCTGAGTCTAACCCTAACCCGAAGAGCCTGAGTCTAACACTAACCCTAAGATCCTGAGTCTAACCCTAACCCTAAGAGCCTGAGTCTAACCCTAACCCTAAGAGCCTGAGTCTAACCCTAACCCTAAGAGCCTGAGTCTAACCCTCACCCTAAGAGCCTGAGTCTAACCCTCACCCTAAGAGCCTGAGTCTAACCCTCACCCTAAGAGCCTAAGTCTAACCCTCACCCTAAGAGCCTGAGTCTAACCCTAACCCTAAGAGCCTGAGTCTAACCCTAACCCGAAGAGCCTGAGTCTAACCCTAACCCGAAGAGCCTGAGTCTAACCCTAACCCTAAGAGCCTGAGTCTATCCCTCACCCTAAGAGCCTGAGTCTAACCCTAACCCTAAGAGCCTGAGTCTAACCCTAACCCTAAGAGCCTGAGTCTAACCCTAACCCTAAGAGCCTGAGTCTAACCCTAACCCGAAGAGCCTGAGTCTAACCCTAACCCTAAGAGCCTGAGTCTAACCCTAACCCTAAGAGCCTGAGTGTAACCATAACCCTAAGAGCCTGAGTCTAACCCTAACCCTAAGAGCCTGAGTTTAACCCTAACCCTAAGAGCCTGAGTCTAACCCTAACCCTAAGAGCCTGAGTCTAACCCTAACCCTAAGAGCCTGAGTCTAACCCTAACCCGAAGAGCCTGAGTCTAACCCTAACCCGAAGAGCCTGAGTCTAACCCTCACCCTAAGAGCCTGAGTCTAACCCTAACCCTAAGAGCCTGAGTCTAACCCTAACCCTAAGAGCCTGAGTCTAACCCTCACCGTAAAAGCCTGAGTCTAACCCTAACCCTAAGAGCCTGAGTCTAACCCTAACCCTAAGAGCCTGAGTCTAACCCTAACCCTAAGAGCCTGAGTCTAACCCTAACCCTAAGAGCCTGAGTCTAACCCTAACCCTAAGAGCCTGAGTCTAACCCTCACCCTAAGAGCCTGAGTCTAACCCTAACCCTAAGAGCCTGAGTCTAACCCTCACCCTAAGAGCCTGAGTCTAACCCTAACCCTAAAAGCCTGAGTCTAACCCTCACCCTAAGAGCCTGAGTCTAACCCTAACCCTAAGAGCCTGAGTCTAACCCTAACCCTAAGAGCCTGAGTCTAACCCTAACCCGAAGAGCCTGAGTCTAACCCTAACCCTAAGAGCCTGAGTCTAACCCTAACCCTAAGAGCCTGAGTCTAACCCTAACCCGAAGAGCCTGAGTCTAACCCTCACCCTAAGAGCCTGAGTCTAACCCTAACCCGAAGAGCCTGAGTCTAACCCTCACCCTAAGAGCCTGAGTCTAACCCTAACCCTAAGAGCCTGAGTCTAACCCTAACCCTAAGAGCCTGAGTCTAACCCTCACCCTAAGAGCCTGAGTCTAACCCTAACCCTAAGAGCCTGAGTCTAACCCTAACCCTAAGAGCCTGAGTCTAACCCTCACCCTAAGAGCCTGAGTCTAACCCTAACCCTAAGAGCCCGAGTCTAACCCTAACCCGAAGAGCCCGAGTCTAACACTAACCCTAAGAGCCTGAGTCTAACCCTAACCCTAAGAGCCTGAGTCTAACCCTAACCCTAAGAGCCTGAGTCTAACCCTAACCCTAAGAGCCTGAGTCTAACCCTAACCCGAAGAGCCTGAGTCTAACCCTAACCCTAAGAGCCTGAGTCTAACCCTAACCCTAAGAGCCTGAGTGTAACCCTAACCCTAAGAGCCTGAGTCTAACCCTAACCCTAAGAGCCTGAGTCTAACCCTCACCCTAAGAGCCTGAGTCTAACCCTAACCCTAAGAGCCTGAGTCTAACCCTCACCCTAAGAGCCTGAGTCTAACCCTAACCCTAAAAGCCTGAGTCTAACCCTCACCCTAAGAGCCTGAGTCTAACCCTAACCCTAAGAGCCTGAGTTTAACCCTAACCCTAAGAGCCTGAGTCTAACCCTAACCCTAAGAGCCTGAGTCTAACCCTAACCCTAAGAGCCTGAGTCTAACCCTAACCCTAAGAGCCTGAGTCTAACACTAACCCGAAGAGCCTGAGTCTAACCCTCACCCTAAGAGCCTGAGTCTAACCCTAACCCTAAGAGCCTGAGTCTAACCCTCACCCGAAGAGCCTGAGTCTAACCCTAACCCTAAGAGCCTGAGTCTAACCCTAACCCTAAGAGCCTGAGTCTAACCCTCACCCTAAGAGCCTGAGTCTAACCCTAACCCTAAGAGCCTG
Organism: Falco punctatus; assembly: GCF_963210335.1. Lineage (NCBI taxonomy): Eukaryota > Metazoa > Chordata > Aves > Falconiformes > Falconidae > Falco > Falco punctatus. The sequence continues at coordinate 1,168 of NW_027660307.1, read as the reverse complement.
AGTCTAACCCTCACCCGAAGAGCCTGAGTCTAACCCTCACCATAAGAGCCTGAGTCTAACCCTCACCCTAAGAGCCTGAGTCTAACCCTAACCCTAAGAGCCTGAGTCTAACCCTAACCCTAAGAGCCTGAGTCTAACCCTCACCCTAAGAGCCTGAGTCTAACCCTAACCCGAAGAGCCTGAGTCTAACCCTAACCCTAAGAGCCTGAGTCTAACCCTAACCCTAAGAGCCTGAGTCTAACCCTAACCCGAAGAGCCTGAGTCTAACCCTAACCCTAAGAGCCTGAGTCTAACCCTCACCCTAAGAGCCTGAGTCTAACCCTAACCCTAAGAGCCTGAGTCTAACCCTAACCCTAAGAGCCTGAGTCTAACCCTCACCCTAAGAGCCTGAGTCTAACCCTAACCCGAAGAGCCTGAGTCTAACCCTAACCCTAAGAGCCTGAGTCTAACCCTAACCCTAAGAGCCTGAGTGTAACCCTAACCCTAAGAGCCTGAGTCTAACCCTAACCCTAAGAGCCTGAGTCTAACCCTCACCCTAAGAGCCTGAGTCTAACCCTAACCCTAAGAGCCTGAGTCTAACCCTCACCCTAAGAGCCTGAGTCTAACCCTAACCCTAAAAGCCTGAGTCTAACCCTCACCCTAAGAGCCTGAGTCTAACCCTAACCCGAAGAGCCTGAGTCTAACCCTCACCCGAAGAGCCTGAGTCTAACCCTAACCCTAAGAGCCTGAGTCTAACCCTAACCCTAAGAGCCTGAGTCTAACCCTCACCCTAAGAGCCTGAGTCTAACCCTAACCCTAAGAGCCTGAGTCTAACCCTAACCCTAAGAGCCTGAGTCTAACCCTCACCATAAGAGCCTGAGTCTAACCCTCACCCTAAGAGCCTGAGTCTAACCCTAACCCTAAGAGCCTGAGTCTAACCCTAACCCTAAGAGCCTGAGTCTAACCCTCACCCTAAGAGCCTGAGTCTAACCCTAACCCGAAGAGCCTGAGTCTAACCCTAACCCTAAGAGCCTGAGTCTAACCCTCACCCTAAGACCCTGAGTCTAACCCTAACCCTAAGAGCCTGAGTCTAACCCTCACCCTAAGAGCCTGAGTCTAACCCTAACCCTAAGAGCCTGAGTCTAACCCTAACCCTAAGAGCCTGAGTCTAACCCTAACCCTAAGAGCC